>NC_136812.1:53476843-53981843 GCF_951216825.1 Electrona antarctica | reverse complement strand
CCTTTTATGGGGAATTAGGGGGGTTTACCTATGCAAATTATGATAGACGGGCACGCGCTTCCACTTTGGAATTCATCAACTTAAGAACAGCAGGTGCGAACAATTTGGCACTTTAAGAACACGTCATGCATTTGACTAGACCTCTCTTAGAAATTCTCGTAGGAAGAAATGTAAGAACAAATTTTAGGAACTTATTGGCGCATGAGGCCCATTGACCGGAATGTGATGATGTATGAAGATAAGAGCATCCCTCACTTCACACAAGTGTGATTTGTGTTTCAACAAATTGACTGGCTAACCCGAGTTACCCCAGATTTGGCGGAAAGGTTTTTTCTGCCGAAACGAGTTACCAAAGTCAGGCCTAGTGCACGAGAACAGTGCACGTGCAACTGAGAACAGTGCACGTACCACTGAGAACAGTGCACGTATACCACTGAGAACAGTGCACGTACCACTGAGAAAAGTGCACGTGCAACTGAGAACAGTGCACGTACCACTGAGAACAGTGCACGTACCACTGAGAACAGTGCACATACAACTGAGAACAGTGCACGTACCACTGAGAACAGTGCACGTACCACTGTGAACAGTGCACGTACCACTGAGAACAGTGCACGTACCACTGAGAACAGTGCACGTACCACTGAGAACAGTGCATTGAGTGAAATAAGGACAGTGATGAGGCTGAAAAGGTGCGACTAAGAGGCCAGAATACTCTGTTAGTCATCAATGTAAACAGCCAGAGGTACAGACACACTTCTAAAAGGATGACACAAAACAGTCCATTGTGGACCTCTGTATTACATCACGTCATTTTCATTAAATAATTATGCCTAATTAATACTAATTGACGCTTCTGGGGCGATCTCCAGGCATCTCTGTCTTCAACTGTTCTCTTTTTATGGTCATAGCGTCGCTGGTCGCAGTTAAAACATTTATGTTTCGGTTGAATTAAAAAAAAAAAAAGATTGCGGCTAACTCTGCATAGCCGTTGACAACTTCCGGTTCTCGGGCACGGGAGTTAATGGTCTTCAAAATAAGATATCTGACTGAAAACCACCGCAAGGGAAGAGACACAGACTGAAACAAGCAGTCAATGATTTAACATCCATGTTATTATGTTTTCATACATTAATGCCCTTCATGATCATACTACAGCGTCACACACAAGTCATGTGGGAGACGAAAATCCATTGGGCGCCCCTCACTTCACATGAGTGTGATTGTTTTTATCCAGAACTCAATGCTTTTTATTTGGATACTTGAACCCTGACAACGATGGGTTAATTCACCAGCCATGACTTAATAATACACATCACATGCGTGATTGACGGTACGTGGGTGTGGCCTGAGCGCCTCACAACTGATCAGCGCACCTGTTACGGTAGCACTGCTTTCTAGCTTCCAGCCAATCACAGCATGGAATGACACAGCTTCCAGCCAATCACAGCGCAGAATGACACACCTTCCAGCCAATCTCACAGCGCAGAATGACACACCTTCCAGCCAATCGGAGCGCGCAATACGTGCAGACGCAATTCTGTTCTCGAATTTCATCCTCTTACTTTGAGATCACAATCTCTAAAAGTATTAGTTAGATTTGTTGATGACATGTGATGATTATGTCTGATGATGATGTATTGACCCGCGTGAGGTCACAGGGACCCTAAAAAGTTTATTCGGAATAAATTAATACATTTATAGGAAGGTGCAATTCTGGGAAATTGCAAGTGTGGTTACATTTTAACAGCGATTTGATACGTATCACGATACATGGTTGACGATACGATACATGGACGATATTGGTTCATTATGGCGATATGATACGATTCAATGATTTGAAATCGATACAGTAACTATTTCAAATTTCAGATTCAGATTGACATTATTTTAAACTAAGTAATTAAACCCCTTTTTTTCTTTTTTCTTCAAAAAATTGCTAAATACCACACACAAAAATATAGTATTGACATTTTCATAGCAGAACGATTCGATACCGACTATTTGCATTGCAAAACGATACGATGCGATACATAGTCAATGTTGCTGTTTTCATTTCGATATACTTCGATTCTTGAAATTTAAATAGTTTTTTCGATGCAGTTACTCTATCGTTACACCCCTACTCACAGCCATTGAAAGGAGCGTTCTACCGTTGAGGGGCCTGAAAACAACCCGGCCAGTCGGCCACGTGGTTCATGCAACTTGTTTGTCACTCTAAAGTCCATAGACTCCAATGCATTCACTCTAAAGTCCATAGACTCCAATGCATTCCGTCAACTTCTGGTTCAGTCCTTAGTCCTCTTCGCCAATAGAAGTCTATGTAGAAGATCCGCCATTGGACTGAAGCCCCGTGAAGTGAACGGAGTTGTCATAACTCTCTCATCTCTCATCTATACGACAACTGTGGTTGCACTACGCGAGACGAGACGCAAGGAAGGCACTGGGAACGGAATTCAGTCTTTCCATTTTTTATTGTGATGTTTATGTGAAGCACGACAACAATGACAACTGTGAGTGGGTTGAGTGGAGTGCGTTAAAACGACCGGATTAAGTTTGGTGAGGGGTGCGTTAAAACGACCAGATTAAGGTTGGTGAGGGTTGCGTTAAAACAACCGGATTAAAGTTGGTGAGGGGTGCGTTAAGGGTTGGGAGAGGGTTAAGGTTAGGTTTAGGTGTGTTGCCCTGTGGGTTAGGGTTAGGGTGAGGGTTTGATATATCGGATCAATGGTATGTCTTTAATTAATTCTCAGCTGCTGCTTGATGCACAAACTGCCTTTTTCTTTTTAATTATATCAGTGGTATGTCTAACCAAAAGCATGCACCCCAGTGAGTGAAGCATGACCAAACGCCTCACTTTTCTGTTGTGCTAAAAGTTAATAAAAAGCAGGTTCACTTTACTGGTAAAAAGGTCTCTGACCGAGAACAATAGTGTGTTGCCTATAGCAGCCACACTAATAATTATAAGTATATGTGTTGATGACGTGTGATGATTATGTCTGATGATGATGATGATGTATTGACCCACATGACATCACAGGGACCTAAAAGTTTATACGGAATAAAATGTTTGTCCAGAATAAAGTCAGGCAATAACCACACTAATTAAGGTTATTATATCAGGGCTAGCAGAGAAAATTGAGAACGGCAAGCCGACACAGCTCATAACTGATCTCTTACCCAAACTCGTGGACCCAAAGAACTTTCCTAACGGCATCAGGGTGGACCGCAGCCACCGTTTGGGCTACCGTCCCGGAACAACACGTCCTCGCCTAATGATTGCCAGAATCCACCATCCTCCGGACCAGGAGAAGATACTGAAACTCGCCCGCCAGTCTCAGCTAACCCACAACGGGGCCAAGATCGGAATATTCCAAGATGTTCCCCCTGAAGTCCTTGAGCAGCGCCGTACATTTGACGCCGTGAAGAAAAAAAAAAGACGCTGGACTGAGAAATGGCTTCATCTATGCTGCACACCTGATTTTCACCCACGGGACGGAGCGAAATATATTCGACAAGCCCGAAGAGGCTGAGGACTACGTCGACCGGTGTGTGGAGCCCACACCACCAGCATCTACTTCATAATGGGACTGGTCCCCTATCCTTTCTCTCTAAAATGAGGTAAAAGCTTTTGTTTTGTTTATTTTTGGAAACCACGCTAAGAACTTTTTTGACCAAACAATCACTGAGTGACTTTTTTAAAATTATTTTGCCTTTATTTCATTATCTTTACTCAAGCGAAACAACTTCAGTTAAACGTATACAAGTGTGTTATGTTGTCTCTTCATATTGGAACTAGTCCCCTCTCACTTTCTGAGTGGGGTGTGATTTTTCCCTTGTTCTATCCATTTAGAATTATATCACCAATATGTATTTTTGTTTTTCAACGTTACAAATTGGATTGGGCAGGATAACAGGTTTAGATTTGTTTATTCTTGGAGACCGGACGTTTCGGTCAGACCCTTTTTTGCTGTTCTATTTCACTTTGTTTATCTCTAAACAGTGCAGGTACCACGTACCACAGTGCACGGACACAAATGGTAGGGGTTTAGACTCACAACATAACGCTGAATCATTGAGTGAAATAAGGATAGTGATGAGGCTGAAAAGGTGCGACTAAGAGGCCAGAACTAGGGAGCAAGGTGTTTGTGTGTGTGTGTGTGTGTGTGTGTGTGTGTGTGTGTGTGTGTGTGTGTGTGTGTGTGTGTGTGTGTGTGTGTGTGCGCTTGCGTGCATGCGTGCATAGTTGAGGGCTGTCGTGGTGGAAAGTAACAACAGCATGTTTACTCAAATACAGTACATCAAAAACAAAAAAATGCGAAAACTTTACTGTCCATTTTTCAATAGACTTTATAGGCGACGTCCACTCTACTGCATATCTGAGACTTTTGAATGCACTATAAATACGTGATTGATTGATTGATTGATTGATTGCATGAATACTTTGTTAGTCATAACTGTAAACCATTGTGTTCCTCTGTATTCATACTGGTTACTTTGTATATTTAGATTATTACAAAACATTCATTTACAATTTACAATGTAGGCATTTAGCAAACGCTCTCAATCCAGAGCGATTTACCGTAAGCAAGGACAAAACATGGTAATAATGGATATCTATATAATGAAACATTAAAGAAATGTGATCAAAAAGCGCTCGCTGCATCTGCAGGACTCCACGTTGTCATTCAGATCCGGCTCAGAGGACCATCTGCTTCTCAATTCTTACCTTGTTTCCGTATCATATCAATATATCGTCGCTGTCGGCCACAAACCTCTTTATATCCATGTTGTAACCATTGTGTGTTTCTTTTCATAAATGTTGTGTTTACACAATGCATGTGTTTACACAAACACTCACAGCTGGCCATTCATTGTCAATGGCATTCAATGTTTGTGTTATGACAATGTTTGTGTTCATACAAACCCTCAAAGTTTGACATAGGCCTCAAAACCGGGCACAATTCCCTCCAATGCATTAGGTTTTGAATATTACGTGAGCAGCAACCAAGTCTATGCAATTTTGTTTAGAGCACTTGACGTAAATCTGAGCCTGAGCGCCTCACAACTGATCAGTGCACCTGCTACAGTAGCACTGCTTTCTATCTCCTTCCAGCCAATCGCAGCATGGAACTCTGTTGAGTGCCAACTTGCGCACAAAGAGCACGCAAGTACTACCGACCTCTACGAATTCTGGTTTCGTAGAGGTCGATGGTGACGTAATTAAGATGTTATTCAATATTGTTTGGGTAACAGGTAACGTATGTATGTATGTATACATGTATGTAACTTGAAAGTAGTATACTGTGGTCGGCTGGACCGAAAGTGGTATGTATGTATGTATGTATGTATGTATGTATGTATGTATGTATGTATGTATGTATGTATGTATGTATGTATGTATGTATTGTCGTCGCATTCTTTGATGCTAGTAGATGGAGAGTGGACAAGACAGGAAATCGCAGGACTCAGGACCAGGAATCATCATCATTCTTTATTTCAAGTTCTCAGTCCATCTCAGTACAGTCAAAGTGGTAGCATCACTGCGTCCATCCTTCCCCAGTCTTTTTCATCAATGACATACAACCCCCTTTTATTGTCAAGCACGTCTCAATATACAACAGGGCAATAGACAGATAATAACAGGTGGTGATTCAATCAGCTCCTTTCATGGTGTTTGCTTGCGACATTTAGATATAGGTCTAAATGGGATAGGTGGAGTTACTCTAAATGGGATATTTACACAAATACATGTATGAGAGCACACTATTAGTAACCGCAGCTGTCAGATTGACAGCTGTCGTTAGTGGTTGTTTGGGAGAGGAAGACAACTGTCTTAGTCTCCTTTCTGTTCTAAATAGGGATAATTATACGAATACACATTTGCTGACATGGTGTTTTACAGTAGGATGGAAGGAAGAGGTGTATATATCTATTTGGTAATAGTAATTTACCACCTTAACTGCCTGGCTTGGAAACTGATTCAGCTGTCAGGTGACAGCTGTCGGTCAGTCCAAATGCGTAGTTGTGGTGGCCCATTCAATTTGACTGAATGGGAGAACTTATACATTTAAATAGTATAATTGGCATTCTAAAACTGCCATTACAGTATGTATGTATGTATGTATGTATGTATGTATGTATGTATGTATGTATGTATGTATGTATGTATGTATGTATGGTAGGCGTGGTAGGTATATTCTATAACTTATAATTGGCTGTTGATGGTGACGTAATTAAGATATGTTGGTGGGTAAAAGGTAATGTATGTATATATATATATATGTATGTAACCTGAAACCTATCTTAATTACGTCACCATCAACAGCCGATTATAACCACGCCTACCATACATACATACCACTTTTGGTCCAGCCGAACACAATACTTGCGCGCTCTGCTTGCACAAGTAATGACACAGCTTCCAGCCAATCACAGTGCAGAATAACACACCTTCCAGCCAATCAGAGGGCGCAATATGTGCAGACGCAATCCGTTCTCAAATTCCATCCTCATACTTTGAGATCACAATCTTTAAAAGTATTAGTTAGATTTGTTGATGACGTGTGACGATTATGTCTGATGATGATGTATTGACCCACATGACGTCACAGGGACCCTAAAAAGTTAAATACGGTTCAGTTATTTTTGGTTCTTAGTCCATGAGCCAGAGCTCCATAATTGGAACGTTAATTATGAATTGAGTGGGACCTATATTAGATTGTTATCACCATGAAACTTCCCCAATTGAGTCCCAACACGCAGACAATGATTTACTGTATTACAAATATTACATTTTTAAATATGCAAATGATGCATTAAATAATGATAATAATGATTAAAAATAATCGAAAATATAAAAAAACTACTACTGTGGAAGGATTATCATGTATTAATGTACTTGTATTGATCCTATAAACAATTTAATATAGGTCTAGTTTTTCCCACCAATTTTGGAGCTCTGGCTCATGGACTAAGAACCAGACAGAACTGAACCGGTTCCCATCGGGAACCAACCGGTGGAAAAGGGGGTCTCAGAGCCATTGAAAGGAGTGTTCTACCATTGAGGGGCCAGAAAACAACCCGGTCACGTGGTTCATGTAACTAGTTTGTCACTCTAAAGTCCATAGACTCCAATGCATTCACTCTAAAGCTCATAGACTCCAATGCATTCACTCTAAAGCTCATAGACTCCAATGCATTCACTCTAAAGCTCATAGACTCCAATGCATTCCGTCAACTTCTGGTTCAGTCCTTTGTCAGTCTTCACCAATAGAAGTCTATGTAGAAGATCCGCCATTGGACTGAAGCCCCGTGAAGTGAACGGAGTTGTCATAATTCTCTCATCTCTCATCTATACGACAACTGTGGTTGCACTGACGCGAGACGAGACACAAGGAAGGCACTGGGGATAGAATTCAGTCTTTCCATTTATTATTGTGATGTCATGTGAAGCATGACAACAATGACAACAGTGAGTGAAGCATGACCAAAAGCCTCACTTTTCTGTTAAAAGTAAAAAACAAAAAAGCAGGTTCACTTTGAAGCCAACACACTATTGTCTGACCAAGAATAGTGTGTTGCATATAGCTACCACACTAATAATTCTAAGTATATGTGTTGATGACGTGTGATGATTATGTCTGATGATGATGATGATGATGTATTGACTCACATGACGTCACAGAGACCTAAAAGTTTATACGGAATAAAATGTTTGTCCAGAATAAAGTCGGACAATAACCACACTAATAAAGGTGAAATGTGGGTTCAGTGGAGCATATATCTTCATATTTGGACGAGTCTGATGTCATCAAGATGACGTCGTTACGTGTAGGTCTGTAAAAATATATAAGTGGTGGTGTGAGCAATGTCACTGCATTCTGTTACAGAACAACACTTGAGAAGTAGAGATTTTCCAGCCTTGTCTTTGTGTGTAAAATGTTGAGGTGGACTGTGAACCTGAACGGACCAGGAGGAGATTATGCAGCAGTGACAGTCGGACACAAGGTATACGCGATTGGAGGGTGGAACAGTAATGTGAACAACAGTGACAACGTTGAAGTTCACGTCTTCAACACAGTGTCTTTGCGCTGGAGGAAGTTACCTCCGATGACACCTGGAAGAGAACGTACACACAGCCACACAGCTGTGCTGATTGAAGATGTCATCTACATCTGGGGAGGTTATCCTTATAACTGCAATGTGCTTTATGCATTTGATGTCGACGCCCACAGATGGTTCAAACCACAGGTTTCTGGGACTGTTCCAACGGGGAGGAGGAACCACTCAGCCTGTGTCTTGGGGAAGGTCATGTATATACATGGAGGATACAACCAGACTGGATGCACTAATGACATCTACAAGATGGACACCATCACAATGGTCTGGTCGTTAATTAACATCAGAGGAATTCCACCTCCTGCTTCATGGTGTCACACTGCCACCATCATTGGGACAAAGATGTTTGTATTTGGAGGCTGGGGGGATCAGTACTACAACACCATCAGAGTGTTTGACATAGAGACCAACCACTGGCTGGACACGCCTTCTGCACAGCTTCTTCCAGAAGGATGCAGCGGTCATTCAGCCTTTTCCTACAATGGAGAGCTGTACATATTTGGTGGCTGGAACGGTAACCAGTTGTTCAATTACTTGTGGAAATTCAGTCCAGAGACCTTCTCCTGGACGAAGGTTGAGCCCAAGGGGAAAGGACCGTCTCCGACATCTAGGATGTGCTGTTGCATGATGGGAGATCATATCTTCCTCTTTAGAGGAAGAATCAAACTCACTGACCTGTATGTGTTAGACTTCAGTCCCAGCCTCAAGACATTATGTAAGTTAGCAGTTATTCAGTACGGTCTGGAGCAGTCAGACCTCACACACGACATCAGGTGGGAACTGGCAGCCATGACTACCAACAGCAACAACTGGAAAAAAGATTAAAAATGTTCAAAATATGTTGATTAAAAAAAAGAGTTTGAATACGATATTCAAAGAAAAAATAAATATATACTCCCCCCTACAAAAATAATATGTACTTGTTGTGATGATCATGATCATTATCTATTATCTTTAACCACAAGGTGTCTGTAGTAGTGTGTCAGTAGTGAAATCCATATAAGGGCACACAGAGACAGGAAGTCAGATCAGATAGAGTTCATGTCAAGGACAAACCTTTGTATAACTGTTTGATTGAATAAAGAAGCCTTGGAGTCAAAGTACTTGGTCATCATTGAATCAACAAACAGAACATGGTACCAGGAGTAAAAACTCAACTATAAAGCAAAGAAGAAATTGCGACAATCAACATGGATATAGATAAACCAGAGCGTTTGAAGCTGACTGGGAATGTCGACAGCAACTGGCGTGCCTTCAAACAGCAATTCCAGCTGTATATCGCAGCTATGGGACTGGAAGAAAAGTCGGATGCAAGGAAAGTAGCATTACTTCTTACAATGGCAGGCCCACAAGCTATTGAAGTGTACAATACGTTTGTCTATGACCAGCCGAATGACAAAAGTAAATTGGATAAAGTGCTCGAGAAGTTTGATGCACATTGCTCTCCAAAGAAGAATGAGACATACGAGAGATATGTATTTCGTTCTCGAGTGCAGCAACAGCGTGAGCCTTTTGACAGTTTCCTCACTGATCTGAAGCTAAAAGCTCAGACATGCAACTTTGGTACTCTGAGGGACTCCATGATACGGGACCAGATTGTTTTCACTGTGGAGGATAAGAAACTCAGGGAAAGGCTACTGAGGGAAACTGAGCTGACGTTGGATGGAGCAATAAGGATCTGTCATGCAAGTGAACTGTCCCAAATGCATGTAAAGACATTCAGTGAGATGGGGACATACGGCGCAGCCAGCGTAAGTGACAGCGCTGTGTGCGTCATTTCAAGAGGAGGAAAAAGACGCATGTAGACGCGCCCTGCACAGCAGCAAATGAGCGACGCAACATTCCACTGCAAACGGTGTGGTTCACAACACGGACCCAGACAGTGTCCAGCGTTTGGTAAGCAATGCTCTAACTGCCATGGCAAGAACCACTTTGCTAAACAGTGTTTCTCAAAAGGAAAAGAGAGAAAGAAAGGGAAAACTGTAAATATAGTGGATGACAGTGATCAAAGTGATGATTTGAGTGACACATTTTTCGTTGGCATGGTGAACTGTGAAGATGAGCCTGTAAAAGAGGTTAATGCTATTAAGCAAGATAAATGGATCGCACCACTGCAGATAAATGGAACTTTGGTCACTATGAAACTAGACACTGGTGCAAAGGCAAATTTAATCAGCATGTCAGATATCAAAGAAATGAAGGAAAGGCCAAAATTACAGAGAAAGACACTTGCACTGAAAGACTATAATGGAAAAGGAATTGACAGTCTAGGAACATGTAAACTGAAAGTCACTGTCAAAGGCAAAGTGCACCACCTACTGTTCTCTGTTGTGGCTGAAGAACGTGATTCACTGCTAGGTGACAAATCCTGTGAAGGTTTGGGCCTAGTGAAAAGAGTGTATCGCATCAATACAGCTGTAAATTCACTAAGTGAATCTGTGGACTCCATTGTAAAGAACTATGCCGAAGTCTTCAGTGGTTTTGGTTCATTGCCATTCACATACAAAATACAGCTGAAAGAAAATGCACATCCAGTTGTGCATGCCGCACGTAGAGTTCCAGCTCCACTCAAAGATGGTGTAAAGAAAGAGCTGGACAGGATGACAACATTGGGAGTAATTAAAAAGATTGAGGAACCAACAGATTGGGTCAACTCCATGGTGTGTGTAAAGAAGACAAATGGAGACCTGAGATTATGCATGGATCCAAAAGATCTCAATGAGAACATTAAGTGGGAGCACTATCAAATTCCAAAACGTGAGGAGATCACGAGGGAGATGGCGGGTGCCAGATACTTTTCAAAACTTGATGCATCACAAGGTTTCTGGCAGCTAAAATTAGATGAGGACAGCACCAAATACTGTACCTTTAATACGCCTTTTGGGAGATATTGTTTCCTAAGACTCCCATTTGGAATAATCTCAGCTTCTGACATTTTTCACAGAGCAGTGGAACACATCATTGAGGGACTAGAAGGTGTGAGATGTTATGTTGATGACATTGTCTGCTGGGGGTCCACAATCCAGGAACACAATGAGCGGCTGATAAAAGTGATGGAGCGAGTGCAAACGTATGGGCTAAAGCTCAACCAAAAGAAGTGTCAGTTTGGAGTTCAAGAAATTGTCTTCTTGGGAGACAAGCTCTCTGCACAAGGTGTTGAGCCTGATCAAGAAAAAATAAATGCCATACAGAGCATGCCATGGCCCACAGACAAGTCAGGTGTGTTACGAATAATGGGCATGCTAAATTTCATTGGCAAATTCATTCCCAACTTCAGTCAAAACATCCTGCATTCGTGAGCTGCTGCATAAGGAAAATCTGTTTAAATGGACAGCCAAACATGAGAGTGAGTGGGAGAATCTCAAAAATACACTGACCACTGCACCTGTATTGACTTTCTTTGACCCAAACAAGAGGATCAAGGTGTCAACAGATGCATCAAAAGATGGAATCGGTGGAGTGCTCCTACAGGCTGAAGGTGAGCATTGGAAACCAGTGGCCTATGCATCCAGAACCATGACAGAGACTGAATGCAGATATGCTCAAATAGAAAAAGAGTGCTTGGGCTTGGTGTTTGGTCTAGAGAAGTTTCACAGCTACATATATGGGCTACCCTCCTTCATCGTCCATTAGTAGCAATTATCAAAAATAACTTAAATGACATGTCACCAAGAATTTAACGTCTCATGATGAAGTTGCAGAGATATGATTTTGAGCTGGTATATACACCAGGAAAGCACCTGATACTTGCCGACTCTCTCACGAGCACCCACAAGGAGGTGTGAGAGTACAACAGATGAAGATGTTCAATGCCATGTGAACATGGTTTCTGCTGCACTTCCAGTGTCAGACAAGAAGTCCATGGAGATAGCTGTTGAAACATCAAAAGACACAGAGCTGCAGCGTGTCATGGAGAACATGCAGAATGGATGGCCTGTAGGTTCCTGCCCACTGTTCTACCACGTCAGAGGTGAGCTCAGTGTTGTTGATGGACTGGTGCTGAAACAAAACAGAATTGTCATTCCACACAATTTAAGACAGGATATGCTACACAGAATCCATGAAGGTCATCTCGGTGTCGAGAAATGTAAGAGAAGGGCGAGAGGCACAGTGTACTGGCCTGGAATTAACAAAGACATAGAGAGAATGATCAGCAGATGTGAAACATGCCAAAAACATAGAAACAAGCAAACCAAAGAGCCTATGGTGCTAGCTGATGTGCCAACAAAACCATGGCAGAAAGTAGGAATGGACTTGTTTCATCTGAAGGGGAAATATTATCTTGTTGTCATTGACTACTATTCCAACTTCCCTGAAATGGCATTACTCTCAAACACATCATCAAGCTGTGTCATATCGCATGTAAAATCCATCTTTTCCAGACAAGGGATACCTAATGTGGCCCAGAGTGACAACGGACCTTGTTTCAATAGCAAGGAGTGGCAGAGATTTGCAGAACAGTATGACTTCAAGCATGTGACATCTAGTCCTCTGTATGCACAGTCAAATGGGAAAGCTGAAAAGGGAGTCCACATTTTAAAGCAACTGCTGAAGAAAGCTGCTGACAGTGACTCAGACCCTTACCTAGCTTTACTCACCTACAGAGCAACACCACTTGAATGCGGACTGTCACCTGCTGAGCTGCTGAACAACAGAAAGCTTCGTACTACATTGCCATTCATCTCAAAGCCAAATAAACATCTGGAACTGAAACTGGAGCCGAAGCTACTACAACAAAAGATGAAGCAGAAGTCATTCTATGACAGAGCAGCAAAACAGCTTCCACCACTGTCAAGCAATGACACTGTTAGGATTGAAGAGCCTAGCGGATGGAAAACAAAAGCCACTGTTCTTCAAGAAGTAGCTCCACGATCGTTCACTGTGAGGACAGAGGAAGGACAGATCTTCAGACGCAATCGCCGCAGTCTTCTTAAAACACCAGAGACTGTTGAGGAGCTCTCTGAAGCACCGAGTGAGACTGAGTCCATCTCTCCACCTATCACAGATACACAAACACATACACAACCCACACCATCTACTCCTGTACTTAGGAGATCCACAAGAGAAAGCATGACAGACTGATCTTGTGAAACAGATTGGTTAAAAAAATGAACTTGAAACTGCATAAAAAAAAAAGGAAAAAAAAGCATTGTATAAAAATAAAAGAACATTGTAAAATTGAAAATATTGTCCAAGGTTTATTACTTACTCTATAATTATTGTTGCCTTGTGATGTGCTTAGAGATAAATAGCATTATTGGATATTTCACAGAAAGGGGGATGTGATGATCATGATCATTATCTATTATCTTTAACCACAAGGTGTCAGTGTCTGTAGTAGTGTGTCAGTAGTGAAATCCATATAAGGGCACACAGAGTAAGGAAGTCAGATCAGATAGAGTTCATGTCAAGGACAAACCTTTGTATAACTGTTTGATTGAATATGCCAGTCTAAGCACAGATCCGACACAGGGGTAAGGGGTTGACACTATGGCAGGTAAAATGTTGGGGCATGTGGAGTTTGCTTTGACCAAATTGCAAGTGCACATTTGAGTGAGGAGTCTGCTATAAACACAACATTAGATATATAGCTAGATAGCTATAAACACAACATGAGATCACAACACTGGTATCGGTATTCGGTATCGGTATCGGCTAACACAGAAATTGAGGTATCGGGATCGGATCGGAAGCGAAAAAAGTGTATCGGGACCTCCCTACTTGTAACCCATAAAATCTGTCACCCAAACATTTACCCTGACCCTTTTTTGTTTTTGAGCAGCGGTAGCCCCTCCTATGCCCAGCGTTGTGTGTCTGTGTGTACCACATAGCGATGATTTGATTGGCTGATCACCACATAGCGATGATTTGATTGGCTGATCCCCCATATAGCGATGATTTGATTGGCTGAGGGCTTTAAAGGTGAGGATACAAATTGAGGACAGATAAGTGAGGATGCCAAAAAGGATTGGCCGGAATGTGATGATGTATGAAGATAAGAGCGTCCCTCACTTCACACATGTGTGATTCTTTTTTCAACAAATTGACTGACTAACCCAAGTTGCCCCAGATTTGGTGGAAATGTTTTTTCTTCCGAAACAAGTTACCAAAGTCAGGCCTAGTGCATGAGAACAGTGCACGTACCACTGAGAACAGTGCACGTACCACTGTGAACAGTGCACGTACCACTGAGAACAGTGCACGTACCACTGTGAACAGTGCACGTACCACTGAGAACAGTGCACGTACCACTGAGAACAGTGCACGTACCACTGTGAACAGTGCACGTACCACTGTGAACAGTGCACGTACCACTGTGAACACTGAACAGTGCACGTACCACTGTGAACACTGAACAGTGCACGTACCACTGAGAACAGTGCACGTATCACTGTGAACAGTGCACGTACCACTGTGAACAGTGCACGGACCACTGATAACAGTGCACGGACCACTGAGAACAGTGCACGTACCACTGAGAACAGTGCACGTACCACTGAGAACAGTGCACGTACCACTGTGAACAGTGCACGTACCACTGTGAACAGTGCACGTACCACTGTGAACAGTGCACGTACCACTGAGAACAGTGCACGTACCACTGTGAACAGTGCACGTACCACTGTGAACAGTGCACGTACCACTGAGAACAGTGCACGTACCACTGAGAACAGTGCACGTACCACTGAGAACAGTGCACGTACCACTGTGAACAGTGCACGTACAGTGCACGGACAGAAAAGTGCAAAGACAAACCAAAAAGATGTTAGAGGTTTAGACTCTCAACATAACGCTGAATCATTGAGTGAAATAAGGACAGTGATGAGGCTGAAAAGGTGCGACTAAGAGGCCAGAGGGAGCAAGGTGGGAAAAGAAGGAAAAGTCCAAAACAAGGATATCCATAATATAAAAACATTGCACATCCATCCAGTAAATGATGTTCATGAGGTTAGACATGAGGTGTGTGTGTGTGTGTGTGTGTGTGTGTGTGTGTGTGTGTGTGTGTGTGTGTGTGTGTGTGTGTGCGCGCGTGCGTGCGTGCGTGCGTGTGTGCATTCATAGTTGCTGAAGCAGAAAGCTTTCAGGTGTCACTAAGTGAGGTCAGAACCCATCGCTGATCAGAGATTACCTCACTGTTCTCTCTCTCTCTCTCTCTCTCTCTCTCTCTCTGCGCTACAATGACTCGATTGACTGACTGACTGACTGACTGACTGACTGACTGACTGATTGAATACTCTGTTAGTCATCAATGTAAACAGCCAGAGCTACAGACACACTTCTAAAAGGATGACACAAAACAGTCCATTGTGGTCCTCTGTATTCATGTTACATCACGTCATTTTCATGAAATGATTATGCCTAATTAATACTAATTGACGCTTCTGGGGCGATCTCCAGGCATCTCTATCTTCAACTGTTCTTATGGTCATAGCGTCGCAGTTAAAACATTTACGTTTCGGTTGAATTAAAAAAAAAAAGAAAAAAAAGATTGCGGCTAACTCTGCATAGCCGTTGACAACTTCCGGTTCTCGGGCACGGGAGTTAATGGTCTTCAAAATAAGATATCTGACTGAAAACCACAGCAAGGGAAGAGACACAGACTGAAACAAGCAGTCAATGATTTAATCATCCATATTATTATGTTTTCATACCCTTTCATACCCATGATGCCCTTCATGATCATACTACAGCGTCACACACAAGTCATGTGGGAGACGAAAATCCATTGGGCGCCCCTCACTTCACATGAGTGTGATTGTTTTTATCCAGAACTCAATGCTTTTTATTTGGATACTTGAACCCTGAAAACGATGGTTTTATTCACCAGCCATGACTTAATAATACACGTCACATGCGTGATTGACGGTACGTGGGTGTGGCCTGAGCGCCTCACAACTGATCAGTGCACCTGTTACGGTAGCACTGCTTTCTAGCTTCCAGCCAATCACAGCATGGAATGACACAGCTTCCAGCCAATCACAGCGCAGAATGACACACCTTCCAGCCAATCTCACAGCGCAAAATTACACACCTTCCAGCCAATCGGAGCGCGCAATACGTGCAGACGCAATTCTGTTCTCGAATTTCATCCTCATACTTTGAGATCACAATCTTTAAAAGTATTAGTTAGATTTGTTGATGACATGTGATGATTATGTCTGATGATGATGTATTGACCCGCGTGAGGTCACAGGGACCCTAAAAAGTTTATTCGGAATAAATGAATACATTTATAGGAAGGTGCAATTCCGGGAAATTGCAAGTGTGGTTACATTTTAACAGCGATTTGATACGTATCACGATACATGGTGGACGATACGATACATGGACGATATTGGTTCATTATGGCGATCCGATACGATTCAATGATTTGAAGTCGATACAGTTGTAGCACTGCCACATATTATTCATTAAGGATTTATTTTAAAATGTCATTTAAAAGAGCATGGCTCAAAATATTCCTTCAACACAATATCCATCCTTATGTGTAATGTCCTATTTTCTTTGAGAGGTATCTGTTTTGTTTTTGTTTATGTTTTGGAGGGTCAATGTGGGGAGGAAATTGATTGATTGACAGGCTGTGACGCTAACGTGAGTAAAACACACGGAAGTCGCCGGCTCTAGAGACTTGTGGGGACAGAGACACAAACAAGCAGGGAGTCCATGTGAGACCTGATCACGTTCGTGTAACCGTTGTCTGTATGCTATACGGTGGAATATAGCCAAGGCCACCAACTCACCGCTGACAGGAGTAACCCGGCCGGGAACCGTCATCGGCTCCGGTGAGAGTATTGTTTGTTTGTTTGGGTCCAGCGAGGAGTACCGTTTGTTTTCCGTTCGCGGGACAGTGGATCTTCTCTGTTGGATCGGTTTACGTTCGGGGATCACTACTTTGGATTAACTTTATTATTTCGGGTTCGGAGCGTCAGGGAGACGCGTGAGTACTCAAGGAACGATACAAACAATAGAGCGAGCGTGCGTGCGTGAGAGGCACGGAACGGCGGGCGTTCGGACATTATACGGACTATATTTAACCAGTCATGAATTCTGTGTTGTAACTGATTGTCAATGTTAAGTTTATATTTCAGATAGATAAACTATTATTCTACTATTTACTCTGTTTATTTATTCTGTTGGAGTCAGTGGTTTACCTTGCATGCTACATGGTTGAAACGTATCAATTTTATCTTTAAAGGAGGATCATTACTACCCCGTGAATTTTAGTAACTGTGATAGAAATATCTGATCGTTACATATGGTGGCCCATGCGTGGAATGATTTATATTGATTTTGTTTCTGTAGCGTCTGTGTTTGTTACACTGTAAAAAATGGCAGCAGTATTTACAGATGCAATTACTTTGATTAAGTTATACATGGAAGATGACAATCAGAATGTTGATGCACCTGAACATGATGATGATGATGATGATGATGTCAATGATGAAGGTGCAACTGTAGATGATGCCCAGTCAGTCATGGAAAGTAACAGAGAGGAAAGAGTGTATGTTACCCAGGCTGGTTATGAGGAGCTAAGAGGTGAAGTGAAGTCTCTGAAACGACAGGTGGCTGATCTTGAAACAGATTTTAGAGATGCTATAACCAGTTCCCTGAACAGAGAGATGCTCCTAAGGCAGTATATTCACTCTAGCCTGGCCGAGGGGTTACGGGCAGACATACAAAAGCTAGAGAAAGAAATGGTGAGCTGTATGTTGCGTAGAGATGAGAAGTGGAAGAAGGAGCTTAATATGTTAAGTCCAGCAAGCCCTCCCATGGCTACCAGAACCAGCTCAGTCTCTACTGATGTCAGTCCGATAGCGCCCCCTACCTCGTGTAGTCTGCCTGGTGCACACTCACTCTCCTCTCCATCCTACTCCAAACCATCTATGCGGCTGGACCTCTGCTACGACCTTCCACCCGGGAAGATGAATGGCTGCGAGACCTCGGCCGTAACCACGGAGGAGGTGCCATCCGGCGTCACAGACTGTCCTGAGGAGCTACCACACATCATGTGTGGTGTGCCTGCCGGCTTCTCCTCAGAAAACCACTCTGCTCTACCGACCACCTTGGCAGAGATGGTCCAGGCACAGGAGAAAGACCAGACCGTGAGGGACCTCCAAAGAGACTGGTTGCAGTCGTCATCTCCTAGGGACCACATCACCTTCTTCAACCACCAGGGGGTGTTGTATCGAAGGGCCCCTGCACGAAACCAAGGGGTGAAATGGCAGGTGGTTGTACCCCAGTTGCTGTTTCCTGAGTTCCTTCGGTACTTTCACGTCAAGCCCTCTGGTGGACATCTGGGCAGGCTGAAGACCTTGTTGGGGGTTCTGAAGGTTGCCTGGTGGCCTAGCGTCCGTAAGGATGTGTGGGAGCATACCAGGGCCTGTGAGGACTGTCAGCAGTATAAAGACGACAACACCAAGCTGCCAGGGTCCCTGCAGAACTCTGGAGTCACCGCACTCGGAGTGATGCGAGGGATCACTGCATTCATCGACCAACATCACAACGCCTGGGACCAGTGGAGACGTTTTGCCCTCAACACCACCCAGCAGGAGACTACAGGCAAGGTCCCTGCTGAGTTTGCCTTGGGCAGGAAACGCCAAGGTCCACTGGGGAGGCTGAGAAGGAAACCACCGTCTCCCAAGCACCAAGTCGCTTGCAACCCGGTGGAGGGACTGAGGAAGATGGCGGAGGGTGTCCAGAGGAGAGTGGGTGTGCACCAGGCTAGACAAGCTAGGTTTGGAAATTCCCACAGGAAAGAAACGTACTTTCCTCAGGGTGACCTAGTCTGGGTCAGGTCACCTCCTCTCTTTAAGGCCAGAGAAAAGTTCTCCGCAGAGCTAGTGCCTTTTAGTGGGAAGGGCCAGCAAGGAAGGTGAAAAGTTTGGACCAAGTGAATTACAGGACTGGATGGAACCCACCTGCGAAGCAGGAAACTAAATGTGGTTAATGTAAAAAGTACTATGGTACCTTTCCTGGTAAGCCAGTCGGCTGGAGGGGGGGTCTATGTAGCACTGCCACATATTATTCATTAAGGATTTATTTTAAAATGTCATTTAAAAGAGCATGGCTCAAAATATTCCTTCAACACAATATCCATCCTTATGTGTAATGTCCTATTTTCTTTGAGAGGTATCTGTTTTGTTTTTGTTTATGTTTTGGAGGGTCAATGTGGGGAGGAAATTGATTGATTGACAGGCTGTGACGCTAACGTGAGTAAAACACACGGAAGTCGCCGGCTCTAGAGACTTGTGGGGACAGAGACACAAACAAGCAGGGAGTCCATGTGAGACCTGATCACGTTCGTGTAACCGTTGTCTGTATGCTATACGGTGGAATATAGCCAAGGCCACCAACTCACCGCTGACAGGAGTAACCCGGCCGGGAACCGTCATCGGCTCCGGTGAGAGTATTGTTTGTTTGTTTGGGTCCAGCGAGGAGTACCGTTTGTTTTCCGTTCGCGGGACAGTGGATCTTCTCTGTTGGATCGGTTTATGTTCGGGGATCACTACTTTGGATTAACTTTATTATTTCGGGTTCGGAGCGTCAGGGAGACGCGTGAGTACTCAAGGAACGATACAAACAATAGAGCGAGCGTGCGTGCGTGAGAGGCACGGAACGGCGGGCGTTCGGACATTATACGGACTATATTTAACCAGTCATGAATTCTGTGTTGTAACTGATTGTCAATGTTAAGTTTATATTTCAGATAGATAAACTATTATTCTACTATTTACTCTGTTTATTTATTCTGTTGGAGTCAGTGGTTTACCTTGCATGCTACATGGTTGAAACTTATCAATTTTATCTTTAAAGGAGGATCATTACTACCCCGTGAATTTTAGTAACTGTGATAGAAATATCTGATCGTTACACAGTAACTATTTCAAATAGATTGACATTATTTTAAACTAAGTAATTAAACCCCTCTTTTTCTTTTTTCTTCTAAAAATTGCTAAATACCACGCACAAAAATGTAGTATTGACATTTTCATAGCAGAACGATTCGATACCGACTATTTGCATTGCAAAACGATACGATACGATACATAGTCAATGTGGCTGTTTTCATTTCGATATACTTCGATTCTTGAAATTTAAATAGTTTTTTCGATGCAGTTACTCTATCGTTACACCCCTACTCACAGCCATTGAAAGGAGCGTTCTACCGTTGAGGGGCCTGAAAACAACCCGGCCAGTCGGCCACGTGGTTCATGCAACTTGTTTGTCACTCTAAAGTCCATAGACTCCAATGCATTCCGTCAACTTCTGGTTCAGTCCTTTGTCACTCTTCGCCAATAGAAGTCTATGTAGAAGATCTGGATTGAAGCCCCGTGAAGTGAACAGAGTTGTCATAACTCTCATCTCTCATCTATACGACAACTGTGGTTGCACTGACGCGAGACGCAAGGAAGGCACTGGGGATAGAATTCAGTCTTTCCATTTATTATTGTGATGTCATGTGAAGCATGACAACAATGACAACAGTGAGTGAAGCATGACCAAAAGCCCCACTTTTCTGTTGTGCTAAAAGTTAATAAAAAGCAGGTTCACTTTGAAGCCAAAAAGGTCTCTGAGCGAGAACAATAGTGTGTTGCCTATAGCAGCCACACTAATAGTTGTATATGTATATGTGTTGATGACGTGTGATGATTATGTCTGATGATGATGATGATGATGTATTGACCCACATGACGTCACAGGGACCTAAATGTTTATACGGAATAAAATGTTTGTCCAGAATAAAGTTGGGCAATAACCACATTAATTAAGGTCAAATGTGGGTTCAGTGGAGTATATATCTCCATACTTGGACAAGTCTGATGTCATCAAGATGACGTCGTTACTTGTAGGTCTGTATCAATATATAAGTGGTGGTGTGAGCAATGTCACTGCATTCGGTTACAGAACAACACTTGAAAAGTCCAGATTTTCCAGCCTTGTCTTTGTGTGTAAAATGTTGAGGTGGACTGTGAATCTGAACGGACCAGGAGGAGATTATGCAGCAGTGACAGTCGGACACAAGGTGTACGCGATTGGAGGGTGGAACAGTAATGTCAAAAACGGTGACAAGGTTGAAGTTCACGTCTTCAACACAGTGTCTTTGCGCTGGAGGAAGGTGCCTCTGATGACACCTGGAAGAGAACCTCAACTTGAGGTTCCCTCCATGCGCTGGGGCCATACAGCTGTGCTGATTGCAGATAATGTCTACCTCTGGGGAGGGTCGACTAACCAAGGTTACTGCAACGTTCTTCATGCATTTGATGTCGACGCCCACAGATGGTTCAAACCACAGGTTTCTGGGACTGTTCCAATGGGTAGGAACTACCACTCAGCTTGTGTCTTGGGGAAGGTCATGTATTTGTATGCCACCATCATTGGTACAAAGATGTTTGTATTTGGGGGTTATGGGGGTCAGTACTACAACACCATCAGAGTGTTTGACACAGAGACCAACCATTGGCTGAACACGCCTTCTGCACAGCTTCTTCCAGAAGGACCTGGTGCTCATTCAGCCTTTTCCTACAATGAAGAGCTGTACATATGTGGTGGCTTTAAACTGAACCAGTGGTTCAATGATGTGTGGAAATTCAGTCCAGAGACCTTCTATTGGAAGAAGGTTGAGCCCAAGGGGAAAGGACCGCCTTCGACGTCAAGGATGTGCTGTTGCATGATGGGAGATCATATCATCCTCTTTGGAGGAGGAAACAAATGCACTGACCTGTATGTGTTAGACTTCAGTCCCAGCCTCAAGACATTATGTAAGCTAGCAGTTATTCAGTACGGTCTGGAGCAGTCAGACCTCACACATGACATCAGGTGGGAACTGGCAGCCATGACTACCAACAGCAACAACTGGAACAAATAACGTGAGTGTTCTCACTGGATGCTGAAGATCTTCATATACTGTCAACACATGAGCAGCCATAGCTGAATGGGTAGAGAGGCCGCTTGGGAAAACCAGGGTTCGATTCCCGACCCCCGCTATGTGTCAAGATGTCCCTGAGCTTTATATTTTTATTTTTTGTGAACACCACGGTGTGGTTATACAGATACAACAAAAAAAATGAATACAAAAAAACACAGAAACACTTAGGACAACATAAAGACAAATATAACGAAAAACAATGACATAGCGAGAAAAGTAAAAATAAAAAATAAATAGATACGATAGTATAGAAAAAACAGGGACATCGCAGAACCTAACATAGCATACCATACCTATTAATATACACATACAAAGGAAACAAAAACCCTGTGGGCCTTATGCATGGGCCGAAACGCCAAAACCCGTTTAAGTTAGTTAATTTTCTTTTTTTTAGGTTGTTGGAGCCAAATGCCTTGCCTATAAAGGAAAAAAAACAAAAACAATGAAAATAAAAAGTGCTATCCCTGCATGGTTGTTGACTTTTCCTAGATTTTATTCCTGTTAGATTTTAAACTGTGTTTTTAGTTAAGCTGTGCTTTTAGTTGAGCTGGGGTGCCAGATTTTCAAATTCTTAGTTTATGTTATGGTCCCGCCTCGTCCACTCCCGCACATTCCATATAGCTTTCCCATTTACTCCACAGAGCGATACCCCTATCAATATTTCCTCTAATTTTATATGTTAGCTGCTCCATTACTTTAATTTGTTCCGTTAGTTCCCTCCAATTCTCTACCCTGGGTCTTGGTTTTTGGCGCCAGTTTTTTGTTATAAGTTTAAGGGCCGTTAATCTTAGTATTTTAATAAGATACATGTCTTCGGGTTGAACTATTCCAGTTGGAATTTTCCCCAACAGGATGTACTCATGGTTGGTCACTACGTTAATTTTTAGGACCTGTGTCATTTCCTTTCCCATCTTGTCCCAGTACTCTTTCAATACAGGGCAAGACCAGAAGATATGACTGTAGTTGGCGTGGTCTTCTCTACAATCTCTCCAGCATTTTGGTGTTACTGAACTTTGACATTTTTCTAATTGGACGGGTGTTAAGAAATATCTCATTTGACATTTCCATGCGTATTCTTGCCAGAATTGAGATGCTGTTGTCTTATGTGTAGATAGGCTTATATTTTCCCATTCAGTTTCAGGCACAATTAGGTGTAGTTCTTCTTGCCATTTTATTTTCTCTCTCAGTTCTTCTGTTTTTTTCTGCTTGTCCAAGATGTTATACAATGCTGAGATTTGATGCTTGATACTCGCGCGCTTATAGTTTTTAACAAGGAACTGTGTCAAAGGATGGAAATCTGTAATGGTCTTTCTCTGTCTGGTGTTATTCTGGATGTAGCTTCTAACCTGCAAATATCTAAAGAAATGTGAATGTGGTAGGTCGTAGTCTCTTTGTAATGACTCAAAGCTTACATTTCCCTTATTATCCATGAGTTGGCCAAATATCTTCAGTCCCTTTTTATTCCAAATTTTGAAGGTACTATCATCTTTGTTTGGGGCAAAGTCAGGATCTTCCTTTATTTCACTTAATAGCAGCATTTCATCATGGATCTCTAAGTCGTTCCTGACTCTATCCCAAACTGTGAGTGTATTTCTAAGCCATATGTTTTTGATGTTTTGTTTAGGGATTTTTGCAAGGAAGGGGAGGGTTTTCTCCATGTCCTTGCATTCTAATACTTCTATGGACCTCCATTTTACCTGCACCTCCTCGTTTAGCCATGTTTGTATTGTCTGTGTTTGCGCTGCATAGTAATAGTTCTGCAGGTTGGGGAGGGCTAGCCCCCCCTTCCTTTTTGGCAGTTTTAATGTTTTCATCTTGACCCTTGGCTTTTTACCATCCCAGATAAATTTGAGAAGCATTCGGTCCCAGCTCCTGAATATAGTTGGGCTGATGTATAGAGGAAGTGCCTTAAAAAGGAATAAAAGTCTCGGTAGTATATTCATTCTTATAGTGTCAATCCTTCCCATTAAGGACAGAGGTACTAGACTCCATCTATTCAAGTCTTGTTTTATTGTGGTTTCTAGTTTGTCATAGTTAAATTTATATAGTGAGTCCATATTCCTAGGTACTTCTATTCCTAAATATTTAACTTTTTCTCTGTCCCATTTCCATGGGTATTTATTTTTGAATCTACTGAATCTGAAGCTAATTGCTTCACATTTTTGTGTGTTCAGTTTATATCCTGATACTGTACTATATTCTTTAATGCTCTTCATTAGAGCTGGAAGAGTGCCTTCCAGTTTGGTCAGGTATAGGATGACATCATCTGCATATAAAGCCAATTTATTTTGTAGACCTCCAACTTTTACCCCCACTATTTCCTCAGTTCTCCTAATGCTTTCTGCCAGTGTTTCCATGCATAAAGTGTAGATTAGTGGGGAGAGCGGGTCCCCTTGTTTTGTGCCTCTTCTAATCGCAAACGGGCTTGATAAAGTTCCATTAACTCTGACCTGAGCTTTTGATGTGCTATACATGGTCTGCAGCCATGAGATAAAAGTATTGCTAAAACCAAAGCTTCTACACGTCTCGAAAATAAAGGTCCAAGATACTCTATCAAATGCTTTTTCTGCGTCGAGAGTAAGTATAAGCGCCTGTTCGTAATTTTTTTGTATATGCTGTATTATGTTCAATGTACGTCTAACATTATCTGATAGTTGTCTATTTGTAATAAATCCTGTCTGATCTAAATTTATAATGCTCGGCATAATTTTTGATAGTCTGTTAGCTATTATACTGCTCAACATTTTTTGATCCACGTTTAATAAAGTTATAGGCCTATATCCTTCAACTTGCGATGGCTCTTTACCCTCCTTGTGAATTACTGTTATTATTGAGTTACACCACGTACTTGCCCATAGCCCATAGCCCAGTTAAAGGCATTGTGAAGAATAGGAGCTAGTTGTACTTTAAGCCCTTTGAAGAATTCTCCAGTAAAGCCATCGCTGCCTGGGCTCTTGTCTGATTTCAGACCTTGAATCGTTTTAGTAATTTCTTCCAAGCTAATTGGCCTGGTGAGGCTTTCGTCCTGTGATTCAGTCAGTTGTGGCAGATCTAAACCTTGCAGATAGTCTCTTATCTGTGTTTGAGTTTTTTCTTCCTCATTGCTGTATAGCTGTTTATAATATTCAGCAAACTCTTCCGCAATCTCCTGTTTACCCGTTGACAACTTATTTGTGGCATTATTCTTTTTTTTATTACTTTATTGAGTCAATCACATGTACAAATTATTTGTAGCCAATACATTTTCTTTTCACATTTTTTCTACATGTTTCGTGTCACTGTTAGCTGACTTTGACCCATTTTTTTTTTTTATTATTATTTTTGTGTGCACACATACATCCCTTCACCTATTTCAAAAAAAAAAAAAAAAAAAAACACAAATAAAATTTAAAGAAAGAAAAAAGAAGAGGGTAGGCCCATGTTAGACATTCATTCATTTGTATCTATAGACCTATAAGGTACATTTAATACAAAATATATATAGTTCATATATATAGTTTATATAAATACATAAACATATTAACACAAACATATAAATATATAAATATATAAATATATAAACATAAATATATAAATATATAAACACAAACATATAAACATGTAAACATACCAACATACAGGCATAGGGGGAAAAAAAGAAAAAAAAAGAAAGAAAGAAAATAATAGAATTAAGGACATTAATGGTGTGTGTGTGTGTGTGTATGGGGGGGGGGGGGGGGGTGGGTAGGCTTTGTTAGGCTTTGTTTTGTGATTATTGTGGTTCTTCCATTTCCTTTTTATTTCTCATTTGTTTGTTTGTGTTACTGAATACTTGGGTCTAAACAAAAAAAAAGAACAGAGAAAAAAAAACAGGAAAGGTAAGTTACTTATTTAAAAGATAGAGGGCCCATCTTTTTTCAAATAACTTTTCCCTTCCGTTGATTTTATAGGTCACCTTCTCCATCACATACATATCTTCCACTTTGTCCAACCATCTATCTAAACTGGGTAGTTCTACACTTTTCCAACTTCTGGTTATTTGTTTTAGAGCTGTCACTCTGAGAATCCAAAACAGATACAGATCCGCACTTTGTAAGCTTTTGGGTCGTGTTCCCAGCAGTATGTTATGTTTTTCTAAGTTCACAGCTCTCCCAAATATTTGTTCTATTTTTTGTGAAACTGTGGTCCAGAAAGTTTGTATTTTGGGGCATGTGAGGAAAATATGCGTGTGATCCGCATTATTCTCCCCACATTCCCTCCAGCAGCTGGAGTTTAGTGTGTACTTGGATATAGACAGAGGTGTTTGGAAATACCTTATATTCATCTTCCAGGCATATTCCTGCCAAAAGGGAGATCTTAAATAATTGAAAATATCTTTGAAACTCTGATTCCACTCATTCCCTTGTATGATTATTCTCAGTTCTTTATCCCATTTGTCCTTAATGTGATCTAAATCTTCAATCTTATCTTCCTGAATTATTTGGTAAATTTGTCCAATTGTATTTTTATAATCATGTCTTTGATGGGATTTTGCTATAAATCTTAAGAGAGGGTGGAGGTCTGTGTTCTAATTTTGAGAGTGTCTTTTAAATAGCTCCTCACTTGCAGGTATCTAAAAAAAATGATTCCTAGGTATGCCATATTGATCTACTATATATTCAAAAGAGACCACCCCTTCTTTATTGTACATTTGGTAGAATCTTATTAGACCTTTCTCTCCCCATATCTTAAAGACATGATCAAACCTGTTTGGTGTAAAATCTAAGTCACATGACATTTCTCTCAGACAGGCAATTTCTTGTTCTTTTATTTTGCTTAATTTACATATTGTTTTCCAAATTTTAAAGGTATTGCGTATTGAATGATTAATTGTCTTGGTTTGTATTTTACTGTCGGCTGTAAAAATCAAAGTACTGAGTGGTTCAACCAGGTTAGATTCCATGAGTTTCCATTTAGGGCTCATCTTATTATTCATCCAGATTAGAATTGGTTTTAACTGTGCTGCGTAATAATAATGAGTTAAATTAGGTACTCCAAGACCACCTCTGTCTTTATTTTGTTGCAGGGTTTTAAGTTTAACTCTTGGCTTCTTTTCATCCCATATGAATTTTCTTAGCAGACCCTCCCAAACGTGGAGACATGTGGGCGATACGTATAATGGTAGATTTTGGAAAAGGAAAAGGAAACGTGGCAAAACATTCATTTTAATAATCTTAATTCTTTCCAGTAGGGTGGAGGGTATAATTCTCCATCTGCTCAAGTCTTGCTTTACAGAGTTTTCTAGTGGCTCATAGTTACAGTCATATAGTCTATCTAAATTATTGGGTATGGTTACTCCCAGATATCTGACTTTGTTCTGATCCCATTTGATATTAAACTGTTTTTTTAAATTGTTTTCCAGCTGACCACCTACTAACATAGCTTCTGTTTTATTTAGATTTAACTTGTATCCAGACATAGCACCATAGTTTGTTATTTCATCTAATAATACTGGTAGGATTTACGTATTTCTGTAAGGTACACTATGATATCATCCGCATACATTGACAGTTTGTGTTCTCCTTCCTTCAAAATAACTCCCTTAATTTTATTATTTTCTCTAATGTATTCTGCTAGAGGTTCGATACATAAATTAAAAATTTGAGGTGATATCGGATCTCCTTGTTTTATTCCTCTTTTCAGGGAGAAAGTCTTGGATAACATCCCATTAACCCGTACTCTTGCATTTGGTTCTTTATACATTCCCTCAGGGGTGAAAGTGGGCCGGAACGGTCCGGAGCTCCGATCCGGTAAGACATGACCGGCCGGAGCGCACCGGAGCTGTCAAAATACTATATTAAATAACCTGCCAAAACGCATGTCCAAGAGGAAAACTATCAAAACATAATCTACTAACGTCAGAATCGGGGTTTCTTAATAAAAAGTGCTTCTGAATTGTAACAGTGTGTTTGTGTCAGCCAGCGTAATGATCCGTTGTTATTTTAATAATCCACCACCGCACGGCACGGACTGGAGGAGAAGAGTTTGGTTTCTCCCTTCGGTTCGCTCGAAGCAGCGCCGTGCAGACAGTACCAGTTCACTTTGCAGGTTGGAAATCCGCTATAGAGCGGATACGGAAACGGACGTTTGTCTGACTAAGGTATACGTGCAAATGACCGGATATAGAAGGCTCTCTAATCCACTAACGTTCAAACCATGTTTCTGGTTGGCTGACAAGACTGGCACAACGCAATACTTAGTTCTGATTGGTTCATAAAAAAAAAAAAAAAAAAAACAGGAAACTAATAATGAAATGCCGGTGGCAACTGTTTTGAAAAGTAAACTAAAAAGTCAGCAGAAGAAGCAAAAAATATATATAAGCAAAATGGCAACGCAACCAACATTAGCTCAGCTCTTTAAGAGAAAGGAAAGAGTTGAAGAAGATAATGTCATTAAAGACAAAGTTAGAAAAACAACCAAGACCATACAGTTGCATGACAGAGAGTGACAGATGGGGAGGAGGAGGCAGAAGTGGCAGCAGGACCAGCATCAAGCACAGGTAATAATAATAATAATAATATTATGAAATTCCTGATATTATATCAGGAATTTTATAGCACAGTATAACTGTGCAAAAAAAAGCAGTTTTCTATGCATTTCAGGGGTACTGTGGGGTTTGAACCCCCAATTTTTTTTATTGGCTGTGCCAAAAAAAAGCAGTTTTCTATGCATTTCAGGGGTACTGTGGGGTTTGAACCCCCAAATTTTTTTTGGCCGCGCCGCTTTGCGGCGCGTCCGGGTGTCGTGGCAGAATGACATTTCTGGGAGCTCCTGTAAGAAATGAAAGCCACTTTCACCCCTGCATTCCCTTCATTAACTTAATGAATGTCTCATGAAATCCAAACTTCTCGCATACTCCAAATAAAAAGATCCAGGAGACCCGGTCGAAAGCCTTTTCGGCGTCCAAGGTCAAGGTCAACATCTGTTGTTTTGTTTCTACCGTTTGGTCTATAATGTTAAGAGCACGTCTCACATTATCACTTAGTAGGCGGTTCCTAACAAAACCTGTTTGGTCTAGGTTAATTATATCTGGGAGTACCAGTGAGAGTCTGTTGGCTATAATTGAAGTGAAAATCTTTTGATCTACATTTAAAAGAGATATCGGTCTGTAGGATGAACAAACTGTCAGGTCTTTTCCTTCTTTTGGTATAACCGTAATAACTGCTGAATTCCATGTGTCTGGCCACTTCCCTGTTTGTAGTATATCATTGAAAACTCTGCATAGAATAGGTGACACCAAGGGTCTAAAGCACTTGTAAAATTCATTTGTGAAGCCGTCACTTCCTGGGCTCTTTCCAGTTTTACCTTTCTGGATTACCTTTGTAATTTCTGTCTCTGTTATTGGTTTAATTAATTCGTTATTTTGATTTTCAGTTAGTGTAGGAAGGTTTAAAGGTGTTAGGTACTCTTTAATTTTTTGCATACTTACATCTACTATTTCTGGGGTATAGAGCTTTTGATAATAGTCTCTGAAACATGCTGCTATTTTTGATTTCCCTCTGTTGGGTATATCATTTTCATCCATAATAGTTACTATTGCAGTTTTTTCTTTCTGTTTCTTTAATTTGGTTGCTAGCATTTTTAGCGCTTTTAGACTATTGTCATAATAGGTTTGTCTACACATCATGAGGTCCTTTTCAATTTCTTGTATTTCAATTGTGTCCAATTCCCTTTTAGCTGCATTCAATTGTTTCTGTGTTTCTTTATTTTTATTTCTTTCATGCTGTACTTGTAATCTTTTTATTTTATTTTCCAGGACTGTTTTTTCTCTTTCTCTATTCCTCTTTTTATGAGATGAGTATGCTATTATTTCCCCTCTTATTGTGGCTTTTGCAGCTTCCCACAGTATGGTTGATGACACTTCCTCATTATCGTTTATCTCAAGATAAGACTTCACGCTTTGTTTAATTTTATCCTTAAAATACTGATCATCAAGCAGGGAATTATTTAACCTCCATAACGTTTCCCCTCGTTCCCTTTTCAGATTTAGTACCATTATGACCGGTGCGTGATCCGTTATTGCTATGGGTAATATTTCACATTGTGTAACTTTTGAGATCTCATTCTTATACATGAAAAAATAATCCAGTCTTGAATAAACATTGTGTGCACCAGAGAAAAAAGTAAAAGCCTTTTCTTGGGGATGTAAGCAGCGCCATACATCTACAAGTCCCAGCTCAATTTGAGCTTTTCTCATTAATCCCGCTGCTTGTTCCGATTTATGTTTTATTTTACTCTGGGTATCCTTCTGATTCATTGTTAATTCATATCACCACCCATAATGATCATGCCCTTCCCTTCTGTTGTTAACAATGTTAAGATTTTTTTCATAAGATCTACTCCTTTTCCAGGTGGGTTGTAAACATTAATGAGAGTTATACATTGTTCTTCTATTTCCCCGATTACAAGAATGTACCTTCCTTCCTTATCTCTGATACATTTTTCACTGCTAAACATTAAATTATTTTTGATTAGAATTGCCACACCCCTTTTAGCTGCTGTAAAAGAGGAGGAAAAAACTTGGGCCGAAGCTAGTTTTTCCAATTTTGCATGTTCCACTTTGTTCAGGTGTGTTTCCTGTAAGAAAATGATTTCTCCTCCTTCCTTTGTAAGTTTTTGGATTATCCGCTTCCTTTTTATTAAATTGTTTAGACCATTTGTATTCAGAGAGATTAATTTAAGTTTTCCCATTCCGATTCCCTTGGGAGCCAATTACATCATATTCAAAGCCTTTAATCAGCCAAAAAAGAAACAAAAAAGAAATATTCATATACAGTGTCAGAACTATAAAAAGTGACAAGCCACCCAACTGTGCACTTCCAGCGTATGTAACCTCTCTATGGTTACGTGAGGTATTCCACATTATTATATTTATGTGAAAAGAAGAGTTTTCAATAGAAAACTCATGCCACAGGATGGTCCATGTGGACAATATGAGATTAATTACCCCCATATTTGCGTGGTGGACTGCATGCGAGTACATGTCCCTCCTCCGTCTCTCGTCAAAATATTCAACTTTCAAATTCACAAAAAACAAAACAATAAATAAATAATAATAATACTTGCAATAAAAATCAAAAACTCCATTGCCCATGCTTCATTTTTATATTTAATTTATATGTAAGCACCTCTCTGACTCCCAGACTCCCCCTAAAGAGTCCCAGTAAGTTAAACACACAACAAACAAAAAGAAAAAATACTGACAAATTATATTCCAGAAGTTCCCGGTTTCAAGAAAAGAAAAAAGTCTCCCATCCAGGCTCATGATACCACTGTTTAGAGACTAAACCCATCTGCATGGGCTATAATTATGGCTATATAAGGCAGAGAGAAACTGGGGGGGGGGGCACAAAGTAAAAGGTAGGCAATAATAGCAGCCGTATGTCATGCATGTGTCCACACTCACACAAGCCCGAGCCTGTTGTCCACATTCACGCCTGAGTAAACCTACATATAGGACACATTGTTGAGCATGCAGCCTTCATGGCCGCACACTCATATTATACCCACGTGCACACGCACGCACGCACGGGCGCACACGTCCACCCACCTACACACGCACACACATACACACACGCCTCCTACATTCCCCCGTTCTCTGTACACATGCATACATGACCGCTGTGGCGCATGTGCCCATATAGAAGGGAACATAAAAAAAAACATCTGTAAACGTTAGGGCACAGAATAGTAAATAAAAAACAATGTTGAAATGTAAGTTCTAACTGAGACAAAAATAGGAGAGAGAGAGAGAAAGAGAGAAGAGACGGGCAATGAGAGTGGAGGCAGAGAGAGAGAGAGAGAGAGAGAGAGGGGGGAGAGAGAGAGAAAGAAAGAAAAAAGCGCACTACGCACTAAAGTCCCCTCAACAACAACAGTGTTGTCTTAGCCTACATTACACTTTGGTTTCCTTTGTAAACATATTGTTTTAGAGACATTTTATGGAGGGATTGTGAGAAGCGCACTCACAGCTGCATGCTCGCCTGCCGTCGACCGGAAGTCAGAACTTGTGGCATTATTCTTAATACATGCAATACTTGATTTTGTCTGTTGTTTTTTCAATTTATAAGAGAGTATTTTTAAAGATTTTGCTCCTCCATCATAATATTTTTGTTTGAAGACCAGATCTCGTTCCACTCTCTCAGTTAGCCGACTATCTAAATCTTTTCTTGTTTTCCTTAGTTCTATCATAACTGAGGTCTCACCTTTAGCTTTATACACTCGTTCTAATTTCTTTATTTTTAGTTCCAGGTTTGTAACAATTTTTTCTCTTTCCTTTTTCTTCCGTGATGAGAAGCAGATAATTTCCCCTCTAATGACGGCTTTCAAGCCCTCCCAAATAATTACTGGTTTGACTTCTCCTGTATCATTGATTTCCAAGTACTCTTCGATTACCGTTTTTATTTTAGTTTTAAAATCTGTCATTTGTAATAATGAATTGTTAAGTCTCCACAAAGTTCTACCTTTTTCCCTTCCAATATCTATTGTTAGTGTTATTAAAGAGTGATCTGAAAGGGTTATCTGGTGTATCTTACAATCTTTTACTCTAGACAAGTCATTCTTAAAGATGAAAAAGTAGTCCAATCTTGAGTATTTATCATAGGATTTTGAGTAGTAGGTATAGTCCCTCTCTGTGGGGTTTAAAGTTCTCCAGACGTCTACAATTCCAATCTCTGTTGTTGCTCTTCGCAATATTCTAGCAGCCGGCTCAGAACTATGTCTTTTATTTCCCTGTGAGTCAGATTTAGCATCCATAATAAGATTTAAATCACCTGCCATTATCGTTATTCCTTTACTTTGGGATGCTAATATGTCCACTACTTTTTTTACTAGTTCTGAGCCTTCTTCTGGAGGATTATACACATTTATCAAAGAGACTAAGATATTGTCAATTTTTCCAATGACCATGACATATCTCCCTTGTTTATCGGAAGACACATGTTCTACCTGAAATGCACATTGAGGCCATATTAAAGTTGCGACTCCTCTTCTTGATGATGTGTGTGACGAATGGAAAACTTGACCTGATATCCTTTTACCTAGTTTGTCATGTTCAAGGTGTACAGGAAGACTATGTAAGATGTCCCTGAGCTTTAGCCCCTAAATGTAAGACACCTCGTCATAACTAACACTTTAGTTTGAATACGATATTCAAAGAAAAATGTAATATATACTCCCCCCCTACAAAAATAATATGTACTTGTAACCCATAAAATCTGTCACCCAAACATTTACCCTGATCTTTTTTTGTTTTTGAGCAGCGGTAGCTCCTCCTATGCCCAGCGTTGTGTGTCTGTGTGTACCACATAGCGATGATTTGATTGGCTGATCACCACATAGCGATGATTGGATTGGCTGATCACCCCATAGCAATGATTTGATTGGCTGATCCCCCATATAGCGATGATTTGATTGGCTGAGGGTTAAAAATTGAGGACAGAAAAGTGAGGATGCCAAAAAGGATTGGCCAGAATGTGATGATGTATGAAGATAAGAGTGTCCCTCACTTCACACAAGTGTGATTCTTTTTTTCAACAAATTGACTGGCTAACCCGAGTTACCCCAGATTTGGCGGAAATGTTTTTTTTTCCGAAACAAGTTACCAAAGTCAGGCCTAGTGCATGAGAACAGTGCACGTACCACTGAGAACAGTGCACGTACCACTGAGAACAGTGCACGTACAACTGTGAACAGTGCACGTACCACTGTGAACAGTGCACGTACCACTGAGAACAGTGCACGTACCACTGAGAACAGCGCACGTACCACTGAGAACAGTGCACGTACCACTGTGAACAGTGCACGTACCACTGTGAACAGTGCACGTACCACTGAGAACAGCGCACGTACCACTGTGAACAGTGCACGTACCACTGTGAACAGTGCACATACTACTGAGAACAACCCTAAAGATGTTAGAGGTTTAGACTCTCAACATAACGCTGAATCATTGAGTGAAATAAGGACAGTGATGAGGCTGAAAAGGTGCGACTAAGAGGCCAGAGGGAGCAAGGTGGGAAAAGAAGGAAAACTCCAAAACAAGGATATCCATAATATAAAAACATTGCACATCCATCCAGTAAATGATGTTCATGAGGTTAGACATGAGGTGTGTGTGTGTGTGTGTGTGTGTGTGTGTGTGTGTGTGTGTGTGTGCGTGCGTGCGTGCACATAGTTGCTGAAGCAGAAAGCTTTCAGGTGTCACTAAGTGAGGTCAGAACCCATCGCTGATCAGAGATTCGATTGACTGACTGACTGACTGACTGATTGAATACTCTGTTAGTCATCAATGTAAACAGCCAGAGGTACAGACACACTTCTAAAAGGATGACACAAAACAGTCCATTGTGGACCTCTGTATTACATCACGTCATTTTCATTAAATAATTATGCCTAATTAATACTAATTGACGCTTGATGGGCGATCTCCAGGCATCTCTGTCTTCAACTGTTCTCTTTTTATGGTCATAGCGTCGCTGGTCGCAGTTAAAACATTTATGTTTCGGTTGAATTAAAAAAAAAAACAAGATTGCGGCTAACTCTGCATAGCCGTTGACAACTTCCGGTTCTCGGGCACGGGAGTTAATGGTCTTCAAAATAAGATATCTGACTGAAAACCACCGCAAGGGAAGAGACACAGACTGAAACAAGCAGTCAATGATTTAATCATCCATATTATTATGTTTTCATACATTAATGCCCTTCATGATCATACTACAGCGTCACACACAAGTCATGTGGGAGACGAAAATCCATTGGGCGCCCCTCACTTCACATGAGTGTGATTGTTTTTATCCAGAACTCAATGCTTTTTATTTGGATACTTGAACCCTGAAAACGATGGTTTTATTCACCAGCCATGACTTAATGATACACGTCACATGCGTGATTGACGGTACGTGGGTGTGGCCTGAGCGCCTCACAACTGATCAGTGCACCTGTTATGGTAGCACTGCTTTCTACCACCTTCCAGCCAATCGCAGCATGGAATGGCAACGCTTCCAGCCAATCACAGCGCAGAATGACACCTTCCAGCCAATCTCACAGCGCAGAATGACACAGCTTCCAGCCAATCGGAGCGCGCAATACGTGCAGACGCAATTCCGTTCTCGAATTTCATCCTCATACTTTGAGATCACAATCTCTAAAAGTATTAGTTAGATTTGTTGATGACATGTGATGATTATGTCTGATGATGATGTATTGACCCGCGTGAGGTCACAGGGACCCTAAAACGTTTATTCAGAATAAATTAATACATTTATAGGAAGGTGCAATTCTGGGAAATTGCGAGTGTGGTTACATTTTAACAGCGATTTGATACGTATCACGATACATGGTTGACGATACGATACATGGACGATATTGGTTCATTATGGCGATACAATACGATTCAATGACTTGAAATCGATACAGTAACTATTTCAAATAGATTGACATTATTTTAAGTAATTAAACCCCTCTTTTTATTTTTCTTCTAAAGATTGCTAAATACCACGCACAAAAAATTATTGACATTTTCATAGCAAAACGATTCGATACCGACTATTTGCATTGCAAAACGATACGATACATAGTCAATGTGGCTGTTTTCATTTCGATATACTTTTTCTTGAAATTAAAATCGTTTTTTCCATACAGTTACTCTATCGTTACACCCCTACTCACAGCCATTGAAAGGAGCGTTCTACCGTTGAGGGGTCTGAAAACAACCCGGCCAGTCGGCCACGTGGTTCATGCAACTTGTTTGTCACTCTAAAGTCCATAGACTCCAATGCATTCACTCTAAAGCTCATAGACTCCAATGCATTCCGTCAACTTCTGCTTCAGTCCTTTGTCACTCTAAAGCTCATAGACTCCAATGCATTCCGTCAACTTCTGGTTCAGTCCTTTGTCACTCTTCCAATAGAAGTCTATGTAGAAGATCCGCCATTGGACTGAAGCCCCGTGAAGTGAACAGTGTTGTCGTAACTCTCTCATCTCTCATCTATACGACAACTGTGGTTGCACTGACACAAGACTCAAGGAAGGCACTGGGAATAGAATTCAGTCTTTCCATTTATTATTGTGATGTCATGTGAAGCATGACAACAGTGAGTGAAGCATGACCAAAAGCCCCACTTTTCTGTTGTGCTAAAAGTTAAAAAAAGCAGGTTCACTTTGAAGCCAAAAAGGTCTCTGAGCGAGAACAATAGTGTGTTGCCTATAGCAGCCACACTAATAGTTGTATATGTATATGTGTTGATGACGTGTGATGATTATGTCTGATGATGATGTATTGACCCACATGACGTCACAGGGACCTAAAAGTTTATACGGAATAAAATGTTTGTCCAGAATAAAGTTGGGCAATAACCACATTAATTAAGGTCAAATGTGGGTTCAGTGGAGTATATATCTCCATATTTGGACAAGTCTGATGTCATCAAGATGACGTCGTTACTTGTAGGTCTGTATCAATATATAAGTGGTGGTGTGAGCAATGTCACTGCATTCGGTTACAGAACAACACTTGAAAAGTCCAGATTTTCCAGCCTTGTCTTTGTGTGTAAAATGTTGAGGTGGACTGTGAATCTGAACGGACCAGGAGGAGATTATGCAGCAGTGACAGTCGGACACAAGGTGTACGCGATTGGAGGGTGGAACAGTAATGTCAAAAACGGTGACAAGGTTGAAGTTCACGTCTTCAACACAGTGTCTTTGCGCTGGAGGAAGGTGCCTCTGATGACACCTGGAAGAGAACCTCAACTTGAGGTTCCCTCCATGCGCTGGGGCCATACAGCTGTGCTGATTGCAGATAATGTCTACCTCTGGGGAGGGTCGACTAACCAAGGTTACTGCAACGTTCTTCATGCATTTGATGTCGACGCCCACAGATGGTTCAAACCACAGGTTTCTGGGACTGTTCCACTGGGTAGGAACTACCACTCAGCTTGTGTCTTGGGGAAGGTCATGTATTTACATGGAGGAAGGAACCAGACTGGACACACTAATGACATCTACAAGTTGGACACCATCACAATGGTCTGGACTTTAATTAAGACCAGAGGAACTCCAACTCCTGCTTCACACTATCACTCTGCCACCATCATTGGTACAAAGATGTTTGTATTTGGGGGCTATGGGGGTCAGTACTACAACACCATCAGAGTGTTTGACACAGAGACCAACCATTGGCTGAACACGCCTTCTGCACAGCTTCTTCCAGAAGGACCTGGTGCTCATTCAGCCTTTTCCTACAATGAAGAGCTGTACATATGTGGTGGCTTTAAACTGAACCAGTGGTTCAATGATGTGTGGAAATTCAGTCCAGAGACCTTCTATTGGAAGAAGGTTGAGCCCAAGGGGAAAGGACCGCCTTCGACGTCAAGGATGTGCTGTTGCATGATGGGAGATCATATCATCCTCTTTGGAGGAGGAAACAAATGCACTGACCTGTATGTGTTAGACTTCAGTCCCAGCCTCAAGACATTATGTAAGCTAGCAGTTATTCAGTACGGTCTGGAGCAGTCAGACCTCACACATGACATCAGGTGGGAACTGGCAGCCATGACTACCAACAGCAACAACTGGAACAAATAACGTGAGTGTTCTCACTGGATGCTGAAGATCTTCATATACTGTCAACACATGAGCAGCCATAGCTGAATGGGTAGAGAGGCCGCTTGGGAAAACCAGGGTTCGATTCCCGACCCCCGCTATGTGTCAAGATGTCCCTGAGCTTTATATTTTTATTTTTTGTGAACACCACGGTGTGGTTATACAGATACAACAAAAAAAACAAATAAAAAAAAAACACAGAAACACTTAGGACAACATAAAGACAAATATAACAAAAAACAATGACATAGCGAGAAAAGTAAAAATAAAAAATAAATAGATACGATAGTATAGAAAAAACAGGGACATAGCAGAACCTAACATAGCATACCATACCTATTAATATACACATACAAAGGAAACAAAAACCCTGTGGGCCTTATGCATGGGCCGAAACGCCAAAACCCGTATTTAAGTTAGTTCATTTTCTTTTTTTTTAGGTTGTTGGAGCCAAATGCCTTGCCTATAAAGGAAAAAAAACAAAAACAATGAAAATAAAAAGTGCTATCCCTGCATGGTTGTTGACTTTTCCTAGATTTTATTCCTGTTAGATTTTAAACTGTGTTTTTAGTTAAGCTGTGCTTTTAGTTGAGCTGGGGTGCCAGATTTTCAAATTCTTAGTTTATGTTATGGTCCCGCCTCGTCCACTCCCGCACATTCCATATAGCTTTCCCATTTACTCCACAGAGCGATACCCCTATCAATATTTCCTCTAATTTTATATGTTAGCTGCTCCATTACTTTAATTTGTTCCGTTAGTTCCCTCCAATTCTCTACCCTGGGTCTTGGTTTTTGGCGCCAGTTTTTTGTTATAAGTTTAAGGGCCGTTAATCTTAGTATTTTAATAAGATACTTGTCTTCGGGTTGAACTATTCCAGTTGGAATTTTCCCCAACAGGATGTACTCATGGTTGGTCACTACGTTAATTTTTAGGACCTGTGTCATTTCCTTTCCCATCTTGTCCCAGTACTCTTTCAATACAGGGCAAGACCAGAAGATATGACTGTAGTTGGCGTGGTCTTCTCTACAATCTCTCCAGCATTTTGGTGTTACTGAACTTTGAAATTTTGCTAATTGGACGGGTGTTAAGAAATATCTCATTTGACATTTCCATGCGTATTCTTGCCAGAATTCAGTTCTTCTGTTTTTTTCTGCTTGTCCAAGATGTTATACAATGCTGAGATTTGATGCTTGATACTCGCGCGCTTATAGTTTTTAACAAGGAACTGTGTCAAAGGATGGAAATCTGTAATGGTCTTTCTCTGTCTGGTGTTATTCTGGATGTAGCTTCTAACCTGCAAATATCTAAAGAAATGTGAATGTGGTAGGTCGTAGTCTCTTTGTAATGACTCAAAGCTTACATTTCCCTTATTATCCATGAGTTGGCCAAATATCTTCAGTCCCTTTTTATTCCAAATTTTGAAGGTACTATCATCTTTGTTTGGGGCAAAGTCAGGATCTTCCTTTATTTCACTTAATAGCAGCATTTCATCATGGATCTCTAAGTCGTTCCTGACTCTGTCCCAAACTGTGAGTGTATTTCTAAGCCATATGTTTTTGATGTTTTGTTTAGGGATTTTTGCAAGGAAGGGGAGGGTTTTCTCCATGTCCTTGCATTCTAATACTTCTATGGACCTCCATTTTACCTGCACCTCCTCGTTTAGCCATGTTTGTATTGTCTGTGTTTGCGCTGCATAGTAATAGTTCTGCAGGTTGGGGAGGGCTAGCCCCCCCTTCCTTTTTGGCAGTTTTAATGTTTTCATCTTGACCCTTGGCTTTTTACCATCCCAGATAAATTTGAGAAGCATTCGGTCCCAGCTCCTGAATATAGTTGGGCTGATGTATAGAGGAAGTGCCTTAAAAAGGAATAAAAGTCTCGGTAGTATATTCATTCTTATAGTGTCAATCCTTCCCATTAAGGACAGAGGTACTAGACTCCATCTATTCAAGTCTTGTTTTATTGTGGTTTCTAGTTTGTCATAGTTAAATTTATATAGTGAGTCCATATTCCTAGGTACTTCTATTCCTAAATATTTAACTTTTTCTCTGTCCCATTTCCATGGGTATTTATTTTTGAAATCTACCGAAATAGGTTCTCCCAAGCTAATTGCTTCACATTTTTGTGTGTTCAGTTTATATCCTGATACTGTACTATATTCTTTAATGCTCTTCATTAGAGCTGGAAGAGTGCCTTCCAGTTTGGTCAGGTATAGGATGACATCATCTGCATATAAAGCCAATTTATTTTGTAGACCTCCAACTTTTACCCCCACTATTTCCTCAGTTCTCCTAATGCTTTCTGCCAGTGTTTCCATGCATAAAGTGTAGATTAGTGGGGAGAGCGGGTCCCCTTGTTTTGTGCCTCTTCTAATCGCAAACGGGCTTGATAAAGTTCCATTAACTCTGACCTGAGCTTTTGATGTGCTATACATGGTCTGCAGCCATGAGATAAAAGTATTGCTAAAACCAAAGCTTCTACACGTCTCGAAAATAAAGGTCCAAGATACTCTATCAAATGCTTTTTCTGCGTCGAGAGTAAGTATAAGCGCCTGTTCGTCATTTTTTTTTATATGCTGTATTATGTTCAATGTACGTCTAACATTATCTGATAGTTGTCTATTTGTAATAAATCCTGTCTGATCTAAATTTATAATGCTCGGCATAATTTTTGATAGTCTGTTAGCTATTATACTGCTCAACATTTTTTGATCCACGTTTAATAAAGTTATAGGCCTATATCCTTCAACTTGCGATGGCTCTTTACCCTCCTTGTGAATTACTGTTATTATTGAGTTACACCACGTACTTGCCCATATCCCATGTATTAACGCCCAGTTAAAGGCATTGTGAAGAATAGGAGCTAGTTGTACTTTAAGCCCTTTGAAGAATTCTCCAGTAAAGCCATCGCTGCCTGGGCTCTTGTCTGATTTCAGACCTTGAATCGTTTTAGTAATTTCTTCCAAGCTAATTGGCCTGGTGAGGCTTTCGTCCTGTGATTCAGTCAGTTGTGGCAGATCTAAACCTTGCAGATAGTCTCTTATCTGTGTTTGAGTTTTTTCTTCCTCATTGCTGTATAGCTGTTTATAATATTCAGCAAACTCTTCCGCAATCTCCTGTTTACCCGTTGACAACTTATTTGTGGCATTATTCTTAATACATGCAATACTTGATTTTGTCTGTTGTTTTTTCAATTTATAAGAGAGTATTTTTAAAGATTTTGCTCCTCCATCATAATATTTTTGTTTGGTGAAGACCAGATCTCGTTCCACTCTCTCAGTTAGCCGACTATCTAAATATTTTCTTGTTTTCCTTAGTTCTATCATAACTGAGGTCTCACCTTTAGCTTTATACACTCGTTCTAATTTCTTTATTTTTAGTTCCAGGTTTGTAACAATTTTTTCTCTTTCCTTTTTCTTCCGTGATGAGAAGCAGATAATTTCCCCTCTAATGACGGCTTTCAAGCCCTCCCAAATAATTACTGGTTTGACTTCTCCTGTATCATTGATTTCCAAGTACTCTTCGATTACCGTTTTTATTTTAGTTTTAAATTCTGTCATTTGTAATAATGAATTGTTAAGTCTCCACAAAGTTCTACCTTTTTCCCTTCCAATATCTATTGTTAGTGTTATTAAAGAGTGATCTGAAAGGGTTATCTGGTGTATCTTACAATCTTTTACTCTAAACAAGTCATTCTTAAAGATGAAAAAGTAGTCCAATCTTGAGTATTTATCATAGGATTTTGAGTAGTAGGTATAGTCCCTCTCTGTGGGGTTTAAAGTTCTCCAGACGTCTACAATTCCAATCTCTGTTGTTGCTCTTCGCAATATTCTAGCAGCCGGCTCAGAACTATGTCTTTTATTTCCCTGTGAGTCCGATTTAGCATCCATAATAAGATTTAAATCACCTGCCATTATCGTTATTCCTTTACTTTGGGATGCTAATATGTCCACTACTTTTTTTACTAGGTCTGAGCCTTCTTCTGGAGGATTATACACATTTATCAAAGAGACTAAGATATTGTCAATTTTTCCAATGACCATGACATATCTCCCTTGTTTATCGGAAGACACATGTTCTACCTGAAATGCACATTGAGGCCATATTAAAGTTGCGACTCCTCTTCTTGATGATGTGTGTGACGAATGGAAAACTTGACCTGATATCCTTTTACCTAGTTTGTCATGTTCAAGGTGGTTTAAATGAGTTTCCTGTAGGAAGACTATGTAAGATGTCCCTGAGCTTTAGCCCCTAAATGTAAGACACCTCGTCATAACTAACACTTTAGTTTGAATACGATATTCAAAGAAAAATGTAATATATACTCCCCCCCTACAAAAATAATATGTACTTGTAACCCATAAAATCTGTCACCCAAACATTTACCCTGATCTTTTTTTGTTTTTGAGCAGCGGTAGCTCCTCCTATGCCCAGCGTTGTGTGTCTGTGTGTACCACATAGCGATGATTTGATTGGCTGATCACCACATAGCGATGATTGGATTGGCTGATCACCCCATAGCAATGATTTGATTGGCTGATCCCCCATATAGCGATGATTTGATTGGCTGAGGGTTAAAAATTGAGGACAGAAAAGTGAGTATGCCAAAAAGGATTGGCCAGAATGTGATGATGTATGAAGATAAGAGTGTACCTCACTTCACACAAGTGTGATTCTTTTTTTCAACAAATTGACTGGCTAACCCGAGTTACCCCAGATTTGGCGGAAATGTTTTTTTTCCGAAACAAGTTACCAAAGTCAGGCCTAGTGCATGAGAACAGTGCACGTACCACTGAGAACAGTGCACGTACCACTGAGAACAGTGCACGTACCACTGAGAACAGTGCATGTACCACTGAGAACAGTGCACGTACCACTGAGAACAGTGCACGTACAACTGTGAACAGTGCACGTACCACTGTGAACAGTGCACGTACCACTGAGAACAGTGCACGTACCACTGTGAACAGTGCACGTACCACTGTGAACAGTGCACGTACCACTGTGAACAGTGCACATACTACTGAGAACAACCCTAAAGATGTTAGAGGTTTAGACTCTCAACATAACGCTGAATCATTGAGTGAAATAAGGACAGTGATGAGGCTGAAAAGGTGCGACTAAGAGGCCAGAAGGAGCAAGGTGGGAAAAGAAGGAAAACTCCAAAACAAGGATATCCATAATATAAAAACATTGCACATCCATCCAGTAAATGATGTTCATGAGGTTAGACATGAGGTGTGTGTGTGCGTGCATGTGTGTGTGCGTGCGTGCGTGCGTGCGTGCGTGCACATAGTTGCTGAAGGAGAAAGCTTTCAGGTGTCACTAAGTGAGGTCAGCACCCATCGCTGATCAAAGATTACCTCACTGTTCTCTCTCTCTCTCTCTCTCTCTGCGCTACAATGGCTCGATTGACTGACTGACTGACTGACTGACTGACTGATTGAATACTCTGTTAGTCATCAATGTAAACAGCCAGAGGTACAGACACACTTCTAAAAGGATGACACAAAACAGTCCATTGTGGACCTCTGTATTACATCACGTCATTTTCATTAAATAATTATGCCTAATTAATACTAATTGACGCTTCTGGGGCGATCTCCAGGCATCTCTGTCTTCAACTGTTCTCTTTTTATGGTCATAGCGTCGCTGGTCGCAGTTAAAACATTTATGTTTCGGTTGAATTTAAAAAAAAAACAAGATTGCGGCTAACTCTGCATAGCCGTTGACAACTTCCGGTTCTCGGGCACGGGAGTTAATGGTCGTCAAAATAAGATATCTGACTGAAAACCATCGCAAGGGAAGAGACACAGACTGAAACAAGCAGTCAATGATTTAACATCCATGTTATTATGTTTTCATACATTAATGCCCTTCATGATCATACTACAGCGTCACACACAAGTCATGTGGGAGACGAAAATCCATTGGGCGCCCCTCACTTCACATGAGTGTGATTGTTTTTATCCAGAACTCAATGCTTTTTATTTGGATACTTGAACCCTGAAAACGATGGTTTTATTCACCAGCCATGACTTAATAATACACGTCACATGCGTGATTGACGGTACGTGGGTGTGGCCTGAGCGCCTCACAACTGATCAGTGCACCTGTTACGGTAGCACTGCTTTCTACCACCTTCCAGCCAATCGCAGCATGGAATGACACAGCTTCCAGCCAATCACAGCGCAGAATGACACACCTTCCAGCCAATCTCACAGCGCAAAATGACACACCTTCCAGCCAATCGGAGCGCGCAATACGTGCAGACGCAATTCTGTTCTCGAATTTCATCCTCATACTTTGAGATCACAATCTTTAAAAGTATTAGTTAGATTTGTTGATGACATGTGATGATTATGTCTGATGATGATGTATTGACCCGCGTGAGGTCACAGGGACCCTAAAAAGTTTATTCGGAATAAATGAATACATTTATAGGAAGGTGCAATTCTGGGAAATTGCAAGTGTGGTTACATTTTAACAGCGATTTGATACGTATCACGATACATGGTGGACGATACGATACATGGACGATATTGGTTCATTATGGCGATACGATACGATTCAATGATTTGAAGTCGATACAGTTGTAGCACTGCCACATATTATTCATTAAGGATTTATTTTAAAATGTCATTTAAAAGAGCATGGCTCAAAATATTCCTTCAACACAATATCCATCCTTATGTGTAATGTCCTATTTTCTTTGAGAGGTATCTGTTTTGTTTTTGTTTATGTTTTGGAGGGTCAATGTGGGGAGGAAATTGATTGATTGACAGGCTGTGACGCTAACGTGAGTAAAACACACGGAAGTCGCCAGCTCTAGAGACTTGTGGGGACAGAGACACAAACAAGCAGGGAGTCCATGTGAGACCTGATCACGTTCGTGTAACCGTTGTCTGTATGCTATACGGTGGAATATAGCCAAGGCCACCAACTCACCGCTGACAGGAGTAACCCGGCCGGGAACCGTCATCTGCTCCGGTGAGAGTATTGTTTGTTTGTTTGGGTCCAGCGAGGAGTACCGTTTGTTTTCCGTTCGCGGGACAGTGGATCTTCTCTGTTGGATCGGTTTACGTTCGGGGATCACTACTTTGGATTAACTTTATTATTTCGGGTTCGGAGCGTCAGGGAGACGCGTGAGTACTCAAGGAACGATACAAACAATAGAGCGAGCGTGCGTGCGTGAGAGGCACGGAACGGCGGGCGTTCGGACATTATACGGACTATATTTAACCAGTCATGAATTCTGTGTTGTAACTGATTGTCAATGTTAAGTTTATATTTCAGATAGATAAACTATTATTCTACTATTTACTCTGTTTATTTATTCTGTTGGAGTCAGTGGTTTATGCTACATGGTTGAAACTTATCAATTTTATCTTTAAAGGAGGATCATTACTACCCCGTGAATTTTAGTAACTGTGATAGAAATATCTGATCGTTACACAGTAACTATTTCAAATAGATTGACATTATTTTAAACTAAGTAATTAAACCCCTCTTTTTCTTTTTTCTTCTAAAATTTGCTAAATACCACGCACAAAAATGTAGTATTGACATTTTCATAGCAGAACGATTCGATACCGACTATTTGCATTGCAAAACGATACGATACGATACATAGTCAATGTGGCTGTTTTCATTTCGATATACTTCGATTCTTGAAATTTAAATAGTTTTTTCGATGCAGTTACTCTATCGTTACACCCCTACTCACAGCCATTGAAAGGAGCGTTCTACCGTTGAGGGGCCTGAAAACAACCCGGCCAGTCGGCCACGTGGTTCATGCAACTTGTTTGTCACTCTAAAGTCCATAGACTCCAATGCATTCCGTCAACTTCTGGTTCAGTCCTTTGTCACTCTTCCAATAGAAGTCTATGTAGAAGATCTGGATTGAAGCCCCGTGAAGTGAACAGAGTTGTCATAACTCTCATCTCTCATCTATACGACAACTGTGGTTGCACTGACGCGAGACGCAAGGAAGGCACTGGGGATAGAATTCAGTCTTTCCATTTATTATTGTGATGTCATGTGAAGCATGACAACAGTGATTGAAGCATGACCAAAAGCCCCACTTTTCTGTTGTGCTAAAAGTTAATAAAAAGCAGGTTCACTTTGAAGCCAAAAAGGTCTCTGAGCGAGAACAATAGTGTGTTGCCTATAGCAGCCACACTAATAGTTGTATATGTATATGTGTTGATGACGTGTGATGATTATGTCTGATGATGATGATGATGATGATGTATTGACCCACATGACGTCACAGGGACCTAAAAGTTTATACGGAATACAATGTTTGTCCAGAATAAAGTTGGGCAATAACCACATTAATTAAGGTCAAATGTGGGTTCAGTGGAGTATATATCTCCATACTTGGACAAGTCTGATGTCATCAAGATGACGTCGTTACTTGTAGGTCTGTATCAATATATAAGTGGTGGTGTGAGCAATGTCACTGCATTCGGTTACAGAACAACACTTGAAAAGTCCAGATTTTCCAGCCTTGTCTTTGTGTGTAAAATGTTGAGGTGGACTGTGAATCTGAACAGACCAGGAGGAGGTTATGCAGCAGTGACAGTCGGACACAAGGTATACGCGATTGGAGGGTGGAACAGTAATGTCAAAAACGGTGACAAGGTTGAAGTTCACGTCTTAAACACAGTGTCTTTGCGCTGGAGGAAGGTGCCTCTGATGACACCTGGAAGAGAACCTCAACTTGAGGTTCCCTCCATGCGCTGGGGCCATACAGCTGTGCTGATTGCAGATAATGTCTACCTCTGGGGAGGGTCGACTAACCAAGTTTACTGCAACGTTCTTCATGCATTTGATGTCGACGCCCACAGATGGTTCAAACCACAGGTTTCTGGGACTGTCCCAAGGGGTAGGAACTACCACTCAGCTTGTGTCTTGAGGAAGGTCATGTATTTACATGGAGGATACAACCAGACTGGATACACTAATCATGACATCTACAAGTTGGACACCATCACAATGGTCTGGACTTTAATTAAGACCAGAGGAACTCCAACTCCTGCTTCATACTATCACTCTGCCACCATCATTGGTACAAAGATGTTTGTATTTGGGGGCTATGGGGGTCAGTACTACAACACCATCAGAGTGTTTGACACAGAGACCAACCATTGGCTGAACACGCCTTCTGCACAGCTTATTCCAGAAGGAAGTGCTCATTCAGCCTTTTCCTACAATGAAGAGCTGTACATATTTGGTGGCTGGAAAGGTAACCTGTTCAATGATGTGTGGAAATTCAGTCCAGAGACCTTCTCCTGGAAGAAGGTTGAGCCCAAGGGGAAAGGACCGTCTCCGACGTCAAGGATGTGCTCTTGCATGATGGGAGATTGTATCATCCTCTTTGGAGGAGTAAACAAATCCACTGACCTGTATGTGTTAGACTTCAGTCCCAGCCTCAAGACATTATGTAAGCTAGCAGTTATTCAGTACGGTCTGGAGCAGTCAGACCTCACACACGACATCAGGTGGGAACTGGCAGCCATGACTACCAACAGCAACAACTGGAACAAATAACGTGAGTGTTCTCACTGGATGCTGAAGATCTTCATATACTGTCAACACATGAGCAGCCATAGCTGAATGGGTAGAGAGGTCTTCATATACTGGCAACACATGAGCAGCCATAGCCAAATCTACTAAATGCGGAGAACAAATTTCACTGCGGTAACGTGTGTGACAAATTGTATGACTTTGACTCTTTTTTGACAGCTTTATGGGTAGAGAGGCCGCCTGGGAAAACTAGGGTTGGATTCCCGACCCCCGCTATGTGTCAAGATGTCCCTGAGCAAGACACTTTAGCCCCTAAATGCAAGACACCTGATATATTAGTTTACAATTTCCAAAATTTGTAAAAAAAAAAAAAAAAAAGATAAATAACTATTCAAAGTAAAAAAAGAGATATATATGACCCAAAATTGGTCTGTGACACAGAAATGTACCCTGACCCATTTTCTTTTTTCCCTTCTTATCTTCTAATCTTCTAACACTCTTACTGCGGAGACTTTCCATCGTGAAATAACCTTCACTGCTGAGTTCTTCACTAACCTTTGAAGAATCACCCGATCGTGAGCGTATGTCCGACTCCGTTTCACAAATCTGCCGAAATCCGAACATCCGCCTTAAAATAGTGACATCTCTTCTGTCATCATTTCGAGAAATATTCCAAAGTGCCGTTCAACAACAAAGAAGGAAGGACGGACCCACCCGTAGCGCGCCGCCATTACCAATAGATCAACAACAAAGAAGGAAGGACGGACCCACCCGTAGCGCGCCGCCATTACCAATAGATCAACAACAAAGAAGGAAGGACGGACCCACACGTAGCGCGCCGCCATTACCAATAGATCAACAACAAAGAAGGAAAGACGGACCCACCCGTACCGCGCCGCCATTACCAATAGGAATGCATTGAGCCTCAATTTCCCATCAGCCTTAGGAAGCCAGCATCAGATTTTTATATTTTTGGTCACGTTATCCAAACGTGTGACGTATCCAACTGTGTCCGTGGAAAACCTTGTATGTCTTACAAGTTATTGTGGAGGGGAGGGGCAGGGAGGAGAGGGGGCGGGATATGATGTGGACCGTTCCATCACTGTCCACAGGCAAATCAGAGCACTTGTTTGAGCCTAATTATTCATAAATCCCCAGACCACAGAACAGCCACTGAATGTTCAAAGTTCAGATTCTTTGAGTGGATTGAGGTCAGAAAACCTTAAAAAAACGAAGAAAAAAATGAAAAAAACTTCATGTGGAAACCTTTGAGAATCACTGCACCAAAGAATGGCAGCAACCATAAAGAATTTTAAAAAATTGGCGAACTATTAGTTAATTCATATATTAAATTTGACCAATCTCTTGAATATATATTTGTATGTCCATGATTAATGATTGGTAGTTGAATCAGAATACCTCGAATATCGATAGTCGACTATTGGACTAATCGAGGTCAGGCCTAGTGCACGTAAAACTGGGCACGTTCCTGGTGGTCTGGATCTTCCAGGGACCCCCCGGGGAACCCTGGGGACCCCCACATGGTAACTCTGTCATTTCTCGACCGTTTCAGACACGGGGCGGCTCGCCGAAACCAGGCCAGGCCACGTTCCTGTGGGTCTGGAACTTCTGCGGACCCCCCGAGTCCGCAGAAGTGACTCGGGGGAGTTGCACCACTCACTTCACACAAGTGTGATTTTTTTTCTTTTTTCAAGCTTCGTACCTGCCGCTGATTTGTCCGAACCAGGATTTGGGCGCCCCCTCCCCATTGAACAAATAGACCATAATAAATACACCTTGCAGCCCTGTTCTGTTCCTCACAACAATGTTTTCATCTGCTGTACTGCTGGTGGTGCCTTCTTTAAAGATGGAGTGCCACAATTTCTGTATTTTTCCAGTTTTTCTTGTGTCTATGAGGTGACAGTACTTCATTAGACATCCTGGAGTCTTTTTTATGTGCAATGGTGTATTAACTTTGTATTTAGGGTTTCTTCCTGGAGGCTGAACCCTTGACAGTCAAACAGGCCAATGAAATAAACAGTAATATAGTGACATCACACTTTCAGCCCCTCCCCTAACCCCTCCCCCTTTATCATACAACTACAGCAGTGGGTGCGGACGGCTTCAGTTCAGGTGGATCACCACCCATCAGCACCCACCAGGCAAACCAGGCATACTTAATGAACTGGTGGGCGTGCCCACATAAAAACAACATTTTAACAAAACTGTACACTTTTTTGAAAAAATGATACCTCCTTATATAACAATAAGACCTGATGATCATGTTTTAGGGTGGAAACAAATCACGGCACTCCATCTTTAAGTGGGGGATGTCGTCGCATAACAGGCAACCCTAAAAGAAGCCTTGCAAGGAAACAACACAACACAGGACTCCTCACTCCGTGTGGATTTATCTTGGATTCTTTTCCCAAACTGAGTTTTTGGCTTTTTTTTTTCTTTTTTCTCAACAGCACCACAACTAATTAAACCACCAATGATGTCATTTATAACATGTATGTTCCAGGTGTAATAAGGTAACGACGTGGTGGCTCCACAACTCCACATGGCTGTGTTGACATTGTGCAACTATAAGCATCAAGGCTCTCTGGTCGTCTGGTTCCACTAAAAGGTCAAAACAAACATGTAGAGACAGAAACATTAGTCTGGCAGTCGGGGTTGTGTCTTTTATTGGCCTAAAGTATTGTCTACATTCATGAATCCACCCGCTGACCGGCTGTCAGTATTGAGCAATTATTTTTTATAGGGGTTTCTTGTGACCCTACCATTAACACCCTGTATGACCAGAGAGAGAGAGAGAGAGAGAGAGAGAGAGAGAGAGAGAGAGAGAGAGAGAGAGAGAGAGAATCTTGAAAGTGTTCATTTTGGATTAATAACACAACAACATTTTCAGACAGGGATGTCCATGCACGGCCAAATATATATATATATATATATATATATATATATATATTACATATTTTTGTGGGTCCTAATTGGCATAAGAAAGAAATATTTCAGGCATGGCTGACCGGACCCCCTCGTTATCTCTGTTGTGGACGCTCAGCTCAACAAGATGTCTGGACGAACGTTGCAGCACTTGGCATGTAGCAAAGACATGGAGGCTACGCACTGAGGACCATTTAACTGCTCAGACGAGGCCCAGACTGCCCATTACAAGGCACTCAGTGTCAGATAAAACATAAGTGCTTCACTCTGGGTGACGCGAAGTCGTACATACATGAAGTAATGCTGCCATGCGTGTGTGTGTGTGTGCCGGCCACCTGCCTGCCTGCCTGCCTGCCTGCCCGCCCGCCTGCCCGCCCGCCTGAAGAAATGTGAGGATTTCCAAACATCGGCGCCACCAGCCAGCCATGGGACCAGCTGGGACCGTGGCAGCATAATTCACCCGGACAGGTAGAGGGAGTCGCAATGAAACCAACAAGTAATCAAGCAGACAGATGAGGCCGTGCGAGAGAGAGAGAGAGGGAGAGAGAGAGAGAGAGAGAGAGAGCAGAGGACAGCCTCGGGAAAGGAGTGGGCAGCATTGAGAGAGAGGTGGATGTGGGGGAGGAGGAGGGGGGGGGGGAGGATAAGTGCAGACACAGAGGACGGAGGCGATAAAACAAGAGAGAGAGAGAGGGAGAGAGGAGAGGTTATAGGAGAGAAATACAACGAGGCAGGAGCACTGTTCGTTCACCTTGAAGACAACCAGGGAATCACTGGTGGAAAGTAACTAAAGTACAGTATTTTACTTAAGTACAATTTTCCAATTTTGAGAGAGAGAGAGAGAGAGAGACAGAGAGAGAGAGATAGAGAGACAGAGAGAGAGAGAGAGCATAAGGAATGAGGGTTTGGGTCAGAGTCAGGTTGTGTTTGCCGACGGTCATGGCGGAGCAGAAGGAGGTATTTGTCTCGGCGCTGCGTACGGTGACGTGTTGAAGGATCCTTACTCCAAGACTTCATTGTAGACGCACAAAACAAAACCAAACAAAACATAACAAAAACACAGATAACAGCCCAAAGGTTCTTCTCGAACCTACCTAATTATGTCGTTGGCTCGGTACAGCGTTGCACGCCGTCTGGCCAGAGATTTTTCAGGAGCGTGCGCACACTCATATGCGTCGATGAGGGACGACCCATAAGTTCACACCCCAACAAAGTTTACAAAGGCTGCCGAGTGTCGCACCAGCGTGCGTTAACATAGGACTGATAGGGCTGCACGATATGGACATGTATGTCTGAGGTGGGTGGGTCTTTCAGTACCTTCATGATGCTCAGTGACATCATAATGTTGCTGATGTCTGAGGTGGGTGGGTCTTTCAGTACCTTCATGATGCTCAGTGACATCATAATGTTGCTGATGTCTGAGGTGGGTGGGTCTTTCAGTACCCTCATGATGCTCAGTGAACTGGTCGGAATAACGTGTTCCTTCCACGTGCTACGTCCAACCAGGGGAAACTCCCCCCCCTGTCAGGTGAAAAGGAGCGGCTTGGACTCCTCATGCATTGAAAGGAAGCATGAGGTCAGTCCGTTGCTGTAGAGCCCATGATTATATTAGACAATTACATGACAGTTTAAGTTAAAAACAAAAAGCTTAATAAGGGCTTTTCTCGGCCCCACCTCTCTCCCATTGTTTATATTGTGTTTAAGTTTCCAAGATGGCCGCAGCACCAGGAGTGGGTGGCCTTACTGGGCTGCGTTCACACATTCAAGACACCATGTCTTGTGTCTGTCTTGGGTCTGTGTATAATGGCCGCTCCAATGCATTTCCAATGGAAGCCCATTTGGTTTGACCAAACATTTTGTTTGATGGGGGGGGGGGAGGGGCAGAACACACCCATCAAAGCTGTGTTCAGACACAAGTCAGGTGTCAGACACAAGGCAAGTGTCTTGAATGCAGACCAGTAAGGGCATATGTCGACCCCGCTTTTGCTCACCTCCGCCCCACCCCCTCCTGGTGCTGCCGGCCATCTTGGATCCTAAACACAATATAAACAATGTGAGGGGGGGTGGGGCCGAGAAAGGCCCTTATTATTTCCGCTCAGGTAACAGCAAGCTCCCCAGTGAGGCTCTCCAACGTTGAGGCGCTCGGCCCTAGTGGTAAGAGCGGGGAACTGCAGGCGGACCCTGTGGAGTTATGACGAGGAAACCCCCGCGCAGCTGCGGGCTTTTAACATTGAGCGCTCGTTTGCACTCCAAAAAAATGAGGAAGTATAGACATTTTTTTCCCCCGGGTGCTTCAAAAAGGCCACTGAGCAACTTCCACTGAAATGAAGAGCGAATGAATTAGCTATTGAAAAATAGCAGCTCGTAGCTCGTAGCGCGCCACCGAGTGGCGCGCTACGAGCTACGAGCTGCTATTTTTCTTTAGCTTTTTTCTTTAGCTTTTCTTTAGCTTGTATAGGTCTGCTATTTTTGAAAAATCGTGAAAATGTGGCACAAACATTTGAATATATTATTCTTTCAGAATACTTTTTTATTTATTTCGACGTCAGGCCTAAATACTCTATGGGTAACGGCAGCGGCGCATGCATCGCCCTGCAGCATGTATGCACTGCTCATGCAGTCTGCCGGTCTTTTCTTTTTTTTAAAATATTTTTATTGGGTTTTTTAAAAAAAAATCCCCCTCCCATGTGGGGTCCTTGTTCATATACATGTACATATACATTTGTGATACATAGATATAGACACCCCTCATTTCCCTCCCATCCACCCCATTGTACCCACCCACTCTTCCCCAATGCAGAGACAATGCTAGAGAAAAGAGAGGGGGAAGAAAAACTACAGAAAAAAACAAAAAGGTAGATAAATTAGAAGAGAGAGAAGAAAGGAGGAAAAGAGGGGAGGGGGGACCACCTGTGTGTGCGCACAGCCACCGGTTTACACGACGCACGTACAACGCATAGGCCTATGCATTCACCATTTTCTATTAGTTCAAATATCGCTCATCTCTGGGATTTCTGTCTGCCGGTCTTTTATAGATATACGCTGCTGCTGCGTTTTTGGTTTCAGGGCGTCTGGACGAGGGGAACAGCTCCTGTTTCAACACCTCATAAATATGGAGGAGCAGTTGGTGGAATTGGCCCGCGGTGAAATAAAAAATAAAAAGAACGCTGGCGTGACTTACACAGGAGGGAGCAGCTATATAAATGCAGGGAAGAGAGTGTGTTGTGTGTGTGATAGAATGACATGTAGGGCAGGCTACTATAGAGCAGTGGTTCCCAGACTTTTTCATGTCAAGGACCCCCACTTTGAAATTAATTAGCCCACGGATCCCCATTTGAAAATAAAATGCCAGGGACCGCTGCACTAGAGTATTTAATTTGAATACTTAATACTTTAGTTTTAATTCATTTTTGAGTGGTGTAAACCACTCCTACAACTGGCTTTGTTAGTCTCAAAAAATGAGCACGGTTGCTATGGTCACCCAGTTCACACGGGTGTGATTTCATTACGTCAGACATTACGTCAGACCACAGCTGATCAGTCTATATAAGACCTTACACCACTCAGTTCACACGGGTGTGATTTTTTGTAATACTTTGTACTTACGTTCAGTGTTGGGTGTAACGGCGCTATTAATAACGGCGTTATGTAACGGACTACTTTCATTGGTAACGGAATAAAGTAACTACTTAGTTTTGCAATTTAGTAGTTAGTTACCTAGTTACATTTCCAAAAAAGTAATCCCGTTACTATAATGTGTCCCTGTTCATTTTGTTGGCAAGATTTAAAAAATAATAAAGCCCCGACTGCCCGCGGAGTCTATTTCTCCTGCCTTCTGTGTGAGTTATCCTTCCAAGCCCACTATACCATGTACTATACATCCTGCGTCTACTACATCCTGTAGTTCACTTAAGAAATAAAGGTATTGTTACAAGTAGCTTTTATTTTGAAGAGGAAGTTGTTTCGGTTGTAGCCAGCTGCCATGACAGTCTAGTCGACTAGAAGTGCCGGGTGGTAGTGGAATAATAATAACAACAACATGCTTTTAGCCAAAGTTCAAGAAAACCGCATGCGTCTATGACTTAAACAATGTAGGCTAAACACTTTGGAATTACGTTTAACATGGTATATCCTCCGTGGCGGCGTCATTAGGTGAGTACTAGTTAATGAATTGTTAAGTTTCATAGTATCATTCATCATCAACAACAGGCTGTTGTTGTTGCCCCCCCAAAATGAACAGGTTACTGCCTACAGGATTCTCATTCTGTTACTGTCACTGCCTGCAAGGATGGCCGCCGTGCCATTGCTTATAAACTATCTAATTCATACGTGGGTCGTCGTGGGTCCACGTGGATTGTTGTTATTGTTCATGCGCCACGGCGGGCGGCGTGGAGAGGGCATCAGAGCGCAGCGCAACAGCCTAGTATGGCATATTGTAGTGTACTCTCTGCACTCTCTTTCTGTCCAGTCCTACGTGCCGATTGTGGCAAATTATATTCATTAATAAAGAGAGAGCTGTAAAGGGGATATTGTCTATGGTCAGTTCATGGTGTGTATCATTCTCGTTTTTAACCGGGCCGTGATAATGCGGCGCAATGACATGGTATAAGGCCTAATATAAGGCCTATAATAGCCTAATACAATGTAACCAACTTGCGCAAGCATTCAAAAATGGGTTTTAATTGTCGGGTAACGGAAAATAACGGAAAATAATCGAACCTTTTACTTTTCTCAGAAGGTAATTTGTAACGGTAAGGGATTATTTTTATGGGCAGTAATCCAGTAACCTAACGACGTTACTTTCTAAAGTAACGATGCCCAACACTGCTTACGTTTATATTCTACACTACATTTCAGAATTAAAATGTGTTACTTTTTCACCCTTCTATTTGATAGATTTAGTTACTATACTGTATATAGCTATACTTTGCAGATTGAAATTATCGTTACAAAACTTACATTATACATTGTCAAAAGATTGCGTGCGTGCGCGCGTGCGTGCGCGCGTGCGTGCGTGCCTCAGGAGAGGAACTGAAACACAGACAGGAAATCAGGGCACCGCAAAGAGTTTTATTTGTCTTCTGTGGACATACAGTAGGCCTACATGTGTTTTAAACATTATGCACATCCATGTTGCAGCTGGCCCCAGTAACATTGTGTCGGGGGCCAGCCGGAAGCTCATTGACAGCATTTTGAAGAGTTAGAAGGCTTTAATTCACTTGGGAAACTTCTTTTGTTTTAGTGTTGGATTATTTCTCGTAACACTTCCGTACCACTATATAGATAACGACACACACCCAAAATATGAACGGCAGGTTGACGAGGTGTCAGCCACGTTACGTGGAATTTCTGCTCCGTCGTACGACAATGTCGTGTCCCAAAAACAGCTGACTGTCGAGCTCACGGAGAGAGAGAGAGCGAGAGAGAGAGAGAGGGAGAGAGAGGCGAGCTAGCCTTGGAGGATGTGGGACTCAGTGGGCACATTGTGAGTGCAGAGAGAGAGAGAGAAAGGATGTTGTTGTTGTACGACCGACAGCTGGCTTGATAAGCTGCTCCGCTGTCATTGTTGTGAGGGACTGTGAGACTAGCCAGGTGTGACAGGAGAGAGAGAGAGAGAGAGAGAGAGAGAGAGAGAGAGAGACTGAGATGGAGACTGAGAGAGAGAGAGACACTGAGAGAGAGAGAGAGAGAGAGAGAGAGAGAGAGACACTGAGAGAGAGAGACTGAGATGGAGACTGAGAGAGAGAGAGACACTGAGAGAGAGAGAGAGAGAGAGAGAGAGAGAGAGGGGCGGGCGGGCGGGCGGGCAGGCAGGCAGGCAGGCAGGCAGGCAGGCAGGCAGGCAGGCAGGCCCATTTAATGTCAACAAGGACGACCATAGACCAGTTAACCCCCATTTAACTCTGAGTGTAAAAATGGTTCCATTTCTGCTCTCTCAGTGTGTGTGTGTGTGTGCATGCGTGCGTGCGTACGTACGTGCGTGCGTGCGTGCGTGCGTGCGTGCGTGCGTGCGTGCGCCGATAAGAGCGCTCGCGCTCGGCGCGCTCGCCGACGCCTCCCAGACCGTTTCTGAATATCTAGCAGGTTTGATATTTGTCGCCGACTGGACATCGTACAGTATGAACTGAGTTGCGACCGCGTCCCGAGAAGGCCATAATACAGCCATTGAGAGCACAGGACAGCTGTGCTCATTGACACTGTCTGTCTGTCTGTCTGTCTGTCTGTCTGTCTGTCTGTCTGTCTTTCTGTCGACTGTATCGATAGATGATCATGATAATATATATAACCACATATGTCACATATGTTTGTAATTGTCGGAGCTCCAACATGCTCTGCAGTTTCAAGAAACTTGATGTATAAATGTATGTGAGCAACTGAGTGAGAAAATGACATCATTAAGGAAATACAAACAATGGCTTTCTCCTGATGAGGTCTACGGTATCCGTAGCCGCTGCGCGGGAACCTCAACATGCTAACGCTATATATACAGCACTTACTAAAATGTGCTGACTCAATTGACGGCCAGAGGAGAGGAGGACACTGAGATGCTCTCCTCTCCTCTGGTCTGACACTGCAGCCTGAAGGCAATACTGCACTATAGAAATACTTTACGTTACAAGTACAAGTCCGGAATTGAACATTTCAACAAAATATACATAATGTGCCAAAAGTAAAATGTGTCATTGTGCAGAACATTTAAAAGGTTTCAATATATTATTTTGAAAACATCAGACCTACAAGCTCACAGTGCGTCACAGTGCGTCACATTGCGGCGCATCGTCAGCTTCTAGATTGGCTATATCTAGTGATGGGAGATTAATCGGACGATTTTAGTAGTTTTTAGATTAATCGGCATCGGTCCGATTAATTCAACTGTCAGATAAACAAGCCCAAAGTAACAGCTTGAACAGATCTAAAAGCTCACAATATTAAATATTGTGTATTAAAGTTAAATCCGACTTGCCTAAGTGCAAATATTAATTATATCGGATATCGATATCGGCCAAATTGTCTCATCGGCACATCCCTAGCTATTTCCAAATGGCCTAAATGTATACAGGGTTGAAGTGGTTAATGTATGTTTTGTAGCCTAATAATAATAAAGTAACTTATAGTAACTAATGTTTTCATAATATTTTGAACCGAGACGTAGTGGAGTAGAAGAAAAAGTATTGCAAATCGGAAATACAAAACCACAAGTACCTCAGAATTGTAATACAGTACTTAACACATTCTGGACGGGAACCCCTTTTGGTGTTTTAAGAATTATACTTTGGCTATTGAAAAACAGCTCTAGCTACAAAGCTCATAGCGCGTGAAAATGTGACGCAAATCTTTTAATAAATATTCAAAGATGGGGGGGGGGGGGGGGGGGTCCCTGGAACAACATTTTTTGAGATTGGGGTCCGGCGGGCAATTACATATAATTCTGGGGGTCCTTGACATGAAATAGTTTGAGAACCACTAACATAGAAACATGGGGTTTTACCAGAAAACTGTGATGATTTAGTTAAGACATTTGTAGAATCTGCATGGTCTCAGGTCTAAATGGGTAAATTAAATGTACTTAGTTACTTTTCCTGCACAGTGGGTCTTCCCATCAAGCCCTTGGCGGGCCGCCAGAGGTCACAGGGAGGGCGTGAGGCGGTCCTTATCTCTGTTTGGAAGTATTAGTCCATGTTGCACAAAATAATAAATAATAAATAATTGTAAAGAATACATGTATAACGTGTCATGTTTTTGGAAGGCTGGGAAACCACTGCTTTATATCGGGCACACACATACACACGCGCGCGCAGTCGCGCGCGCACGCATGCACGCACGCACGCACGCACGCACGCACGCACACGCACGCACGCACACACACACACACACACACACACACACACTCACACACACACACACACACACGCAGTCACGCACGTACACACACACACACACACACACACACACACACACACACGCACACACACACACACACACACACACACATACACACAAGCCTTTGCGCTGCGGAAGGTAAGGGGTTGAAGGGCGGGCAGGAAGTGGGATAGATTGGCGATGTCGTTCACACGCCGAGATGCACACACTGACCTATTTAATGTCAGGACGACCATAGACCAGTTAACCCCCATGTAAAAATGGTTCCATTTGTGCCCTCTCAGTGTTTGAGTGTGTGTGTGTGTGTTTGCGTGCGTGTTTGCGTGCGTGCGTGCGTGCGTGCGTGCGTGCGTGCGTGTGTGCGTGCGCGATCACAACAGCCCTAATGGCTCGTACACACTGCCCGATATTTGCTCCGATTATGCGGGAACCATTTTTGGCGCTCGCCGGCAAAACCCCCGATCTGACGCAAGATCGGGCCAAGGTTTTGCTCCGCGAGAAGATATAGCGCCGATAAGAGTGCTCGCCGACGCCTCCCAGACCGTTTCTGAATATCTAGCAGGTTTGATATTTGGCTCTGTCGCCGACTGGACATCGTACAGTATGAACTGAGTTGCGACCGCGTCCCAGAGAAGGCCATATTACAGCCAATGAGAGGACAGTCTGTCTGTCTGTCTGTCTGTCTGTCTGTCTGTCGACTGTATCGATAGATGATCATGATAATATATATAACCTTTATTCCTTACATGTGTTTGTAATTGTCGGAGCTCCAACATGCTCTGCAGTTTCAAGAAACGTGATGTATAAATGTATGTGTAGAGCAACTGAGTGAGAAAATGACATCATTACTGCTGTATAGGCCTACGGTTCGTATAGATTCTCTCCAGAAGCACTGACCTGTCTGCATGTTACACATTGAAAACCTGTATTTTAAATTATTTTAAAACCTGTATTTATTTTATTCTTCTGTGATATGGATCTCCCTGGGTCTGAAATGAAGCATTGATTGATTGATTGATTGATTGATTGATTGATTGATTGATTATATCGAACAGTGCTTTCCTCGAAACTGTACGTATTCTTCAAACTGTTAATAACATTTTCAATCAATCAATTGCCAAAGTTTAAATCAGTTGCCTATGTCCTGATTTCTTAGAATTCATTGATCATAACAGCACATTGTTTTCCATTTGTGTCCGGGTAGCTCCATACGTTCATGGGTTCGATCCCGGGCACCGCCAACTCAGTGTATGAGTTGCGTGGCTTGGCCTCCTTCTTATATCTGCCTCCTTCCAATAAAAGCCCGGCATCCAATACAGTTGAGACAAATAAAAACCAGAGTTAGTATTATTAGAGGACTTACGGTATAGGTAGGAAGGTGCCAGACAAGTGAGATCTTTACAAGCAAGTAAAATAAATGTAAAATCAATCTTAATCTTAATCAATCTTGGAACTATTATGACTGGTGTCCTTCTGTTGGCATTGTTTCTTTATTGTCAATGTACTGTGTGATCTGTTTGTTTGTATATGTTTTCTGTATCCTGATGACAAAACACAATTCCGAAAGAACAAATAAAGTATCTATCTATCTATCTATCTATCTATCTATCTATCTATCTATCTATCTATCTATCTATCTATCTATCTATCTTAGAAAAACAACCGGGAGCCAATGCAGTGAAGCTAGGGAGTTCTCTCATGTTAGTTTTAGTCAAAACTCTGGCTGCCACATTTTGAGCAAGTTGTAATCTGTCAGTTGTTATTCTTTGGCAGGCCAGATAAAAAGCGCGTATAATCACAGTAATCAAGGCGAGAGAAAACAAAGGCGTGGATCTGTGTTTTTCTTTTCATGCGACAGATGGGCTCCTATTCGCTAAACTTTTAATTACGCTAAACAACAAACCTGAGTACTTTCTTAATTCCACCACATGGTTTTCAAGTCAGGCCTGCAGGCAAAAAAAGCCATCCATTCATTCCCTCATCCCGTTTCGTGTGGATACACAAAGCCAAGCTACTCACCTATGCATGACGCACAACAAACAACACACAACGCACAACGCACAACACAATTAATGGCAGCAGGTGCTGCCGTATTAACCCATTAAGCACGGGAACGCGTTTAACCACCTTTAACCGGGTCCATGCTTTAGTTTCCGACATGCCATTGGTCCGAACGACAACGTACCTCAAACCCTAACCTAACCATAACCGCAAGCACGGAGCAGCGCATCCCTCACCAACCTTAATCCGGTAGGACGAATGCTATGTCGAACCAAAGCCTGCCTCCCCCTTTAACCATTATTTTATTATTTTTTTCCTTTTTTTAATCTTGAAAATGTAGCGCAAATCTTTATATTCTTTCACAGTGAACATGTGTTATCTCATTACCTTTGCTTCTGGCGGGAGGTCCCTGGAATGTCGACGTCAGTGGTTGGAGCACCACTGACAATAGAAACATGGGTTTTTCAGAAAACTGATTTTTTTTAGAAGCCTTTTTTTATTTATTTGTTGAATCCGCCTCAGGTCTAAATGGCTTAATGAGTGAAACTTTTGAATATCTGGCTCCGACAGAGAGCAGGTTGTTGCACCGCCTGGAGGAAGGCTGCATGGGGAGCTTCTGCAGACAGGTTTTGGGGACGATGTATTTAGTGTATTTATTTTTAGAAATGGTTTCGGTCAGAATGAGTGAGTGAGTGAGTGAGTGAGTGAGTGGGTGGGTGGGTGGGTCGGTCGGTCGGTCGGTCGGTCGGTCAGTGAGTGAGTGGGTGGGTGGGTGGGCGGGTCGGTCGGTCAGTGGGTGGGTGGGTGGGTGGGTGGGTTGGTCGGTCGGTCGGTCGGTCAGTGAGTGAGTGAGTGGGTGGGTGGGCGGGTCGGTCGGTCAGTGGGTGGGTCGGTCGGTCGGTCGGTCGGTCAGTGAGTGAGTGGGTGAGTGAGTCAGTGAGTGAGTGAGTGAATTAAGTGGTCGCTTCAGTGCTGGCGATAAATCGTGGATTCTTAACTGTTAGGCTCCATTCACACTCAGGTCTCATACACACATGCACGACGCAGGTTATGTGTTATGTCCGTGTTTGATGGCTGCCCCAATGCTTTTCCAATGGGAGTCACATGGTTTGACCACAATGTTTTTGTTTGAGGGGCAGAACACAGCCATCAAACAAACAAAAGGTTTGGTCAAACCATATGTGACTCCCATTGGAATTGCATTGAGGCAGCCATCCAACACAGAACGTGCGTTCTGTACGTGTTATATGGGGCCTATGTGTGTATGGCGACTCATGCAAGACAATCAGGCCGGTTGTCAAACCCACACATGCACGCGCACACGCACACGCACACGCGCACGCGCACACACACACACACACGCACACGCACACGCACACGCACACGCACACACACACACAATCACTTTAATACAGTTGGAAAGCCCGTTTATTTCCCTTGCCGCCCCGGTAATAAGGAACATGCATTTGTGGGATGTGGGTTGAGCCCATGATGAAACGTGTCAGATCCTCAGGGTCTGACCCAGAACACACGCACGCACGCACGTGCACACACATACACAGACACACACGCATACACAGACAAAAAGACGAAGAAAACATCATGTGGGGAGACTGGCCGGGGACCCCTCTCTGGGGACAAGCCTTCATAAAAAAAACAGAGGGACTCGGGCCAGCCCGGCATATGGGGAAATTAAGGCCTGTCCCTGGGATAAGATCATAGGAACAGGCCCTTAATGGCCTGGAGGTCTGTTGGAGTGGAATCCTGTGGGGAGACTTTATATATTGTTGTCAGGCCGAAACCTCGTATCGACATAATGTGTTAACCCATTTAGACCTGAGGCTGATTCTACAAAATGTCTTCTAATCTAAACCTATGTTTCTATGTCAGTGGTTGTTAAAATATATCATGTCAAGGACCCCAGAAATTACATGAAATATGTTGTTCCAGGGACCCCCCCCCCCCATACAAAGTATAACTACTGTAGTTATACTTTGTACATATATGGCATTGGGAATTCACTTCCCTACCTGTGTTCACCCAGGTGGGTGTGGTTTTGCATGACTCCATGGCCTTGCCTGCAGTCACACCTGTGTGTGATTGCAGCACACAAAAATCACAAGACCTTACACAGAAATAAAGTTGAGTGAAGTCAAGAATACCTAAACTAAAGTCTAAATATGGTGGAACACCAGACTCCAAACATTACAAATCAATAATACCAGAGTATTGGACTCGAGTCATGATGACTCGACTCGAGTCCGACTCGAGTCATTGATTTGACGACTTGCAACTCGACTTGGACTTAAGGGTAAAAACTTGAGACTCGACTTGACTTGGAAGACAATGACTCCAGACTCGACTCGACTTGAGACAAGCTGACTCGGACAACTTAAGTAACCGGCCTGTCCGGCCATTCACTGTTATAAACAGACCTGCACACAACTGGTGCGCCGGTAGATCAAAGGATGCAAGGCGCATTTGCACACCAAGAGCTGCGACAGTTATATGTAGAGAATCTGACAGGTATTCAAAAGGAACTCAAATATGATGTTATGTCCTGTAAGTAGACTTAGAAATAAAACTAGTGTTGACTAATCTTTACACGTGACTCTTATTTTGAAGAGGAAGTCAGAGCACAGGAAGTCTGTTTCAGTTGTAAACAAGCTACTATGACACTTTCCCAAAGTTTACGGTGCTCCTGTCATAGTGCTAGTCGCTAAACGCAACCATATTTACAATGTGAAAACCATGCATCTGTCACTTGAACAACACTGGAATTACTTTATTTAAACATGGAACCTGCAGCAGTAGGTGAGTAATTAATTTTATCTGTGTAGGACATTTCAAAATAATTATGTGCAGCGCTGGTTATAAATGCAGGTTTCATGTAATCATGTTGGGTCAAATTGATAAACTGCGTGAGCCACGCATGTTTTACACAGTTGAACAATAAGCTTGTCCGTCGGGTGCAAACTTCCTTTCCTACTTTCCTCTTACCTGTCTTGTTTTATTGTTCCAAATAAATTATTCCATTTGAAAAGTCCTTAATTCAGCAACAGCTTCCAACAACAACAACAACACAAGACGCTAACTTAAGTTGTGATCATCAAAAAAAAAAGGAAAAGAAAAACATCCACAGCTGAACATGGGGAGTTGACTCTATCGCCTGTAGTCAATTAAACATCGTTAAGCTTCCCAACGTCTTTAACAAACTACACTACAACAGAACATTTTGATTTCCTATACAGAGCTTAAAATGAACTGAGACAAAATGTGTGGCAGTGAGTGACACGATTTCTTTTTTCCTTAAGACAATTTAATGCAGACACAGGCCTGTACTTCTGTGTCTGAATGGGAAAGTCTTATTTCTTTATTTTTCCTTTTTAATTGTCATAATAATAATAATAATAATAATAATAATAATAATATATTATTATTATTATTATTATTATTATTATTTTATTTTGTATTATTTTTGTACTTGCTTTAGGCCTGTCTGCGCATGGGCAGGGCATCAGTATTATATTCATATAATTAGACTGGATATTGTGATTTTACATATTGTAATTGGCATAAGTTTGATATTGGCATAAGTGTTCTTTTCCTGTTTTTTGAGTGGTGCAACCACTAGACAATAGACAGCTATGTGTGACTTGTGTGTGTCCCTGTGTCCCTGTATCCGAGCACGGAAATAGCATAATTATTGTCACCACCATCAAGTGTCACTGTTGTGCAGCCTAACACACAGACAGAGGCCAGGGAGGAGAGCTTGTACAGTACAGTACAGTACAGTACAGTACAGTACAGTACAGTACAGTACAGTACAGTACAGTACAGTACAGTACAGTACAGTACAGTACTCGACAATCTTGTGACTCGACCCGACTTGACTTGACATAACCTTGTGACTCGACCCGACTTGACTCGACAACCTTGTGACTCGACCCGACTTGACTCGACAACCTTGTGACTCGACCCGACTTGACTTGACATAACCTTGTGACTCGACCCGACTTGACTCGATAACCTTGTGACTCGACCCGACTTGACTTGACATAACCTTGTGACTCGACCCGACTTGACTCGACAACCTTGTGACTCGACCCGACTTGACATAACTTTGTGACTCGACTTGACTTGACTTGCCCACAACAGAAAAACTTGAGACTTGCTTGAGACTTGGACCAAATGACTTGCTACTCGACTCGGACTCGGATCGGAGGGACTCGTGCAATTGTCTGAATAATACTGTGGAGGTACTGAAGTGAACAGAAATTTTCACATTTTCAATATTTCAATATTTTCAATATTCATGAATGTATTTTATTATTTATCTCACAATAGTCAACTGGGGGGGTGATGGCGGGGGGGGGGGGGGGGGGGGGGTTATGTGGTGGGTATGGTGCGTTTGTTTGGGTTGGGTTGTGAACTCTAAACCAGTGGTTCTCAAACATTTTCATGTCAAGGACCCCCAAATTGACATGCATTCTGCAGACCCCCATATCAAAATGGGCAGTAATGGGACGCGTTTGTGAGCTTGTAGATTGGCTATTTTCAAAGTATAAAATGGGATTAAAGTGGTAAAATATTCCATATTTTGCTGTGGACTGCCTGGAACTTCCTCAAGGACCCCTTGAGGTCCTCAGACCAAACTTTGAGCATCATGCAGATGGCGCTGTTTTCCCTTTATGTTTTCAGATTGCATTTAAGAACGAAAAAGGCACCCTAAGAGTGCTCTACAGTGTGCGTAGATTCTGTTCTTACCTACGAACAAATCACAGCTAAGAAAAGATTGAGGGATCCCAAAACCTTCTTAAAAACTTCCTAAGTGGGTCTAAGAACAAATTTCCTCTTAAGAACTTCTTAAGAACGGTTGGCGCATGAGGCCCATTGTACTTAAGTACGTCACTTAAGTAAATGTACTTAGTTACTTTAAACCAGTGGTTCCCACATTGGGGTCTGGGGACCCCCAGGGGTCCTTGAGAGAGTTCCAGGGGGTCCCCAGCTAAATGATAATTAGGAACCAAATGGACCCTTATATGGGTCTGTAACTCAGATGTGTCTGTAACCATTTTGTACACTCTCAGAGTTAAATTAACTTTTTACAATATACATTGGGGTCCCAGAGATAGAAATGTCATTAAATGGCGGTCTGTTCATGCCTAATGCATGTCAAACTGGGGGTGCTTGAAATTAAAATGGTTGAGAATCACTGCTAGAGCCGTACAAAAACGTCTCTAACATGGGGGTCCCTGGAATATATTTTCTAATTGAGGTCTGCGGGCTAATGAGTGTCAATTTGGGGGTCCTTGACATGAAAAGGTTTGCAAACCACTGCTTTGCAACACGGCCAAAAAAGTTAAGTCTCTAGAACAGGGGTTCTCAACGTTTTTGGCTGGGGACCCCCGGAAATGCTTTGGCCATGTCTCGCGACCCCCGCCCCGCCCCCAATACAAACTGACTGCAAAAATATCCTTAATTAATAATAGAGAAAATACATCATAAATAAATACTGAAACCAGATATAATCATTAAGGAAAGTTTATGCATGCACCAAGCACTATGTAAACTCTTAATTTCCATATAAAAACCCTGTTTCTTTTTTTTTAAAGATAATTTGGGGAACCCCCAAAATAATTTGGCGACCTCCTGAGGGGTCGCGACCCACGGGTTGAGGACCCCTGCTCTAGAAGACATACATTTCCACCCGACAGACGGTAATATATTTGATTTATTTGACTACATATAGATTGATTATTATTCACCTATTTAACGACATAGAGGAATTCTTTATTTGATTTATTTTACGACGTATAGAGGTTCCATATATGAATTATTCATCACAAGCCTGGTGGTAATGAAAGGAGACGGATGCCTTTAGCAGGAAGCTACAAACATAAAATTAATTTGAAAAAAAAATGTCCCGGTGTATTTGAAGAGATCAAAGTGTTCTCTCTCTCTCTCTCTAGCCCGGTGATAATGAATGACACTGAAGGCGGTGACCGTTTTTAACCCATTCTGGGCGGGAACCCCTTTTGGTGTTTTAAGCAATATGTTATACTATTGAAAAATAGCAGATCTACAAGCTCATAGCGCGGCACCGAGTGCCGCGCTATGAGCTTGTAGGTCTGCTATTTTTGAAAAATCGTGAAAATGTGCCTCAAATCTTTGAATATTATATTCTTTCAGAGTTTCAGTTTTTAACTCAAATCTTTGCTTCTGGAACTACATATTTTCACATGGGGGTCGGCGGCCAATTACATGTAATTTTTGGCGTCCTTGACATGAAATATTGATTTATATAGAAAATTATTTAAAGGACATTTTTAAAATGTCAACATTAGGCATAAATGGGTTAATGATCAAAGACGCTAACTAACAACACAGCGTGGTCGATGGCGATGATGTCAGCGCGGACTGGGACTTTCACACTTTTCCTCAAACATTTTCACTTTGTTGTAAAAAAACAAACACATAATAAATATATAAAGTAATTCATGAATATTATGAAGTATATGTGGGAACAAGTATCTTGCGGGAACATTCGTCTGGATTAACTAACCCACTGACAGACAGACAGACAGACAGACAGACAGACAGACAGACAGACAGACAGACAGACAGACAGACAGACAGACAGAAAGACAGACAGAGTATTTAAGTAAATGGTGAACGGTGCATGCACTCATGTAGCACTTTTATATCCCAGGTGTTTTACAATGTGCATTACACATGCACACGCACAAGCGCACGTACACACGCACACCTGCATTCAGGGTGCCTTGGTAATCCACCCCCCCCATTGTGCTCTAATTCACATGAATATATACGCACGCACGCACGCACGCACACACGCACACACACACACACACACACACACACATCTATGTATGGTGTCGAACCTCTTAAAATGAAACAAATTGTGATGACAATGAGGACGATGGGAAGATGGATATGTCAGTCACTGCTTCTTGTACTATAGCACCTAAATAAAATACTGTAACATTCACTGCTTCTAAATACAATACTAACATTCACTGCTTCTTCTAAATACAATACTAACATTCACTGCTTCTTCTAAATACAATACTAACATTCACTGCTTCTTCTAAATACAATACTAACATTCACTGCTTCTTCTAAATACAATACTAACATTCACTGCTTCTTCTAAATACAATAATAACATTCACTGCTTCTAAATACAATACTAACATTCACTGCTTCTTCTAAATACAATACTAACATTCACTGCTTCTTCTAAATACAATACTAACATTCACTGCTTCTTCTAAATACAATACTAACATTCACTGCTTCTTCTAAATACAATACTATAACATTCACTGCTTCTAAATACAATACTATAACATTCACTGCTTCTTGTTTATTGTACTAAAGCAGTGATTCTCCACCATTTTCATTTCAAGGACCCCCAGTTTGACATGCATTAGTCTATACGGACCCCCCCATTTAATGGCATTTCTATCTCTGAGACATCCATTTATATTGTAAAAATCAATGTCAATTCAACTCTGAGAGCGTACAAATGTTTGTACGCTCTCAGAGTTACTGTCACAGTATGTGGCTCTGTGTTGCCATACTGTGGCTGTGTGTGGGCGTCGGCTTTCCTCCCAGCTTCCAGTCACCTCTTCGCACTCAATTGACACACCTGCCGGCCATCAACTCATCAGCCCTGACAGTATTTAAGCCCTGGTCTTCACTCCACTCGTCGCCAGATCATTGCACAACCTTTCATGGTAGTACTATAGCTTGACTCTAGCCAGTGTTTACTAGTGAAGTTATAGTTTAGTTATATTGCCTATATTGATTGATTGATTGATAATTTTATTAGACAAAAAAAATGCAAACAGTACAGGGTATACAGTCAAGCACAGCATTGGTCCAAAAGGACAGCACCGAAGAAAGACCTTGCGGTCTTGTTTCCATTCGGGTCCCATGCATTCATTCACAACATGTCACAACAGTGACAACAAACAATACGTTTCTCAAACACATTACATCTACATGTACAGGTTGGAATAGAAATACATTAATAAACATAAAGGGGGGGAGGGGGGAGCCAATCACCTTCTCTCCCTTTGACCTGATGACAGTGACAGGTGAGTTTTCAGACCCTTTTTAAAGGAAACCAGTGATCTGCTTGTTTTGAGGGAAGGGGGCAAGGCATTCCACACTTGAGTGGCAGTGCTGTGAAATGTGAATTTACCCATATTTGTTCTGAAAATGGGTATACAATTTACAATTTACAATTTAGGCATTTAGCAGACGCTCTTAATCCAGAGCGACTTACATTAAGCAAGAACAAAAAGCATGGGAATACATCACATATGTAAAATGCATTTATCGCGAAACATGCGTAAGCTAAGAACGTGACTAGAACATATCTATATAATGACACTATACATATAAACTATAACTAGAACATATCTATATAATGACACTATACATATAAACTATACATATATGCAAGTGCTATGACTACATACAATGCACTTATTGTGCTACATGACATGCTATAAGTCTGTTTCAAATGCTATATGAGTCTAAGAAGTGCTGTCTAAGGGGGGTAGGGTAAGTGCTATGGGCCATGATGGAGTCTGAAAAGGTGGGTTTTCAGACTACGGTATAGTATGGGTATAGTATTTTGCTCCTGTGTTTCCTGCAACTCAAGCTCTTCTCCTCTCCTCCAGAACCCAGCTCACCTGTTCTACTGCCTGCTCGTCTGCCTGCCACCTGCCTGGACTGCTCTCCTCATCCTCCATGTTTGTTTTACATGCAACCTTCCACAAGCTCCAACTCCAGTTCACCATAATGTGAATAAATACCTTAAATTTGCTCCTGTGTTTGGCTCTGCATTTGGGTTCAACTTTCTGCAAACCATGACAGTTACAGACCCATAAGGGTCCATTTGGTTCCAAACTATCATTTAGCTGGGGACCCCCTGGAACTCCCTCAAGGACCGCTGGGAGTCCCCGGACCCCACTTTGAGAACCACTGTACTATAGAATAAAACCTGAATAAAATATTTTAACATTCACCGCTTTGTGTTAATGTGTGAAGCTATTAGTGGCATATGGAAGTTGCTCTGATCATTTAGTTGTAAAAATAGGACTGAATACGTGCACATTATCTCGTGCATAATCTCACGTAACTGATCATAAAACGTGTGTGTGTGTGTGTGTGTGTGTGTGTGTGTGTGTGTGTGTGTGTGTGTGTGTGTGTGTGTGTGTGTGTGTGTGTGTGTGTGTGTGCTGTTTGAACGGCCATATGTTCCTATAGTATAGTATAGTTCCTATAGTATGTGTCAAACCGGAGTGCGTGCGACGTGCATGTGTGTGCGTGTGTGTGTGTGAGTGTGTGTGTGTGTGTGTGTGCGTGCGTGTGTGTGTGCATTGTGTCTGAGCCAAAACAAGCAGCCCCGTGTGGATTCCATAAGTCTGCCAGTGTCCATACATCCTGACGCACGCACGCACGCACGCACGCACGCACGCACGCACGCACGCACGCACGCACGCACGCACACACGCACACACACACACACACGCACGCACACACACACACACACAGTGCTGATTCTATACGTGTGTCAGTGTCAACACAATGAACACATCCTGACTGTCTGCTGTACGGAACCGGATGTTGGCGACGAGCCAAGATGATAATCAACTATAACACCTCCTCCAGAACGGAAAACACACACACACACACACACACACACACACACACACACACACACACACACACACACACACACACACACACACACACACACACACACACACACACACACACACACAAAAACGCACGTGGAACAGGACCTGTTTAATTAATTCACTTCCACTCTGGTTTCTGGTTCCTATTCCTCTGTATAAACATACACGATGAGGAAGTCATTGACAATCATCATCCTTTAGCATTGTATTCCCCCCCCCCCCCCCCCCCACACACATTTCCCTGTGCCTTTTTTCATATAATGCACACCATGAGGCAGGCAGGCAGGCGAGGCACGCCTCCTGGTGGAGATCTGTACCCTTCTAAGCGTTTCTAGTAAGTGAGTCTGTGTGTGTCTGTGTGTCTGTGCGTGCGTGCGTGCGTGCGTCCGTGCGTGCGAGTGTGTGCGATTGTGTGTGTGCGTGTGCCGCGTGAGTGAGAGAAGATTTGACAACATTTATAGAACGATTTGCAGCTAAAGGGCCCAAACGACTTCCAACATCCGTCTTGATATTGGTGGAACTTTACTTTTACTTTTTTAAGTGAAGGGAATACACAATAACAGGGGAGACACTGGGGAGACACTGGGGGGACACTGGGGAGACACTGGGGAGACACTGGGGAGACACTGGGGAGACACTGGGGAGACACTGGGGAGACACTGGGGCGACACTTGGGAGACACTGGGGAGACACTGTGGAGACACTGGGGAGACACTGGGGGGACACTGTGGAGACACTGTGGAGACACTGGGGGGACACTTGGGAGCCCCTTGGGGGTCACTGGGGAGTCACTGGGGGGACACTGGGGAGTCACTGGGGAGTCACTGGGGGGACACTTGGGAGACACTGGGGAGACACTGCATGGGGAGAGGCTTATCCATGGTGCTTTACATAGATTGTGCCCCACAGCGACTATATATCAAACTGTCTGCCCAAACTGTCTGCCCCACAGCGACTATACCAAACTGAGGGTCCCTGACATGAATAAAGGTTGGGAATCACTGCTAGAGAAACGGTACATGTAGTTTTATAATTATAAAAATCACAGAGAAACGGTACATGTAGTTTTATAATTATAAAAATCACTGCTAGAGAAACGGTACATGTAGTTTTATAATTATAAAAATCACTGCTAGAGAAACGGTACATGTAGTTTTATAATTATAAAAATCACAGAGAAACGGTACATGTAGTTTTATAATTATAAAAATCACAGAGAAACGGTACATGTAGTTTTATAATTATAAAAATCACTGCTAGAGAAACGGTACATGTAGTTTTATAATGATAAAAATCACAGAGAAACGGTACATGTAGTTTTATAATTATAAAAATCACAGAGAAACGGTACATGTAGTTTTATAATTATAAAAATCACTGCTAGAGAAACGGTACATGTAGTTTTATAATTATAAAAATCACAGAGAAACGGTACATGTAGTTTTATAATTATAAAAATCACTGCTAGAGAAACGGTACATGTAGTTTTATAATTATAAAAATCACTGCTAGAGAAACGGTACATGTAGTTTTATAATTATAAAAATCACTGCTAGAGAAACGGTACATATGGGGTGTGTAGTTTCATAATGATAATGATATAGAGCGTGATTATGACTGAACATGCCCTCCATGGCTGGCTGATGATGGCTGTGTGTGTGTGTGTGTGCGTGCGTGTGTGTGTGTGTGTGTGTGTGTGTGTGTGTGTGTGTGTGTGTGTGTGTGTGTGTGTGTGCGTGCGTGCGTGCGTGCGTGCGTGTGTGTGTGTGTGTGTGTGCGTGTGTGTGCGTGCGTGTATTGCCTGGAGGCAACACAAACTTTTAATTAGCTTGAGCTATTTTTGGATTCACACACTCACAGGTAGGTCGACAGAAACGTCACACACGTGTGAGCATGAGCACGCTCGCACACACACACACACACACACACACACACACACACACACACACACACACACACAGCTTACCAAAGACCCCCGCTGTCACATGCGGGGGTGAAACCATGGACCCCCACCATGTTTAACCTTTCAGAAGACCCTTCTCCACCATGTTTAACCTTTCAGAAGACCCTTCTCCACCATGTTTAACCTTTCAGAAGACCCTTCTCCACCATGTTTAACCTTTCAGAAGACCCTTCTCCACCATGTTTAACCTTTCAGAAGACCCTTCTCCACCATGTTTAACCTTTCAGAAGACCCTTCTCCACCATGTTTAACCTTTCAGAAGACCCTTCTCCACCATGTTTAACCTTTCAGAAGACCCTTCTCCACCATGTTTAACCTTTCAGAAGACCCTTCTCCACCATGTTTAACCTTTCAGAAGACCCTTCTACACCATGTTTAACCTTTCAGAAGACCCTTCTCCACCATGTTTAACCTTTCAGAAGACCCTTCTCCACCATGTTTAACCTTTCAGAAGACCCTTCTCCACCATGTTTAACCTTTCAGAAGACCCTTCTCCGACCATTCATTTTCAATGGAAGGTGTTTTATTCTGGCTGCTAAAGTTGAGTTTGATGAACCAAAACCAAAGATGTTACTCTTTTTGAGGGGCGCAGGTTTAATGTTTGTTTTTAGTTCAATGTTTGTTTTAAAAACGCCATTGACAATGACGAGAAATTAATGTCTGTCTTGTCCCTAACACAAACATTAAATCCCATTAACAATAAGGAGAAATTAATGTTTGTTTTGACACCGTTTGTTTTACATCATCATTCATTACATCACCTAATCATCCCTCCTCGATGTTGTAAGATGATAAGAGCGCCCGATCACTTCACACGGGTGTGAAGGGCTGCAATGTTTTGATTGATCATTTTCTCAGCAATAATGCTCTATATATTTAACACTTACTGTAACAGTAGAGTACGTTTTTTATATATATGTATTTTATTTTAAACATTATATTATAATTTTTTTGTTATACTTTATATTTTTATTTTTTGCGAACACCACGGTGTGGTCATACAGATACAACAACAAAAATAAATACTTAGGAGAACTTAAAGATTATATTCTAACATTCATCTTTTAAGTATATGCATGTTAGAATTTTCCATCATTTCATTTTTCAGTTTTAGTCGACAAAATCAACACTGGTTTAAAAGTGACGCTCTTGCAGTTCGAGACCAAGTGTCTTGCTGTTGGTAGTCATGGCTGCCAGTTCCCACCTGACGTTGTGTGGGAGTTCAGACTGCTCCAGACCGTACTGAATAACTGCGAGCTTGCATAATATCTTGAGGCTAGGACTGATGTCCAAGACATACAGGTCATCAGAGGATTAGTAAGGGCATTTTATCAGGTATTTGACCAATCTGGGAACTAAATCGTTACCAAGAAATTTCTTCACCAATGTGTTTCTAAAGGTGTCTAATAACATGTACTAAAAGTTTGAAATTCAACTCCCGTGGGAAATTGAGTTATTAGCATAATATGTGACCATACCCATAACATCCTATATAAGGCAAAAAAAATCCAAATTTCATCATTCTTTAAGTAGCATGTGACATATGAAACTAGGGGGTTTTCATGATTCTGAATCCATTCCAAGCATTAGTTTTGCACAAAAAACACTGCTTGGGCTAAATTAGGCCATATCCACTGTGCTGACCTCATCACATTTGAAGTGAACAGAGCTCCTGACCTGTCTAGTTGAGTAAGTAGCATTATTGTGTATTTTAGCAAACTGCTGGTAGTGTTACTCTAAGTGCTTTTGTATTAGTATTATATTATTAGCTTGTGTGGTAGTCAGTAGTTTATAGTTGTATTGTTTGTGTTCAAACAGTAGGCTAGTGGCACTTTGGACTAGTTTAATTAGTTTCACCCTGTAATAGGCCACTTGATAAGTAGTATAGCCCACTTGATTTCCTTGGGAAGTGTGAAGTGAGTGGTTTAGCCAGCACTCCTGGCAGACGATTAGCAATCAGTTGGAGTGGCCTTATACCACCAGCTGAAAGCGTCAGCTGTGAAGCGGCGGCCAGCAAACGAAGGCCAGGCGAACAAAGGCGACAGGCGACTTTGTCAAAGTCCGACTTCGTCACTGAACGATAAGCTGTAGCATTGATTAGTGACATATATAGTAGTGTGATAGATATAGTAGTAGATATAGTAGTGTATTGTAGTATATGTTTAGTGATCTACAATGTGTTTTCTTCCTATTCCTGTCCTCTCTTCTTCCTGGCGGTCGCACAAACACTGGGTTACACCCAGATGTCGCGACACAACTAATCTCATCTATCCTACTCTTTCAACTCACGTCGAGCAAGTGGTAACGGGAGGGCTTTGGAATTGCCACTCGGCTGTGGTGGAAGGCAAATCTGCTTTCATCTCAGCCTACGCATCCTTGCTCTCCCTTAACTTCCTTGCTCTGACTGAGACCTGGATCAGACCAGAAAACACTGCTACGCCCGCGGCTCTGTCAGATGTGTACTCTTTCTCTCACACTCCCAGAGCCGTGCGGACAGGTGGTGGGGTTGGTCTGCTCATTTCCAGAAAATGGAAATACTCTCCTGTTTCACTGTCACTATTCTCTCCTACCTCATTTGAATTTCATGTGGTCACTGTTTCTCATCCAGTCAAGCTCACCATTGCAGTTGTTTATCGCCCACCGGGCCCTGCTGGTGGCTTCCTGGAGGAGCTGGACCATCTAGTCTCCCACTTCCCTGTCGATGGCTCTGGATTCATCCTTCTGGGTGACTTCAACCTCCCGACTGAGAAGCAGCTAGACCCACTACTTTCGTTTCTCGCCACCTTTGACCTAGTTCTTTCCCCATCTCCTCCTACCCATGAGGCGGGCAACCAACTGGACCTGATCTTCACCAGAGGCTGCTCTATTGCTAACCTGTCTGTCACTCCTCTTTCCAGTGAAAAGGGTAAGAAACTCTCTGATCACTACTTCATGTCCTACTCTCTCTCTCTCTCCTCTCTCCCCTCACAGCCCCTCCCTACCCACATGATTTCCTCACGTCACAATCTTCGCTCACTTTCCTCCACTGATCTTTCCTCTTCTGTTCTCTCTGCTCTCCCTGCCCCTGAATCCTTTGCTCTTCTATCCCCTGATACCGCCACAGATCTTCTTTTCTCTACTCTATCCTCTTCTCTCGACCATCTCTGTCCCCTCACCACCAGGCCTGCACGCCAAACTCCACCTGCCCCCTGGTTGTCGGACTCAGTGCGGACTGAGAGACGGAGCCTGAGAGCGGCTGAGCGCAAATGGAGAAATGGCAACCTCCCGGAGGACCTTCTCACCTTCCAATCTCTCATTTCTACTTTTTCCTCCTCTCTATCAGCTGCTAAAGCTGCTTTTTTCTGCACTAAAATTCAGGCTTCTGCTTCCAACCCTAAAAAACTCTTTGAAACTTTCTCCTCTCTCCTACAACCACCACCCCCTCCTCCCTCCTCGTCCCTCCTCCCTGACGACTTCGCCAACTTCTTTGACAAGAAGGTGAACGATATCCGATCCTCCTTCCCTCCTCCCCCGGCTGGTGCCCTGCGCACTACCCACCCCCGTCTGCCTGCCACCCCCCCCTCTCTACCTTCATCTACTCCTCTTCCCCCCCCCATCCCCTCTCTATCCCACTTCTCTCCCCTCTCCCCTAACGAGGTCCTTCTCCTTGTTACCTCTAGTCGCCCCACCTCATGCTCTCTGGACCCGGTCCCATCCACTCTGTTGCAGTCTATTGCACCTGAACTTCTTCCCTTCTTAACCCACCTTATTAACACCTCTCTGACATCTGGCTACTTTCCCTCTACTTTCAAGACTGCCAGAGTCACCCCCCTCCTGAAGAAACCGACACTTGACCCCTCTGAGATCAAGAACTACAGACCGGTTTCCCTTCTATCCTTCCTATCTAAAACTCTTGAACGTGCTGTCTTTAAACAACTGTCCTCCTATCTCCACCAGAACAACCTCCTGGACTCCAACCAGTCTGGGTTCAAAGTGGGTCACTCGACAGAGACTGCCCTGCTGGCAGTGACGGAGTCGCTCCATGCCGCTAGAGCGAACTCTCTCTCCTCCGTCCTGATACTCCTGGACCTGTCTGCAGCGTTCGACACGGTGAACCATCAGATCCTCCTCTCCACCCTCGAGGGGATGGGTGTCTCAGGCTCTGCACTCTCCCTGTTTGCATCCTACCTGACGGGTCGCTCCTACCAGGTGATGCTGAGAGGGTCTGTGTCAGAACCACACAGGCTCACAACTGGGGTTCCCCAAGGCTCGGTTCTGGGTCCTCTTCTTTTCTCTCTCTACACTACATCTCTGGGTGCTGTCATCCACTCCCATGGCTTTTCCTACCACTGCTATGCCGATGACACCCAGCTGATCCTCTCATTCCCCCCCTCTGATACCCAAGTGGAGGCACGCATTGCTGCTTGTCTGGCTGACATCTCGGCGTGGATGTCGACAAACCACCTGAAGCTCAACCTGGACAAGACCGAGCTGATGTTCCTCCCGGGGAAGGGCTGTCCGCACCGAGACATGGCCATCACCATTGATAATGCTGTGGTGACCTCAACTCGGACTGCGAAAAATCTGGGTGTGACCCTGGACGATCAACTGACGTTCTCGGCAAACATCGCATCAGTGACAAGGTCCTGCAGATTCCTCCTCTACAACATCAGGAGGATTCGCCCCTTCCTCACGGAGAAGGCAGCCCAGGTGCTCATCCAGGCTCTCGTCATCTCCCACCTGGACTACTGCAACTCCCTCCTTGCTGGTGCTCCGGCATCTGCCATCAGACCTCTGGAGCTTGTTCAGAAAGCTGCGGCTCGTCTGGTGTTCAACCGCCCCAAGTTCTCCCACACAACCATCCTTCTCCGTTCTCTACACTGGCTCCCCGTAGCGGCCCGCATCCAGTTCAAAACCCTGGTGTTAGCCTATAGGGCAGTGAAAGGAACAGCTCCTTCCTACCTCCGGGCTATGGTCGATGCCTACACCCCTGCCCGACCACTTCGGTCTGCCACCTCGGGGCGACTGATTGCCTCGTCACTCAAGGGTCCTTCTGGCCGATCCACACGGTCACGACTCTTTTCTGTTCTGGCCCCACAGTGGTGGAATGAACTCCCCACTGATGTTAGGACAGCAGAGTCACTGCCCATATTTCGCCGCAGGTTGAAAACCCACCTCTTCAGGAAACACTACCCTTCCTCTCTGCCTGACCTACTTGTTGTTAACTAGTTGTACGAACGCTTGTCTTCTATTGTTGTATTGTTTATTGGATCTTGTTTAGTCGATACACTTAATTGTTTTAGCTCATGCTCATTTGATTTAGCTATTTTGTCTCATCTGTTTAAGGAAATAGGTAGCTGATATATTGCACTTTTACCTTAGCGCTAGGTATACTCTTGGTTGCTTGTTTTTGCAGAAAATGCACTAAAGACTTCTGGTGATTAGTAGTTTTTGTTCCCTACCTATGTTGAATACACTTATTGTAAGTCGCTTTGGATAAAAGCGTCTGCTAAATGACTGTAATGTAATGTAATGTAATGTAATGTGATGACGGCTATGGCCGTTTTCCTCCCAAGGAGTGTTTTTTGTGCAAAACTAATGCTTGGAATGGATTCAGAATCATTTTCAGTTTTTGGATTCAGAATCATTTTCAGTTTCATATGTCACATGCTACTTAAAGAATGATGAAATTTGGACTTTTTTGCCTTATATAGGATGTTATGGGTATGGTCACATATTATTGTTGAATTTGAGTTGAATTTCAAACTTTTAGTACATGTTATTAGACACCTTTAGAAACACATTGGTGAAGAAATTTCTTGGTAACGATTTAAATCCCAGATTTTCATAGATTTCTCTTACTAGATGTGTATGTGTGTTTGTATTTTCCATCCACTGGAATGCATGTGTATCCTCCAAAGAGGATGATACGATCTCCCATCATGCAACAGCAGATCCTAGACTCCAGAGACGGTCCTTTCCCCTTGGGCACAACCTTCTTCCAGGAGAAGGTCTCTGGACTGAATTTCCACACATCATTGAGCGGGTTACCGTTCCAGCCACCAAATATGTACAGCTCTCCATTGTAGGTAAAGGCTGAATGACTCCTGCGTCCTTTTGGAAGAAGCTGTGCAGAAGGTGTGTTCATGCACTGGTTGGTCTCTGTGTCAAACACTCTGAAGGTTGTTGTACTTTTCCAACAGGTCCCCTTCGCCTCCGAATATAAACATCTTTGTCCCGATAATCGTAGCAGAGTGACAGTCTGTAGCAGGAGGTGGAGTTCCTCTGATCTTTATTAAAGACCAGACCATTGTGGTGGTGTCCAACTTGTACATGTCATTAGTGCATCCAGGCTGCAGTTTCCATCCTCCATGAATATACATGACCTTCCCCAAGACGCAGCCTGAGTGGTTCCTCCTCCCCATTGGAACAGTCCCAGAAACCTGTGGTTTGAACCATCTGTGGGCGTCGACATCAAATGCATAAAGCACGTTGCAGTAATCTGGGTTAGTCCACCCTCCACAGAGGTAGACAGTAGGGGTGGGACGATATGGGTACCTCACGATGCGATATATATCGCGATATTAGGCCCTCGATAACGATAATATCACGATATTCGATATATTGCGATATTTCCGATATATCAATATATTGTATGCAATTTCATCAACGATATATCACGATATCTGCAGCTACAAAATACGTGAAACTGAAAAAAGGCTATTTCCGTGCTCGGACACAGGGAGGGACACACACATAGCTGTCTATAGTGGTTGCACCACTCAAAAACTAAATTAATACTCAATAAACTCCACCTTTGCCTCATACCCTCATCATAATACCTCACAAACACCACCAACTGACCATTATCACTGGTATCAGTGGACTTGTCCACTGCTGGGGAAATGCATTCTGCAATTTGTATTCCCACAAAGCTGTTTGGACAAATCACCATCCAGTAATTCAGTACTTCTGGTTGCTGTGGAATCTGAGAGTGGGATTTGCTTTATTTTAGCTATCATTTCCTCCTTTTCTAAACATGTTGTTCATCACTTCATTATGAACAACATTAAAAAAAATAATAATAATAATTTAATATAGATATTTTAATAATCAATATCGATTATTTATCGCGGGAGGACGTATCGATATATATCGCCATATCGATATTTCAGCACACCCCTAGTAGACAGTCTCTTCAATCAGCACAGCTGTGTGGCCCTCACGCATGGAGGGAACCTCAAGGTTACGTTTTCCTCTTGATGGTGTCACAGGAGTCAACTTCCTCCAGCACAAAGACACTGTGTTGAAGACGTGAACTTCAACCTGGTCACTGTTGTTCACATTACTGTTCCACCCTCCAATCGCGTACACCTCGTGTCCGACTGTCACTGCTGCATCATCTCCTCATGGTCCGTTCAGGTTCACAGTCCACCACAACATTTTACACACAAAGACAAGAATGGAAAATCTTCTCAACCGTTGTTCTGTAACACCACCACTTATATATTGGTACACAAGTAACGACTTGTCCAAATATGGAGCTCCACCTGGCCTGGTGGAGATATGCGCTCCACAGAACACACACTATAGTGTGGTTGCCAGAGACAACCACACTATAGTAATTGCCCGACTTGATTTTGGACAAACGTTTAATTCAGTATAAATTCTTAGTTCCCTGTGACGTCATGTGGGTCATTACATCATCATACATAATCACCACATGTCATCAACAAATATGAATTATAATTATTAGTGAGGTTGTTACTCTGACTGAGATACAACTGGATTAGTTTGATTATGATTATCTATCAACACATCCCCAAAACAGGTCACTTTGAACCGCGATAATAAACGTGGCCCCACCTGGCTGCGACCAGAGTAATCTAATAAGAGAGTGGCGACACTAGCGTTGACTCCCATTCTAACAATGGAATGCGGACGTGCTCATTCTCATTCATCTCAATGGCATAGTTCCAATGTTTGGTTCCAATGTTTGGAACTATAGCCCTGCTTTGCGGCGAGGTCAAAGCGTGTCACCACTCTCTTACTAGATCAGTGGTTCCCAAAGTGGGGTCGAGGGATCCCCAGGGGTCCTTGAGGCAGTCCCGGGGGGGTCCCCAGCTAAATGATAGTTTGGAACCAAATTAACCTTTATGGGTTTATGAACTCATTTAGAGCTTTAGACCAACATGCTGTACGAGACAAAGGAAAAAAGCAGGTGCTCACCGGATATGTGCAGGTAGACAAAACATGTTAAAATTGTTTTTTTTTAATGTGCTCCTGGATCGATCGGGATAAGACATCAAAGCACTGTCACAGTGCTGCTGAAAGAGCAAGCCAGTGACTCCGGATCAGGAGGAGAGAACAGCTGGGCTCCGAAATGACGCCTAAGTTCAGACTTTTTTAGCAGAAGGCCGATGCACACCTCAGAAGGCTATAGTGACAGGTGCGTAGGGCAATTGAGCATACATTAAAAAGGGTATCTTTGAAAAACAAAGTAAAAGGTCCCGCACACTGTCCCTTGCCAAAAAAAATTGCTCTTTGTTAGGTCGATGTTTCGGTCGCTTGATGACGGTCTAAGCAACCGAAACGTCGACCTAATAAAGAGCAACATTTTGGTAAGTGTCTGACAGTGTGCGGGACCTTTTCTTTGTTTTTCAAAGATACCCTTTTTAATTTAGCCTAAGTCAAGACGACATGAAGGGGAGTGAGGGTTTGAAGGGGATAAGGCAGGGGGGGGGGGGCACACCTTGGACGCCAGGGGTTGCTGTTGAACCCTCTTGAGGTGTCGTGGGCCTAAGTCAATGAAACACCCAAGATGGTGGGCGCCCACCTGACGACCCCAATGAAACCCTTAGCCCCTTCCACCCAACCCTGCGGTGACTTGCATCATTCTCACCCACATTTCTAACGGTATAAACGGATTGTAACACCCTGTCCCTTGCAGGTATGCGGTCAGACGCAAGCTTATTGGCTCAGGGAGGATGATGCCCCTGCGCCGCTGAAACCTGTGAATCACCTGCCCCAATGGGGTGGACGCCAGAGATGTTATGGAAGCTTGGATGAACTGTGTTCATTGTCACGCTAATGTGTAATGGAATTATTAGAATGCCAAATAGATCGATACATATATATACATTATTGTGTATTGATCTATTCCATTAAGTCCCTTCCTTCACCAATGTTTAGTCTAATTCAATCTGACAGCTGTCATCTCCAAGTCACTGTCGACAAGGAGGTCTCCAAGCCAGTATACCAAGCATGTGTCTTTCCTGTCTGTCAGTTAAGGTGTCACTAATAGTGTGTTGTCCTCGCAATAGAACAGATTAGAATAAGTTTGTTTCCTGCTCATTACACCTTAACTTCCCCACGCCAAAACAACCACTAACGACAGCTGTCACTAATGACAGCTGTAGTTCCCATGTTCACTTACTAATAGCTCTCATACATGTATTTGTGTAAATATCCCATTTAGAGTAGTCTTCCTGTCAATCTAACAGCTGACTTGACTCCTCCATGCTGTCAGCAAAGGTATACTTATTTGTGTGCGCAGATCCTTATATGAACATTTTGTATAGCATCTCTGTTAAAGACAAGAAAGGAGACTGAGACTGTAAGCAAACACCATGAAAGGAGATGAGTGAGACCACCTGTTATTATCTGTCTATTTCCCTGTCGTATATTGAGACGTGCTTGATAATAAAAGGGGTTGTATGTCATTGATGAGGGGGGCTGTGGGAGAGTGCTGTTGGGCTTGCAACGATTCTGCTGTACTGAGATGATCGGAACGATGAATAAAGAACGATGATGACGATATGCCTGACTCCTTGCCGCTGTGTCGTGCCTTCACCTCTGTCTGCTGATCGCCAATGATGAGACATCATAATTTCCATAACAAATGACGCTGTGACACAGGGCCAATATCTCGTCTTCACCATAGATGAGTACTTGGTAAAAAAACCCGACAATTTTAAAGATGGGGGCAAAGCAGAGCCGAAAGAGACTTCGACAAGAAATGAGCGACGCACAGCAAAGAGAGATGGTACTTCAACACCAACTAGAAGACCAGAAGAAACTAATGGACGACGCACAGTCACGTGTAACTCTACTACAACAGAAACTTGAAACCGCGGTAATGCAACTCACAGGCTTACACGCCAACTACACTTTGCATGCCAAAACAACCAACGACCAGGACCAAGCCAACACAACCGACGACCAAGCCAACACCGTTCCTGTCAACGAAGAAGACCAGAACAGCTACTACAACGACCAAAGGAGAGACACACGACTACATGTGTCCCTACCAAATGACAGCTACTACAACGACCACATCAACCACATTCACAAAAGAGACTTTCAAATGACCAAACCGACGGAACCAAGAATAACCAATCTACTGGGTGGCTTCGAGGCACTGTCACTTGATGGGCCAGACGACATCGAGCCTACCCCACAACCAACAGCCAGGACACCACATCAAGTAATCACCAGACCACCCGTCTGGGCTACAAGACACCACCCACAACCTTGGGGAGCCTGGCATAGCCAGCCTAGCAACCCAAGGCCGTACCACAGCCAGCGAGTTAGACGACCAGGACCACCATCATACTGGCATGCCCGAGCCAGGGTTGACGCTGCCAGAGGACCACCAGGACCACCAGGATGGCAGGCCCAGGCTAGGGTTGATGTTGCCAGGGTGGACGCGAGACGCCAGGAAAAACAAGACAGAAGAAATCGACACAGACATTATGCACGATGTTTGGGAAAGAAGACGACCGTGTGTTTTTACTGCTTCAATGAAGGCCATATGATCCGTGAGTGCCCCTTAAACCAGGAAGCTTGGCGTTGCCGTAAAGCAGGCCAGCAAATCAATTTTGGCTAAAGAGAAAACAACTGAAAGTAACTAGATCTTTAGTTTGTAATTTATCCTATGTGATTTAATCTATTTTAGTCTTACTACATGTGCAAGTAGTGAACTACAAAATTATAAACTACGATCTAATCTAAAATGCAATCCAACAGTCTAGGGAAAATTATAACTAGGCTTATTAAAATCCACTTTAAAATTGGTAAAAATGTATGTGAAAACAGCAGCTGAAAACCAGAAACCTAAAATAGGACAATGGGTAAAGTTGTAGTGGAATTTGTTTCCACCCACAGACCATACTGAGCGCATCTCACTCTCCTCCCAAAATGGAAGGAGAGAGTGGCAAAGGTGTTTTCAGTGTGTGTGTGTGTGTCAATAAACCCAAATTAGGAATACATTTACAGTTTTGCAAATAAGTAATATGGATCTAAAGTGACTATTCAAAAGTTAGTGTTTCAAGGTGTTAAATCAATAATGTGAAATCGATCATTTAAGATGGCATGGCACAAGGTTAAAAGTCTAATATTAGTTTGTCTCCTGTCAATTAGTCTGGTTTTACTAGGTAGCCCACGGTAATTCTAATTCCATGTCAAGAATTTATGATTGTTAAAATTCCACGTGATGTATGAATGGGACAAAAAACCTATTTTCGAATAGTAAGATCTGCAGTTAAATCGTTCCAGTGAGCTTTCAAAATAGGTCCTTATCTCCGTGGGCAAACTTAAGTAATAGAATACAGATTTATCTTCGGGGTGAGATCTGAAAAAAATCGAATCTAGTGAGCTTACGAAAATTAAATAGTATAGTAATACATTGAATGGAGATAATATAAGACAGAGAACACCTCACCTTGTTCACATTAGCAACAGTTTAATTTGAGTTAATTCGATATTGGAAAATATAAATGTCTGATTTACAGCCTCCTTTTCTTTCTCTGTCCAGCTGGCAAGAGGGGGGTGGGAATGGTATTTGTGTGTTTGTGTGTAACTGAGTTAAAAGTAGCAGAGAGCCTAAACTACAGGATTTGGTCACTGCTGTTGGGCTTGCAACGATTCTGCTGTACTGAGATGATCGGAACGATGAATAAAGAACGATGATGACGATATGCCTGACTCCTTGCCGCTGTGTCGTGCCTTCACCTCTGTCTGCTGATCGCCAATGATGAGACATCATAATTTCCATAACAAATGACAGGCTCTGTTGCCACATAGGTGGAGGTCTTTTGGATTTCGCCCTTGCTGGATAGGTGCCTGGTGCACCTATCGCTCTGGTGCCTCACCCAACCCTGTGGCGACTTTCATCTTTCTCACCCACGTTTCTGATGGTATAATCCAGTGGTTTTCAACCTTTTTCGTATCAAGGTCCCATTATTTATTCATCATTTCATCCACGGACCACCATTTGATGACATTTAGCCTCTCAGACCCAAAACTAACGGATATGTTGTCATTGTTTTTATAAGGTTTGGTCCACAATTGCATGCTGTATTGATGTGTGGTACCATATAGGAGAGATAACAGGCAAATGTTGATTAAAATAACAATAATTTGACATTATTGTGTGACTTCTTATAAAGTTACAAAAATGTAACTCTTGAGAGCGTAAAATGAAACCAAATGGACCCGTACGGGTCCATTTGGTTTCATGTTACGCTCTCAAGAGTTAAAGAGACCTAGTAAGGGTCCATTTGGTTACTCTCCATCATTTAGCTGAGGACCACCTGGAGCCCCCTCAAAGACCACTGGTTGAAAACCACTAGTATAAACGGATTGTAACACCCAGTCCCATTCAGGTATATATATGCAGTTCTGACTGCAGAGTCCACGGCGCTTTGGGTAATAACATCATTGCAGAGTCCACGGCGCTTTAGGTAATAACATCATTGCAGAGTCCACGGCGCTTTAGGTAATAACATCATTGCAGAGTCCACGGCGCTTTAGGTAATAACATCATTGCAGAGTCCACGGCGCTTTAGGTAATAACATCATTGCAGAGTCCACGGCGCTTTGGGTAATAACATCATTGCAGAGTCCACGGCGCTTTAGGTAATAACATCATTGCAGAGTCCACGGCGCTTTGGGTAATAACATCATTGCAGAGTCCACGGCGCTTTAGGTAATAACATCATTGCAGAGTCCACGGCGCTTTGGGTAATAACATCATTGCAGAGTCCACGGCGCTTTGGGTAATAACATCATATCCTGTGTTTGTGAAACTCAAGTGGAAAAAGAAGGAGCACGGTGGCAGTCGGTATAGTGCTGTCGCCTCACAGCTAGAAGGTCCTGGGTTTGATTCCCTGCTGGGGACGCTGTGGGCACTGTGGGGCGGGTTCTCTCATCAGTGCCCATACCTGAGGCGGGGTTGGCGAAAGGGCCTTTCTGTGTAGACTTTGCATGTTCTCTCCGTGTCCCCTAGGGGTAGGTACCCTAGGGGACATGCAATAATCCTGGTCTCTAAAACTACCTCCCCCTGGCCAGCCGGGGCGCCTGATGGAGGGGAAAACTCTCTCAGGTGAAAAGAAGCAGCTTGGACTCCTCGTGCATAGAAGGAAGCATGAGGTCAGTCTGCTGCCCTCCCCAGGATGGCAGAGGAAGTGTAGCCCAGGATTACATTAGATAATTGACACGGGGTGAAAAAATGGGTTGCAAAATCGTGGGATAAAAATGTAAGGTTTTAGGAGAGGAGACTTTATTAAACCAACATGTTTCGACCTATACCGGTCTTCATCAGGGATGATGAAGCCTGGATGAAGATCTTTTTAAAAATGTTGAGTGTCCGGATCTCCTTCTTTTTCACAACATGTTGTATATGAGCTGAACCACAGCTGGAAGTATGCCATCTGGGCTCCGCTGCATGGCCGTCAGACACGGCTGTTTGCCAACAAGTAAATTAGTTATAAAGTTTCTCCTGTCATCTTGCAGCCCCTCTCTCTCTCCCTCTCTCTCTCTCCATCTCTATCTCTATCTCTCTCTCTCTCTCTGTAGACTATCTCTCTCTCTCTCTCTGTAGACTCTCTCTCTGTGTAGACTCTCTCTCTCTCTCTCTCTCTCTCTCTCTCTCTCTCTCTCTATCACACATGCACGCACGCACGCACGCACGCACGCACGCACGCACGCACGCACGCACGCACGCACGCACGCACGCACGCACACACACACACACACACACACACACACACACACACACACACACACACACACACACACACACACACACACACACACACACACACAATGAGAGAAAGTGTCTTGTTAAAAGAAGCTATAGTGTGGCTGCCAATCAAAACCTCTAGAGAGTGTCTGTCTGTCTGTCTGTCTGTCTGTCTGTCTGTCTGTCTGTCTGTCTGTCTGTCTGTCTGTCTGTCTGTCTGTCTGTCTGTCTGTCTGTCTGTCTGTTTAACAGAATGTCTGTCTGTCTGTTTAGCAGAATGGGTAAGCACGTTAGATTTGTACATGTTAAGAGTAGCTACAGAGGCCTGGGGATTTCAGGCCATGGGGCATGAGACCTTAGACTGTCGTAGATTGAAAATGTCAGAATCGATAAATACATCTACGAGAGTGTTAATCTTAGGCTAATTCTAACCACCCAGGTTTACTTTGTGGTAACTACAACAACCCATTAGTCTCTTAAGACACTCCAATAAATGGTGTTCATGTCAACATCAGGGCGTCTTACAACACTACATGATTAGTGTATTTTGTCATACACCAGTTAGTTGTTCACAGCGTGTTGTCAGCAACCATAGCAAAAAAAGTCCTGGAAGGAAGTGAGTTTACAGAACAGGAAGCCGTTTCTCAATATATAGTGTAGCCTATACAGTTGCAGGGCGCACTCTGGTGGGAACGACATGCAACTCTAAATCACATGATACTATCTGAAATGCACAATATGGAGATTATTATTATTTTTTATTATTGTTTTTTTATCCCACTATTTTGCAACCCATTTTTTCCCACCCAGTTAAGTGTCAATTCTCCAATGTAATCCTGGGCTCTACACTCCCTCTGCCAACCTGGAGAGAGAAACAGACTGACCTTCCTTCAATGCATGAGGAGTCCAAGCTGCTTCTTTTCACCTGACAGGGGGTAGTTTCCCCAGTTGGACGTATAGCGCGTGGAAGGAACACGTCATTCCAACCAGTTCCTTCCCCCTCCATCAGTAGCCTCGTTCCCAGCCTTACTCATCTTCCAACAGAAAAACCCATGGCCACAACCTTAAGGCAGAGACGCTATCGGCGGAAGTGTCGGGCCGGAACATCCGTCAGATGGATTTCCCCCCGGATACGATATATTTCCGACCAACCACAACACTTGTTTTATTCACCGGGGAATGTAAACTGATTTGTAAAGCATCAACATCATTTCCTTGATGCGGTGCTTCCGCCAAAATCCTACCCTATAGGGCAGTGGTTCCCAACCACCGGTACCGGGACACGTGCCACTGGTACGGGACGGATTAACCCCCACGAGGGCCCCTGGGCCGGTACGTTTTGCAGGGCCCCCATAGCACACGTGCGTGCGACATTTTCATGATTTTCCGTGTTTTTATCATCTTTTTGACCTATACATTTAACTAAATGAATGGCCAATGAAGGGCCCCAGGAGCCCTTTTCAGGGCGTCAAATCTATTACCGCGCAGTCCAGTTTCTCTGAAGGGCCCCTGAGAGCCAAGGGCCCCTGGGCCACGGCCCCACTGGCCCAATGGCTAATTTGTCCCTGCGCGAGAGGGGAATTCCAAGTTTTCCCGTCGTATAAAAATCAATTTGAAAACACGGCTGAGAAAAGAGAGAGGACAAACACCAGACCTGATGGCCGTTGCGCGTAGAGCGCGACGCTCAATCACCCATTGGAATGCAAATGCTTGCCTTTCAGGGTGCCTTTGTATCCCATACTCGTCTCTTTGAAAACGCTTCTGATTGTGCAGTGGGGGGGAGGGGGGGGACGACGACACATCAAACGGCGGTGAAAAGTTGACTCGTCCGTTCACTGACTGTGATTACTTCCATGTTGCGCAGCATAACTGTCCAATCCTTAGTATCTTAGTATCTAGGACGGCTGTGGCTCAGGAGGTAGAGCAGGTCGTCCAATGATCCGTGGGTCGGTGGTTCAAATCCCGGCTCCTCCTGTCCACATGTCAAAGTGTCCTTAGGCAAGACACTGAACCCTACATTGCCTCCAATGAGTCGGTCGGTGTGAGCTCGCCACCATTGGTGTGTGAATTTGGGAAGTGAGGACGCTGGCGTCGACTGTTCGCCGCTTCACCTCCCAATGTATGAATGAATGAACTATTGTAAAGCGCTTTGAGCTTGGAAAAGCGCTGTAAAAATGCAATTCATTAATTCATCTTTTATACTGTTCATGTGTGCTCTGCGGGCAGCAGCAACAAGCTGTAGGCTATTTTGTCACGATCGCGCTAATAAAACCAAACGCTACACGGTGACGTTGCATGATTATTATTTCATGTCAAAACGAAAAGATGATGTTACCCAGGTAAAATAGGCCTATAATGCCTAATGTGTCACTCTGCATGTTTAAAGGACAACGTTAGTTTTTTCATTTGCTGCTTTCTTTCGTTTTAGGGATTTTAGCTGTTTTTGACAGGGGGCATTCGAGCATGGGGCTAAATATGTATTTGTTTTACAAAATCTTATAGCAATTTATTTTTGTATTATTTACTATAGTCCTAGACCCCAAGAAATTACATCTGGCCACAAAAGATCACAGGATCTACTGAATGTGAAGGTAGCCTACTGGGGGGGAAGCCACACTGTAGTCATAGGCTCAATATGTCAGTTTGACACATTCAGTAGATCCCGTGATCTTTTGTGGCCAGATGTAATTTCGTGGAGTCTAGTAGAACTATAGTAAATAATAAAAAAAGAAATCGCTATAACATTTTGTAAAGAAATACATATTTAGCCCCATGCTCAAATGCCCCCGCCCCTCTGTCAAAAACAGCTAAAATCCCAAAAAAACGAAACGAAAGCAGCAAATGAAAAAACATTTACACTCACCTTTTACTTTCTCTAATAACAACCTAAAACATGAACCTTGGTTGAAAAAACCTTTAACTAAGTTTTCCACATGTCCAAAGCAATTTATGAAAAAGACATAAGCCTAACCCTTTTTTTAAATCATATACTATCATTGTTGATAATGATATAACGCCATTTAGGCCAATGATAACAATAATAGGCCTATAGAGCGTCACAGACCCATAAGGGTCCATTTGGTTCCAAACTATCATTTAGCTGGAGACAGGCAGTGATCATGCCTTCTTCAGTATAAATAGTGTTGTCATAGTCATAGAATACAGAAGAGTATTAACATATTTAAGCATACAAACATAATGTATACATCCTATGATGCTATAGTATACCATCATCCTGCCTGGTTTCTCGTTTCTTTCCTTATTGGCTTTGAACCACATCCATTCCCAGTCCAATCGTGTCTATTTCATTCTGTGCACATACTGTACGTATGTGTGTGTGTGTGTGTGTGTGTGTGTGTGTGTGTGTGTGTGTGTGTGTGTGTGTGTGCTGCTCATGCTCATGTACGCCTATATTTTGATGTTTTTTTTTTTCATCCTTTCCTTCTTCTTTACTTTGTGGTCAATCTGTGGTTTGATTGTACCACTGGTGCACATACATATACACCAGGGATTAAGGTGTGTGTGTGTGTGTGTGTGTGTGTGTGTGTGTGTGTGTGTGTGTGTGTGTGTGTGTGTGTGTGTGTGTGTGTGTGTGTGTGTGTGTGTGTGTGTGTGTGTGTGTGTGTGCGTGCGCGTGTGTGTGCGCGCGTGTGTGTGTGTGTGTGTGTGTGTGTGTGTGTGTGTGCGCGTGCGTGTGCGTGTGCGTGTGTGTGTGTGTGTGTGTGTGTGTGCGCGTGCGCGTGCGCGTGCGCGTGCGCGTGCGTGTGTGTGTGTGTGTGCGTGCGCGCGCGCGTGCGTGCGTGTGTGTGTGTGTGTGTGTGTGTGTGTGTGTGTGTGTGTGTGCGTGCGCGTGTGTGTGCGCGTGTGTGTGTTCATAGAGAGGGGGAGGATGTTGATGCCGTGTTGACGCTCCCGGCGCTGCATGGACTTAAATTGGTTTATTATTGTTTAACCCATTTTGGGCGGGAACCCCTTTTGGTGTTTCAAGCATTATGTTATACTTTAGCTATTGAAAAATAGCAGATCTACAAGCTCATAGCGCGGCACCGAGTGCCACGCTACGAGCTTGTAGGTCTGCTATTTTTTGAAAAGTCGTTAAAACGTGGCGCAAATCTTTATATATTTCTTTCAAAGTGAACGTTTTTAAGTCATATCTTTGCTTCTGGGAGGTCCCTGGAACAACATATTTTCAGATGGGGGGTCGGCGGCCAATTACAAATAATTTTGGGGGGCCTTGACATGAAAATGTTTGAGAACCACTGACATAGAATCATAGGTTTTTCAAAAAAAAATTAGGATTTTTTATTTATTTATTTTGTAACCCATTTTTCACTCCTGTGTCAATTATCTAATGTGATCCTGGGCTCTACACAGCCTCCGCCAACCTAGTCAGAAAAGTTTTAGGATTTAGAAGCCTTTTTTTAATCAACCTCAGTCCAAAATGGGTTAAGGCTGAAGCCCCTTCACCACCAGACAGACTCACATATACATAGACCCCTCTCATGGGACCCAGAGAGCCCCGCTATGCACAACTAGCATAACGTATCTCTGTATTTATCCCTCCTCGGATGGATGTACACACACTCCAACATTTGCACATGTTTGGACGTGTGCACTATATAGCCTCGGTGTGGGCCTACATTATGTATTTATGTATTTCTGTACATTATTATCTGTACATGTCGTGCATTGTGCATCTACCCTATCTATGTTGGACTTTAATTGCCCCCTTCTGTCACTTAAAGTGGATCACTTTGGATATTCTTGTATTGTATATTTTTTTTAGGTGTATAATGGATGTACTGTTTTGTAATGCCATGTTCGATGTAGCAATGATGTGTCGTTTAATGTCTGCCTCTTGGCCGGTTCCCACTTGAAACAGAATGTGTTTGTACTGGTTAAATAAAGGTAAAATAAAAAATACGTTGTTTATGTAAGGACAAGTCACAATGCAACTATGAAGAAAAACTCCACCCAAAGTTCACCAGTTCAACCAAATCCAAGGTTCCATCCAAGTCAATGTTCTCGCATTCATTGTTTTTATTTATCTTCTTTTTTGTAACTGCATGTTTCTTGGACTGGCTGTTGTGGAAATTTGTAATATTGCTGCTGCATTATACCAAACTTTTATTCTGTACTACTAAATAAATAAACATTTGAATTACAAAAAAAGGTACACAAAGTATTGCCATTACAAAGTTAACGCGCTGTCAGGCCAGAGCCTATAAGTGGCATGATGCGCGTGGACCGCTAAGCCCTGATATTTAACCCATTTTGACCATTTTGTTCGGTGGCCGAACGGATTGCGGAGCGGTCTTGATACCGGAAGGTTGCCAGTTCGAATCAGCGGTCCGACACGTTAAAATTACCACCGCTGAAGTGCCCTTGAACAAGGCATTGAACCACTACAATGAAATGTTCTATGAGCAGGGCCTGGCTGGAAACAAGTTCTTGAGCTTAGCCCAGATACCCTGGGTAAATATAGTAATCATTTCATTTCATTTCTAAAAATGTCTGTTTGAAAATGACAGTTTTCTGAAAAAGCTATGTTTCTATGTCAGTCGTTTTTCAAAAATAGCAGACCTACAAGCTTGTAGCGCGCGCTATGAGCTTGTAGATCTGCTATTTTTAAATAGCTAAAGCATAACATAATGCTAACAGCAAAAGGGGTTCCCGCCCAAAATGGGTTAAGACAATATTGTCCTTATGTTCATGAATACTTGTATTGACACTGTTCATATCAAATAAACTAAACTAAACTAAAGTGTTATCTCGGCATAGAGCTATTGTCTATCTCAGTTTGACCAACAGTCAGATTTAATCAACTGAAAACCCTTTGATCTCGAGCTACATTGTCACAGGACTGTGAAGCAGACTTTTTGATTGATTGATTGATTGAAAATTGTATTAACAGTTTGCAGAATTACAGTATATTTCAAGCACAAACTCAATACAAAGGCTGTTAACTGTGAGTGGACGACCCAATTAAGCATTACACTTGTTTACAACAGGGTCCACCATGTTCAATTCAAAACCATTTTTTGTATGCTCTATGAAAGAGAGGGTATTGTGTTGTCATGTCAAAGTGCTTACTCACTCCATATGAAAGAGAGGGCATTGTGTTGTCATGTCAAAGTGCTTACTCACTCCATGTGTGTGTTTGTAACAAAACATGGTTAGGGATCCTTATTAGATTGAAGGGTGTTCATCATGTTATTTGACTATTATGGGTTAAAGACAAGACAACAGCAATTACAATTCCCTAATAATATTTATATTCATGAATGAAGCAAGTCATTCTATTTTATTGTAATTCATATAATAGTATGCAATAAAATGTCAGTGTAACATTAAGCATTCATACTTGTGAAAAGAGGGCATACTTTTATGTTCTGTAATTTAAATGTTTAGACTGTCAGAAATGTTATTACCCAGGGGAACAAATGCATAATATCAGGATAAGGTTTTCAAAATGTGCATGCTTAATTTACACAGATTTATATGTACTTAACAATAGCTAAAGGGAAAAATGTGCTATTTGTTTAGGTTTCTTAACTATTGATGCCATTTTCTTTCAAACGTTTACCAAGCTAACTTTTCCCATGTGGAGGTACAACCTTTTTTCTCACTGCAAATGTACCATTTGTATGTTTTTGTAGGCTAATATATGCACCACAAGTTGCAACGTAATACAGCTCTGTTTACACATATTCCCCATTTTATTCTACCTATGATTTCTTATTTTTTAATGTTGTGTGTGAGAGAGAGAGAGAGAGAGAGAGAGAGAGAGAGAGAGAGAGAGAGAGAGAGAGAGAACCCGGGGCCATTGATCAAGCTGATTGTCAGAGAAATGTAAATCAGCCGAAAGGGTTCGGGTTCTTGATCAGGCTGCCTATCAGAGAACAGTAGATGATTGAACAGCAGCACATACAGTAGGCCTATAAGTTGCCCATCAGGAACCTCAGTCCATGCACCGAGGCTTGAGGACTTGACCTGAACGGATGAGACATCATTGCTACAACACTTGTACTGCTGATCGAGAACGTGTCTCTTCTATCCCACTGCTGCTGTTGAGCCTATACTGGTCAATTTACAATTTACAATTTAGGCATTTAGCAGACGCTCTTAATCCAGAGCGACTTACATTAAGCAATAACAAAAGCATGGCATACATCACATATATAAAAAGTAGTTATCATGAATCATAAACTAAGAACGTAACAGTGGAGTATCTATGTTAACTATACATACTATACTATATAATATATTATACATGTGTACTATAAAGTGCTATGACTACATAAAGTGCAATTCTAGAGCTGTCTACGTAACAAGCTATAGGTCTGTTTAAAATACTATCTAAGTCTACATAATGTGCTATCTAAGGGGCTAGGCTAGGGCAAGTGCTACGGGCCATGGTGGAGTCTGAAGAGGTGGGTTTTCAGACTACGGCGGAAGATTGGGAGTGAGGCTGCAGTTCTGACTGTGATGGGAAGTGCATTCCATAGTTTTGGAGCCAGAAGGGAGAAGAGTTTGGGACGTGTGGAGCGTTGTCCCGGCGTTTTTAGTGAAGGTACCTCCAGCTTCCCTGCGTTGGCTGATCTGAGTGCGCGGGAGGGTTTGTAGGGTACGATCATACTTGTGAGATATGGGGGGGCCATCTTTGGTTGCTTTGAATGCCAGCATCAGAGTTTTGTATTCTGTGCGGGCAGCGACCGGGAGCCAATGGAGGGAGCGGAGAAGGGGGGTGACGTGTGAGAATTTTGGCTGGTTGAAGACCAAGCGGGCTGCGGCATTTTGGATCAGTTGGAGGGGCTTAAGTGCACATGCCGGTAGGCCAGTAAGGAGGGAGTTACAATAGTCAAGTTTTGACAAGACTTTTGTCTGGATTAGGAGCTGGGCTGACTCCTGGGTGAGGAACGGTCTAATTCGTCGTATGTTGTAGAGTGTAAACCTACAGGATCTAGTGACAGCTGTGATGTGTGTTTTGAACGAGAGCTGACAACACCAAGGTTCCTGGCTGTCGGGACAGACTTTACCAGGGCGTTGTCTACGGAGATAGTTAGCTCCCGCATAGGGCAGGACTTAGCTGGGAAGAACAGAAGCTCAGTCTTGTCTGGGTTCAGCTTGAGGTGGTTGGAAGACATCCACTGTGAGATGTCAGCCAGGCATGCAGTGATGCGCTCTTCTACCTGGGTGGCAGAGGGGGGGAAGGATAGAAACAGTTGTGTGTCATCGGCATAGCAGTGATAGGATATATTGTGAGCGGAGATGATGGTGCCAAGGGATTTAGTGTACAGTGAGAAGAGGAGGGGACCAAGTACAGATCCCTGTGGGACCCCAGTTTGGAGGGTGCGGGGGGATGATAGCAAACCTTTCAATAGTAAGGGCATTTTATCAGGTATTTGACAAATCTGGGAACTAAATCGTTACCAAGAAATTTCTTCACCAATGTGTTTCTAAAGGTGTCTAATAACATGTACTAAAAGTTTGAAATTCAACTCCTGTGGGAAATTGAGTTATTAGCATAATATGCATAATATGCCCATAACATCCTATATAAGTTTTGCACAAAAAACACTCCTTGGGCTAAATTAGGCCATATCCACTTGACCAAATGTGCTGACCTCATCACGTTTGTGTGGCCGTTTTCCTCCCAAGGAGTGTTTTTTGTGCAAAACTAATGCTTGGAATGGATTCAGAATCATGCAAACACCCTAGTTTCATATGTCACATGTTACTTAAAGAATGATGAAATTTGGACTTTTTTGCCTTATATAGGATGTTATGGGCATATTATGCATATTATGCTAATAACTCAATTTCCCACGGGAGTTGAATTTCAAACTTTTAGTACATGTTATTAGACACATTTAGAAACACATTGGTGAAGAAATTTCTTGGTAACGATTTAGTTCCCAGATTTGCATAGATTTCTCTTACTACAAAGAAACCTGGTAAGTCCGGTCAGAGAGGTAGGAGGAGAACCACTTCAGCGCCGTCCCGCCGATGCCTACATCAGCTAGGGTGCCTAGGAGCAGCTGGTGGTTCACTGTGTCAAATGCCGCCGATAGGTCTAGGAGAATCAGGACTGCAGAGTGGGAAGCAGCCTCGGCAGCATGTAGTGCTTCTGTGACTGCGAGGAGTGCAGTTTCCGTGGAGTGGGCCTTCTTGAATCCTGACTGGTTGGGATCCAGCAGGTTGTTCTGTGAGAGATGGAGAGAAAGCTGGTTAGAGACAACACGTTCAAGGGTTTTGGAAAGAAAGGAAAGGAGTGATACCGGTCTGTAGTTCTTGACATCTGAGGGGTCAAGAGTTGGTACTGTCAGTAAGTACGGGCTTGTGCTTTTCCTTTTTGCCATTTAAGTGCATTGTTTTCTAGAATTGTGTCGTGTGCAGTGGTGTAAAGTAAAAAGTCAAAGTCTTACGATTTGTCACACACGTTACCGCAGTGAAATTTGGAGCGGTGAGCCGCAGCCGTGCCGCTCTGCTCTCGTGAATTATTTCATTAGTTGATTTGACCTCCCCAATCCCAAGCAGTGTCAAGCAGGGAGGCATTGGGGTCCCATTTTTACAGTCTTTGGTATGACCTGGCTGGGGATCGAACCCCGACCACCCAGTTTCACTCTTAACCACAAGGCCACAGGCAGTGGCCTTGTTGTTAGAGTGTCTGCCCTGAAAATCTTCAGGTATTTGTACTTTACTTGATTATTTCCAATTTCCAGTACTTTTACTTCTACACCACTACATCTCGGAGGCAAATATTGTACTTTTACTCCACTAGATTTATTTGAAAACTTTATTTGAAAACTCTATTTACTAGTTACTTTGCATGCGTGCGTGCCTGCGTTGCGTGCTCGCTCTCCTTTTTTATCCTTTCCAGGCACACAGATATTGTGTTACGATTTAGTGAATGACAGCTGGACCGTTCTATCAATTCTTTCTTAATTACTGTTCATGTAAAATGTGGAGCTTCACTGCAGGCTTTGCTTCGGACATGTTTTTATCTGAAATATGTCACATTGTCACTAGAAGGATCTCTTGTGGCAGATGCCTTTGGCAATATTACACGTTCTACTCCACTACAATCATTTGGAAACTAAAATTAAAAGTAACTTTTTTTTAGATTTAGATACTTTTTTTAATTACAGATCTTTAAGCTCACAACTCCTCGTGATGTGACACATTTGTGAGCTTGGAGATCTGCACATTTTGAAAGATTTTGACCAAATGTGAAAACCATTGAAAAATGTTATGCAAAATGAGAACTTTTACTTACTTGTGTACTTTTGCCCAGTATTTAATATTTCTACATTGTGGAACCTGTCATTGACCTGTCATTAACGCACCCTCTTTCTCTCTTCAGCGAACAATGTGGAATCCATTTCGTCCCAGACACATCCTGTCACTGTTATTATCATTAGTATTATTATTATTATTATTATTATTATTAATTATTATTATTATTCATTTATTTCATTTTATGTTACTTATCTGCCAATTATATAAATGCACCATTTACCATTTAACAGTATCAGTCTGCGAGCCAGTAGAGTCACATATTGGAAAGTAGACAGTTTGACTGTGGGCCTTTTGACTCCTAGAACTGCTGTCAGTGGATCCGGGTCAAAAGGTTTTTCAATAATGTCTGACAGTGATTTGAATATACTTTGCCAATATGATGTTAGTTTAGTGCAGTGCCAGAACATACTGGCTAGAGTGGCCGGCGACTGGCCACATCTGTCGCAGGCTGCATTCACATGAGTTTTTTTGAATACCCAACTTTTGAACAGTTCTTGCCGGGCGTACGAGTATAATCGTAGATAGCACAGAAATAATAATTAAAAAAAAAGGATTTCTTTCATCAGTGCCAGATGATGGACATGCTTGACCCATCAATGGTGTTAATAATCACCCCAAAAGGGTGCCCTGGGACTCACCTTGACATTGAGGCCGTTGTCCAGCAGTATGTTTTGAGGCTTCAGGTCCTTGTGGAAGAGAGCAGGTGTGAGGCAATGGAGGTAGTTCATGCCCAGAGCCACTTGGTGAGCCAGTCGAAAGACCAGGGGCCAGGGCAGCGGGTGGTTTAGTGTTTTCTGGTGAGGGTTTTGGGGTAAAACAAGCGTTGAATTCACAATCACAGACACAATCCAACAGAATGCATTGACTGCTGCTTAGCCGTAGTGGACAGGCTTCATACCAGCAAGTAGAACAGTCAATAGTCATGTTGATATTTCTGTTTCATTGGTTTGTTTTGTTTTACTAAGTAAAATGGATGTAGATAGATGTAGCTATGTGCAAGTTGAACACAAATACCCCCAAAACAACGATATGCAGTATAATAGGAGTGTTTTTTTGTATCCAGTTGCTTTTTAGGTTCTTATTTGGCAAACTATAAACGCTATCTGTTCCATGTGTGACATGTGGATATGTACAATAATTGCTGATCAATGTCTATTTTTATTTTAGTTACGCGATGCTGCTGTGGTCAATTTTAAGTGAGTATAATTCTCTCTCTCTCTCATCTTCTTCTTCTTCGTATTTGCTGTTTTCCGTTCGCATGTCTTTCTTCTTCATCGCTCTCTGTGTCCACCACAACGTTTTTCGCAGGCATGTCTAATCAAATTAATATCAAATATGGAAATACTGAATCGAGCAACTTAAAAGGGGTGTTCACAAAAGCCTCAGTAGACGATAAAATGACCCCCCCCAGTAGGTCCCGTAGACCAGGGGTTCTCAACGTTTTTGGCCGGGGACCCCCGGAAATGCTTTGGCAATGTCTCGGGACCCCCGCCCCGCCCCCTCCCGACCCCCAATATAAATTGACTGCTACAATAACCTTAAACCATTTTGGGCGGGAACCCCTTTTGGTGTTTTAAGCATTGTTATAATTTAGCTATTGAAAAATAGCAGATCTACAAGCTCATAGCGCGCCACCGAGTGGCGCGCTACGAGCTTGTAGGTCTGCTATTTTCCAAAAAAAAACAAAAAAAAAAACACATTACGTGGGAATTCATGAACTTGAACGTGAACTTGACGGTGACGTTGTTTGGTCGGAAACTCCGCTAAAAGCTGCGCCAGCTCAGAGGGTAGTGTACGGCTTGCGTAGATTTATTCAGAAGGCTTTAGTCTTCATGCTGAATCAATTAAAAGTCCCCAAATCTCAGATAAAATATGTAGGCATGTGTCCAAAACATTGGTCAGCACATAAAAAAATGATAGCTTATATAAAAGCCAAGTATCACTTGTATGCCTAAATGCATGCATTCTAGAGGCAGGTTAGCCTAGAATCCCATGCAGAAACTGCCCCTGCAAGCCCGACACATATTTATTTATTTATTAGGATATTTCTAGCATGCGCGATTGCGCTGCTCACTTGACAGCCTTCTACTCGCAGTGCAACGCGTTGTGAGCTTGTAGATCGGCTCTCGCGGACTCGCTCTGTATGTTAAAAAACAAACTCACAATTATAATAAGAACATACACTTATCTGCATTCTGCACTGTACGAATCCAACGTTGTTTAGTGTAGTAATGCCTGCAGTAGGCCTATTGAAATTGTTTTGTTACGGAGCTCCTTTGAGTCAGTCTGACTGTCGGTGTGTGTGTGTGTGTGTGGGGGGGGGGGACAGAAGCATGCTGCCGCTGAACAGTCCAATCTGGGTGAAATTCACATTGGAAAATGAATATAACGGCGCGGTGAGCCAGGCCCGGACAGAACAGATGATTTCTATGGTTCACAGACATGCCGGTCTGACAGACAGACAGCAGTCACGAGGGCTAATTAGCCCTATACAAAAATAGAAGTCCACATTATTGCATCAGCGTGTGCAATTCGGCCAGTCATAGTTTTAAGCCAGTGCACCTTAATTAATTATAATATGGGGAACTTATAGCTAGGCTGTAGGCTACTACATTGATCTCATCATCAATCAAGTTTGGTGCCAAATGTCCCGCGAATCATTTTAATATGACAAAATCATGAAATGAACCTGCACTTAGGCTGACAAAGAGGAGGCTACCCGCCGTATATGGTTGAAAATTTAAATAGCTATAGGCCTGGCTATGCCTACGTGTCCATGATCAGAACAAATCCATTCTCCACATGGTATTCAGACAGATGACAGTGAGTGAGATGATATTAATCTATTCCCTGCATGAATCAATACAGCTCTGATAAAAAAAAGTATCGGATATCTATTTTACCTCTGCAGGCGAGTGTGCAATTGTTTTTTTTTAATTGTTTTTATAACCCTGCAGTGCATTCATCAGTAAGGGCTTTTATCATTGCCGAGTTGTAATATAGCATTTGGTCGTGTGGTGAACAGTACAAATTACAGTTACTTTCATTATGTGAAAGTAACTGTAACATCAGTTAACGTATTAACGTTCTGACATTTAACAAGGAATTAACTTAGTGAAGCAATGCGTGCCAAGTTGGCAAGTTTCGTTTATAATTATATACATATAACTCGCGCTGTTTGCTTGAAGACCAAAATTAACTGCTCTACAAGCTCATCGCGGCTGTTGCAGGCTATGATGACGTATTTCGATATTTCCTGTTGCCTTATATGGTGTGGGATGGGCGTGGATGTTCCTTCTAACCAGGCGACACCAGGCGAATCGCTTGGGAAAAATGCGGAAAGGCTACACTCTGCGATCCGCACAAATGAAGTGATTACACCAGCTTCACTGAATAAGACGGGAGCAAATCGCAGCGTGATCGGACAGAGAAATACGATGATATTTAGTATCTGTTTACGCATACGTTACACTGCGGTGTATTTCTCCTTTGTGAATGAGGACCTATATTTCTATGTCAGTGGTTCTCAGAGTTTTTCATGTCAAGGACCCCCAAGATTACATGTAATTGGCCGCCGACCCCCATCTGAAAAGATGTTGTTCCAGGGTCCCCCCCCCCCCAGAAGCAAAGATTTGAGTTAAAAACGTTCGCTCTGACATAATATATATTCAAAGATTTGCTCCACATTTGCCAGATTTTTGAGTGCCGCGCTACGAGCTTGTAGATCTGCTATTTTTCAATAGATAGAACATAACATAAGGCTTAAAACACCAACAGGGGTTCCCGGCTTCCACCCAGAACAGGTTAAAACCATCTATCTTCCCCTCCACTCTCTCAGATACTGGCCAGACATTAGAAAATGCGCGAGGCTTTACTCCCGCCACGGGAGGAAGGCCGCCCCTAGAGGCCATTAGGGGAATGCAGGCCGACGGGCTGGTGGAGCTGGTCTTTCTCATGGAGAGGTGCTGGAGCCAAGATAAGAAAGACCGACCCGGTTTTACAGGTGAGGAAACTGCCCTGCAACGACCATCACTTGGAACGTTACAATAGTTTTATACCTATTAAACACCAGTAGGGATTAGTGTTGGGCAAGTTACTTTTATAATGTATTTAGTTAGTGTTACTACTCTCAGAAAGTGACTAGTTACTTTATTAGTTGCTGCTCTCAGAAAGTGACTAGTTACTTTATTAGTTGCTGCTCTCAGAAAGTGACTAGTTACTTTACTAGTTACTGCTCTCAGAAAGTGACTAGTTACTTTATTAGTTGCTGCTCTCAGAAAGTGACTAGTTACTTTATTAGTTACTGCTCTCAGAAAGTGACTAGTTACTTTATTAGTTGCTGCTCTCAGAAAGTGACTAGTTACTTTACTAGTTGCTGCTCTCAGAAAGTGACTAGTTACTTTACTAGTTACTGCTCTCAGAAAGTGACTAGTTACTTTACTAGTTACTGCTCTCAGAAAGTGACTAGTTACTTTACTAGTTACTGCTCTCAGAAAGTGACTAGTTACTTTACTAGTTACTGCTCTCAGAAAGTGACTAGTTACTTTACTAGTTGCTGCTCTCAGAAAGTGACTAGTTACTTTACTAGTTACTGCTCTCAGAAAGTGACTAGTTACTTTACTAGTTACTGCTCTCAGAAAGTGACTAGTTACTTTATTAGTTACTGCTCTCAGAAAGTGACTAGTTACTTTACTAGTTACTGCTCTCAGAAAGTGACTAGTTACTTTACTAGTTGCTGCTCTCAGAAAGTGACTAGTTACTTTACTAGTTACTGCTCTCAGAAAGTGACTAGTTACTTTACTAGTTACTGCTCTCAGAAAGTGACTAGTTACTTTACTAGTTACTGCTCTCAGAAAGTGACTAGTTACTTTATTAGTTGCTGCTCTCAGAAAGTGACTAGTTACTTTACTAGTTGCTGCTCTCAGAAAGTGACTAGTTACTTTACTAGTTACTGCTCTCAGAAAGTGACTAGTTACTTTATTAGTTGCTGCTCTCAGAAAGTGACTAGTTACTTTATTAGTTGCTGCTCTCAGAAAGTGACTAGTTACTTTACTAGTTACTGCTCTCAGAAAGTGACTAGTTACTTTACTAGTTACTGCTCTCAGAAAGTGACTAGTTACTTTACTAGTTACTGCTCTCAGAAAGTGACTAGTTACTTTACTAGTTACTGCTCTCAGAAAGTGACTAGTTACTTTACTAGTTACTGCTCTCAGAAAGTGACTAGTTACTTTACTAGTTACTGCTCTCAGAAAGTGACTAGTTACTTTACTAGTTACTGCTCTCAGAAAGTGACTAGTTACTTTACTAGTTTCTGCTCTCAGAAAGTGACTAGTTAATTTACTAGTTACTGCTCTCAGAAAGTGACTAGTTACTTTACTAGTTACTGCTCTCAGAAAGTGACTAGTTACTTTACTAGTTACTGCTCTCAGAAAGTGACTAGTTACTTTACTAGTTACTGCTCTCAGAAAGTGACTAGTTACTTTACTAGTTGCTGCTCTCAGAAAGTGACTAGTTACTTTACTAGTTACTGCTCTCAGAAAGTGACTAGTTACTTTACTAGTTACTGCTCTCAGAAAGTGACTAGTTACTTTACTAGTTACTGCTCTCAGAAAGTGACTAGTTACTTTACTAGTTACTGCTCTCAGAAAGTGACTAGTTACTTTACTAGTTACTGCTCTCAGAAAGTGACTAGTTACTTTACTAGTTTCTGCTCTCAGAAAGTGACTAGTTAATTTACTAGTTACTGCTCTCAGAAAGTGACTAGTTACTTTACTAGTTACTGCTCTCAGAAAGTGACTAGTTACTTTATTAGTTACTGCTCTCAGAAATTGACTAGTTACTTTACTAGTTACTGCTCTCAGAAAGTGACTAGTTACTTTACTAGTTACTGCTCTCAGAAAGTGACTAGTTACTGCTCTCAGAAAGTGACTAGTTACTTTACTAGTTACTGCTCTCAGAAAGTGACTAGTTACTTTACTAGTTACTGCTCTCAGAAAGTGACTAGTTACTTTACTAGTTACTGCTCTCAGAAAGTGTCTAGTTACTTTACTGTGAGAGCAGCACATCACATGTAATTTGGCTGACATATATAGACTCTGCAGGGGGAACCGGTTCAGTTGGTTAATACAATGTAATGTAGGTAACACACCCATTTACAATGTAATGTAGGTAACACACCCATTTAAATCACAGTAACTATAACAGCGTTACTAAACGGTAAAGGTAACTATTTGCGTTATTAGTTACAGCAAAGAGTAGTTGCATTGCACTAATGTGTTACTTTGTGAGACGTTAGTCCCAACATAGCCCTGGTCCACTGCGTTAGAGAGTCTCTCAGGCCTGATTTACACTGGCAGACAAATCTAGCCTGAATCTAGCCTGAATCAGATCTGTGTCACTTCAAGATAGATTTGCTTAAAGGAGCATTCAGTGATTTGGGTGATTTGGAAAACCACCCAGTCCGCCCCGGTAACAAAATGTGCACATGCACGCTCTACAGTGGGGGGAAGTGCAACAGGCCAACAGCATGTGCACCAAGGCCCGCCCCCACTCGATCATGATTGGAGGAAGGCCCCTCTCATCCTGATTGGATGAAGGCTTTGCCACCCGCCACCAAAACTGAAACTAGGGTTTTTTGACCCCAGGGGCTCACTGGGGACAGGGAGGAACTCCTTATAGTAGGGAGGATTATCCAGAAAAAAATTAAAGTGATATTTGAATTAAGTCAAATCACTGAATATACCTTTAAATAAGTCTAAATGCAGACAGGTCACATGGAATCCGATTTTTTTCAAATGTGACTTGAGTCACATCCAGAGGTGGTTTCAAATCCGATTTAAATCGGATCTGAGGAGATCTGTCTCAGTCTGAATGCAACGACCACATGAAGTGACCCGAGTCACATATCAAACTATCTAAAACATCACTTGCAGCACGACCCGAGCGCTACTGACGTCATTACAGAGCGCGAGTATTTTCAGTTAAATAAACAAACAAGAGACAGAGAAAAACAACCAAACGAGAGCTTCAGATTTTACGCGGACCAGTTTAGAATTGCAGCCGTCCGTAGGTGCCCTTTGAGAGCGGTTTTGAAGGAGTCAAGGGATTCGCATGTCTTAATGACTGTTGGTAGGGCGTTCCACATTTTGGTGGCATAGGAGCGAAAATAATTTAGTCCCGTGTTTAATTTTAAATAGTCTCACATAAGCATTGTGGTCCAAAAATAAAGAAACTGTCTCAGCGATGTTGTACCTCTGTATCGTTACAACAGTCAGTCAGTCATACTTTATTCTAGCGAAAATGTTAATAATTTGGCGGCTGTAACATTAGCGTTTTCTCTCAGTCAGTGGATTCTTTATATCCATGAGTCAAACCGCTGGGATAATAGAGTGTCGCAGTCCCGCACCCTACCATGGACCAGGAAATGATTCTCCGTTCATTTTCCTCATTTTCAGAAAGTATTTATTTAAATACGCCGCGGACAAAGCCAACTCGAGTCGTGACAAATCATGACAACAAACACAATTTTTTGGGCCGAACAAATAATTAGAAAGAAGAAAAAACGGCAGGTTACAACACTTTTTTTGTTGTTTTTCTTCTTTGTAATTATTTGTTTGGTCCAAAATATTGTTTGTGTTGTCATGAGTTGTCACGACTCGAGTTGGCCTTGTCCGCGGCGTAACCGTCTTTAAATAAATACTTTTAGAAATGTCTATGGGAAAAATGCATTGGGATTCATTTCCTGGTCCATGGTAGGGGGCGGGACTGCGACGCTCTATTTCTTTATTTTTGGAAAACAGTTCTTACTTGACACGAATCACGCAATATGCTCGCTGAAAGCAATACAGACAACGTGCTCAATTATGAATACCATTTAAGCAAAGGGTGTGGGGAAAAATGAGAGCTGTGTTAATTTACTGTTATACTAAAAGTAGTTATCAAATAATGCGATTGGGTGCCATTAGACTGTTGCTATCATTAACTGGTAGATGTGTTCAATTCAATAGAACATCTAACTGTATTGTTTTCAGAAAGGGAGGAGAGGGAGAGCAAGACACACTTTATTTTAATAATCTACGTTATCAAAGATATACTGTAGGCCTACACTTACAGTAGCACTCAAAATAAATCATACCCGTGTGAAGTGAGTGGCGCGACGTAATTATCAGACAAAACAAACATGGACAAAACACACATTAAACTCTGTCCATGTCAATGGCGTTTTTAATGTTTAAGGAAAAACAAACAGTAAACCTGTATATAGGAGAGAAAAACAGTATCAGGCATAGTCATCGATCTAGGAACTGACTTCAAGCTTAGCCATGGGTCTAGGAACTGACTGAAACTATAGTAAAATATGCACATCACTTCGTGGAGGTGCTGGGTTCAAAAAGTGACATAGGAAAAGAGAAGGGAAGCCGCACACTCATATGCTCCAAAAGGTATTGTGAAGTTGCCCGAACGGCCAAGGCTCCAAGAACAGTCAGAAATGCAGTTTAAGGGTCTTTATTTTCCCCCAAAACTCCTCCACCAAAGTCCAGTACAGATTCCACAGTATGAAAACAGGAAAATAACAATAATACTGAAGAATGAAATAAACACTTGAGCACACACTTACTGAACAAAACCCAACTGGCTAAGAGCTCTCTTCAGGCTGTACCTTGCTTGTACAAGGCCCTGTAGCTCTCCCTCAGGGATGTTACCTGTGTCATTGCCCACTTCTAACTAACTAGCCTGTCACTGCCACCTCCTTTAAATAGGAGTGCACCTACCACTGGGCACAGACTCAATTAGCACATTTCTCCTCAAATACTTCACTAATATAAATACTTTGAATAAAAAGTAACCTAAACATTCTCAATAATGTGTTACAATTAAACAAGTATAAATCAGGATGGAAAACTCAATGACAATTACTCAATAACTCAAAGCATAGGAAGAAACACCCCTCTCCTGCATTGCACTTGGCCCCTTCCTCATCAAGGGAAATGCCACCAGCAGTGCAGGAGAGACAACTACCCAAACAGTGATTACCATTTCAATAAAGTTTAAAACAATAGTCCTTGCACGTTATAGGAAACAGTTTCATGTGCGTTTGTATATAGGGCACGGGTTGCCCCGTGACAGGTATATTTTATTGACGACGTTTCGAGCCAAGGCTCAGTTTGACCAGATGAAGAGCCTCGAAACGTTGTCAATAGAGAGTATGCGCATGCTTAAGGTGAATGGCACATCGAGTGGCAAAGCAACAGGCAAAGTGAGTTTAACATCGTTTAATGTTGTTTAATGCAATCAGATATGACTTTTCTGTGTGGATGTATGGGCTGTCAAGGCCAGAAAGTAGTTTTTTGCCACTCAGTAGGCGTTCCTGCATAACTTCCTGGTTTGATGATGATGTCACGCGCATACCCTCTATAAGATATAACTTTTGGAGCATATGTGCGGGTTCCCTTCTCTTTTCTAGGAACTGACTGCACTTTGTCTGAGCAACTGAATCAACTTTGTGTCTGTTCTGATTGTTCCCAGAATGTGCCGATGTGACACCACGCCTGTACGATATGCACAGGCATGGGATTAATTTTGCCGTCTGCAAAGTGCAAATGGAGCTGGCTCCCGTCCCAGTCACACCACCCCCTGCAGTCACACCAGTCCCTGCAGTCAAACCAGTTCCTGCAGTCACACCAGTCCCTGCAGTCAAACCAGTCCCTGCAGTCCGTGCAGTTCGACCAGTCCCTGCAGTCACACCAGTCCGTGCAGTTCGACCAGTCCCTGCAGTCCGTGCAGTTCGACCAGTCCCTGCAGTCCCTGCAGTCACACCAGTCCCTGCAGTCACACCAGTCCCTGCAGTCAAACCAGTCCCTGCAGTCAAACCAGTCCCTGCAGTCACACCAGTCCCTGCAGTCACACCAGTCCCTGCAGTCAAACCAGTCCCTGCAGTCAAACCAGTCCCTGCAGTCAAACCAGTCCCTGCAGTCACACCAGTCCCTGCAGTCACACCAGTCCCTGCAGTCACACCAGTCCCTGCAGTCAAACCAGTCCCTGCAGTCACACCAGTCCGTGCAGTCAAACCAGTCCCTGCAGTCACACCAGTCCCTGCAGTCAAACCAGTCCCTGCAGTCAAACCAGTCCCTGCAGTCACACCAGTCCCTGCAGTCAAACCAGTCCCTGCAGTCAAACCAGTCCCTGCAGTCAAACCAGTCCCTGCAGTCACACCAGTCCGTGCAGTCAAACCAGTCCCTGCAGTCACACCAGTCCCTGCAGTCAAACCAGTCCCTGCAGTCAAACCAGTCCCTGCAGTCACACCAGTCCGTGCAGTTCCACCAGTCCCTGCAGTCCGTGCAGTTCCACCACCCCCTGCAGTTACACCAATCCCTGCAGTCCGTGCAGTTCCGCCAGTCCCTGCAGTTCCGCAGGTCGCTGCAGTCCCGCCAGTTCCGGCAGGGAGCACCAACAGGGAGGACTTTATAAAACGTGAGTCCATGGTGATCAGTACACTGCTTTAAAACGTGAGTCCATGGTGATCAGTACACTGCTTTAAAACCTGAGTCCATGGTGATCAGTACACTGCTTTAAAACCTGAGTCCATGGTGATCAGTATACACTGCTTTAAAACCTGAGTCCATGGTGATCAGTACACTGCTTTAAAACGTGAGTCCATGGTGATCAGTATACACTGCTTTAAAGCGTGAGTCCATGGTGATCAGTACACTGCTTTAAAACGTGAGTCCATGGTGATCAGTACACTGCTTTAAAACGTGAGTCCATGGTGATCAGTACACTGCTTTAAAACGTGAGTCCATGGTGATCAGTACACTGCTTTAAAACGTGAGTCCATGGTGATCAGTATACACTGCTTTAAAACGTGAGTCCATGGTGATCAGTATACACTGCTTTAAAACGTGAGTCCATGGTGATCAGTACACTGCTTTAAAACATGAGTCCATGGTGATCAGTACACTGCTTTAAAACGTGAGTCCATGGTGATCAGTACACTGCTTTAAAACGTGAGTCCATGGTGATCAGTACACTGCTTTAAAGCGTGAGTCCATGGTGATCAGTACACTGCTTTAAAGCGTGAGTCCATGGTGATCAGTACACTGCTTTAAAACGTGAGTCCATGGTGATCAGTACACTGCTTTAAAACGTGAGTCCATGGTGATCAGTACACTGCTTTAAAGCGTGAGTCCATGGTGATCAGTACACTGCTTTAAAGCGTGAGTCCATGGTGATCAGTACACTGCTTTAAAACGTGAGTCCATGGTGATCAGTACACTGCTTTAAAACGTGAGTCCATGGTGATCAGTATACACTGCTTTAAAACCTGAGTCCATGGTGATCAGTACACTGCTTTAAAGCGTGAGTCCATGGTGATCAGTACACTGCTTTAAAACCTGAGTCCATGGTGATCAGTACACTGCTTTAAAACCTGAGTCCATGGTGATCAGTACACTGCTTTAAAGCGTGAGTCCATGGTGATCAGTAAACACTGCTTTAAAACGTGAGTCCATGGTGATCAGTATACACTGCTTTAAAACGTGAGTCCATGGTGATCAGTACACTGCTTTAAAACGTGAGTCCATGGTGATCAGTACACTGCTTTAAAACGTGAGTCCATGGTGATCAGTACACTGCTTTTACACTAACACAGCGACACAGTGACATTGTTTTGACCCATTATCCAAGATATCCATGTCTCTCTCTCTCTCTCTCTGTCTCTGTCTTTATCTCTATATCTCGCACGCACGCACGCACGCACACGCACTCTCTCTCTCACACATGCACGCACAAAGGCACGCGCCCACACACGTGCAAGCACACACGCACGCACGCACGCGCACACACACACACACACACACACACACACACACACACACACACACACACACACACACACACACACACACACACACACACACACACACACACACACACACACACACACACACACACACACACACACACGACAATGCCTCAAATGCATTACAATTTTTGGAGAGTCCCAGTCCTAATTTTGCTACGTTATGTTGTCATGCGTGTTCTTACAGACTCCTGTCCGCTGTCACTGAACCCCTCCTCAATGAACGACGAGCTCTGCCTGTCGGAGGACAACAGGACGGTGACGTCTTCCGAAGAAGACCAACCGAGCCATCCCGACAACCAGGACAGGTTCGCCCATCACCCTCAGGTGCTGAGCAGCGACAGACTGCCCGAGCGTTGTTACTTTGAGGTCAAATGGAGCGGATGTCTGGTGTCCATCGCCGTCTGTTATCAAGACATCAGCAGAAAGGAGAAGGGTCTATCGGGCTTCGGAGCCGACGACAAGTCCTGGATGCTGTGGCGCAACTGCGATAAATACTGGGTGATACACGGCCGCGTGAAGACCGAAGTGGCGTCGGGGTCGACGTGTTCCAGGGCGAAGGGCGTCGATGATAACGACGGGGGGGTCATCGGAGTGTACGTCGGTGACACGGCAGGCGCGGTGTCGTTCTACAGCGTCTCCGACAACACGATGAGCCCCCTCCACACGGTGCAAACCGACGCCGCGCGACCTCTGCACGCAGGGATCCATGTATGTCCCTTATACTTGCACAGCAGAGGTGCGTAAGATCTGGTAAACCACATTTATCCGTTGAAACTCTGACCCAACTTTGTCTGCTCTAACCTGACTCCGCCAGATGGGGCAGCAGAGAGTACACTGGGTTCCCTCCTCCTGCTCCCATCTGGGAACTCTCAGGCAGACTTGATGCCCGGCCACAAAACGGCCTGGCCAATCAGCAGCAGCTTCTAGAAGCTAGAAGCTGCTGCTAGAAGCTGCTAGAAGCTGGGCTAGCTGCTAGAAGCTGGGCTACAAATCATATGTAGCCCAGGGGTTCTCAAAGCTTTTTGGCCCAGGTGCCCCTAGGGGAGAAATATTTCCAAGTACCTCCTCATCCTCGCAACACCAATAAGCTTTTAAAAGGCAGCTGAGGATCACACACACACACACACACACACACACACACACACACACACACACACACACACACACACACACACACACACACACACACACACACACACGATGAATTCCTGTTCTGTCCTTTGTCTATATAGAAGTGTCTATTTGTACGTCTCTAAATGTTTTTGATGAATTGAACATTGTGGACCCTATTGGAAACAAGTGTAATGCTTAATTGGGTCGTCCACTCACAGTTAACAGCCTTTGTATTGAGTTTGTGCTTGAAATGTACTGTAATTCTGCAAACTGTTAATACATTTTTCAATCAATCAATCACACACACACACACACACACACACACACACACACACACACACACACACACACACACACACACACACACACACACACACACACACACACACACACACACACACACACACACGATTAAAGGTAACAAAAAATAACTGCCAGGCGCAACAAGCTCCTGTAGCGCCCATTTTTTTTGTTATGGCTTTACTCTAGCTCCAGTTGGCTCATAACATTAGCTGTGCAGCTGTTCAGACTCTGGGTGTTATGGGTAAGTCTCCCATTGGTGTAGAGTGGCAGCCAATTATGAAAAACACACCTGTGTGAATTGAGCGGCGCAACTATACTTTTATTGTGATAGTTACTGTACTGTACGGTACAGTTTTATTGTTAGTTATACTTGTATTGTTATAGTGGTCAGCGTGAATGGGCCTGTAGGCTGCTCAACAGTGCCACTCAGTGGTCAAACATGAAACAGCGGTGTTGCAGCTGTCCGTATATCCTCAAACACACACGGAGACATACATAGAGACATAGAGACATGGGGCATCATTGGCTCAATAGTAGTAGTGTAGTGGTGCAGTAGTGCAGGGGTTCTCAACGTTTTTGGCCGGGGACCCCCGAAAATGCTTTGGCAACGTCTCGGGACCCCCGCCCCGCCCCCTCCCGACCCCCAATATAAATTGACTGCTACAATAACCTTAAACCATTTTGGGCGGGAACCCCTTTTGGTGTTTTAAGCATTGTTATAATTTAGCTATTTAAAAATAGCAGATCTACAAGCTCATAGCGCGCCACCGAGTGGCGCGCTACGAGCTTGTAGGTCTGCTATTTTTGAAAAATCGTGAAAACAAATTAAAAAACAATTTTTTTTTTGAAAATAATTTGGGGACCCCCTAAAATAATTTGGCGACCCCCCGAGGGGTCGCGACCCACGGGTTGAGAACCCCTGCAGTAGTGGTGCGTGCAAATGTAGTCCACGTACTTTTCAAGCATGCAAAAAAAACAAAAAAAAACAGAAGAGGCTATTGGAAAACCTGATCTGAATAGAGAAATCTGATAAAGGACAATGTCACTATAACAGAAAGGGACAAGATGGGTCTGTTGTTCCAAACCAAATACTAATCCCCCCTCCCTCTATTGCAGACACAAGGCACACATTGATCCGGAACACGGGGAGGGCTGTCTTTTCTGCACCCAGACAGAAACCATTTTTCATTTATTCATTCCGGAACACGGGGAGGGCTGTCTTTTCTGCACCCAGACAGAAACCATTTTTCATTTATTCATTCAATGTCCCAGGCTGTTGGGGGGTTTTGATTTGTTGAGAGGGTGGCTTATGGGGTTGGGGGAGGTTTTCACCACTCAACTGTTTATATTTGGGCCAAAGTATTCAGTGGCAAGGAAAGGCATACACACACTGGTGAACTTTCTGTCGGCAACGGCAAAGCTGGCCATCTGGCTAAGCCGAAGAAATCGGGCTCAGGAGGATGGTTGTGTGGACCCTGTTCCCATATTGACTGGACTGGTGAAGGCACGGCTCAGAGTCGAACATGCCTACTATAAGACGATTGAGGAACTGGAGGGTTTCAGTACAAAATGGGCAGTAGGGGGAGTATTGTGCTCAGTGATGGGCGATGAAGAACTGCTCTTCACCTTTTGATCTTTTCTTTAAAGGATGGTGTTGTTCCTGTGAATTATTTTTTATTTTTGTGATAAATAAGACTGGCATGTAGTTATTAAGATCCTGTTCTGACCTGTATTACCCGGCAGTGCGAAATAAAGGACCTCTTAAAATCAAATCTTGCAGGTTTAAAGAAACAATTTAATTGATTGGTAAGTTACAATGGAAAATTATGCCTCTGAGTGGAAGCGTTCTAACAGGAGGCTTACTGCCTTTATTGAAGCTGAAGACACAGACATTGTAGACAGTGACACCTCACTAGAGGGTGATTATATACCACCAGACATTACCCCAACTGACAAAAGCAACACAGCTGAACTCGAGGGGCATACTGAGGAGTGTGATAACAGATATGTTTTTTTAAGTGACTCTGAACCGGAACTGTACGATGATGTATGAATGAATGAACCATTGTAAAGCGCTTTGAGCACTTGGAAAAGCGCTATACAAATGCAATTCATTATGTTGATACAGAAGTGGAGGCAGATACGCTTCATAAAGAGTTAGCAAAGTGGGCCACAGAAACGAGGCAAACGGACAATGCAGTCAATATACTCCTTGGGATTCTTCGAAGGCATGGGCACAACCTTCCAAAAGATAAACGGACACTTCTTGCTACCCCTCGGACAGTGCAAGTTAAGCAATTGTGCAATGGCCAATATATTTATTATGGAATTGAACAAGGGGTTAAACACTACATTTCTGTATGTCCTGCATTCAAAGGAGACATTGACATGTCATTCAACATTGATGGGACACCTCTATTTAAGTCCAACAGGACACAGTTGTGGCCAATACTGGGACAGTTCCATGACTCTGAACCTTTTTTAATTGCACTGTATTGTGGTAAAGGAAAGCCAAATCCTGTTGAGGACTACGTATTGGACTTTATGGCAGAGCTTAAACGGCTCCATAATGATGGCATTATTACAGATGAAGGCACAGTGCACACATTCAGGATGAGGGCATTTATTTGTGATGCACCTGCCAGGGCCTTCCTAAAAGAAATCAAGGGCCACAATGCCGTCCATGGATGTGAGCGCTGTATAGAAAATGCAGTTAGATCAGAGAATGTACAGTCATTCCTGTCCATGGATGTTCATGAGCCAAGGACTGATGAAATGTTCAGCCAGCTCCTCTATTCAGACCACCAACATGGGCTATCACCTCTAATTGGCGCTGGCATACTGTGTGTAAAAAACGTTGTTTTGGATTATATGCACTTTATATGCCTTGGGGTTACAAAACGTTTGATGCACTTTTTTTGAGTGGTGTAAACCACTCCTACGACTGGCTATGTTAGTTTACGTGTCTGTCTGTCAGTTCCAAAAAAATGAGCATGGTTGCTACGGTCACCCAGTTCACCCGGGTGTGATTTCATTACGTCAGACATTACGTCAGACCACAGCTGATCAGGCTATATAATACCTTACACCACTCAGTTCTGGTGGGTCAAACTGAACAACCAATATGTCAATTTGAAGATATGATTCCCTCTTTTCATATGGCATGAAAAAACGAAAATTCAAAAAAATCCAATGGCAGTCCTTCGATCAAATCTAGTCACAAATGTCTTCAATTGTCTCTGTCAGACCTGGCAGATGTGGAACCGGAGGACCTATGTTTGTTTAGGGTAGTAAATGGCAAGATGTCATCGGGGTGATACTACCCTCGCTGCGCCCCTCACTTCGCACAGGTGTGATTTTTCATTGTGGGCCAGAACACCATCAATTAACTATGGATCTCTATCATGTAACAAACCACCTTATTATACAAAAATCACGTGTGAAGTGAGGGGCGCTCTTATCATCTTACAACATTGAGGAGCCAATAAGAGACAAGTATTTTTCTGCTGACATACATACCCAACCGACCGGCAAAACATATACTGACATGCTATAAGTCTGTTTCAAATGCGATCTAAGTCTAAATAAGAGTGACAGCAGACCTGCAGTTTTCTGGGAGTTTGTTCCATATAGCCTACTGTATGTGGAGCTCAACATTTATTCTAAATACATGTTTCTATGTCAGTCGTTCTCAAACATTTTCATGTCAAGGACCCCCAAAAATATATGAAATTGGCCGCCGACCCCCATCTGACAATATGTTGTTCCAGGCACACCCCCAGAAGCAAAGATTTGAGTAAAAAACAGTCGCTCTGAAAGAATATATATTCAAAGATGTGCACCACATTTTCACGATTTTTCAAAAAAGTAGCAGATCTACAAGCTCGTAGCGTAGATCTGCTATTTTTCCAATAGCTAAAGTATAATATAATGCGTAATACACCAAAAGCGGTTCCCATGCTGAATGGGTTAAAGACAACATAATAAGCATGGAGTTCCAGATATGTTGGTGCTTACTGTAAAACTAAATATAAACATGGAGATATTAAGCTTGTTAATGTGGACAAACTGTCAGCATCACGTCAACGATGTACATATTTCGTGAATAAGTGGTAGTGTGCTATGCTAATGAGAGCGCTATGTTCTTTGTGTAGCGTGATGTGCATGTGTTTATCGTGTGTGTGCGTGCGTGCATGCGTGCGTGCGTGCGTGCGTGCATATCTAAATCCCCTGCAGGATTTGTCTTTGAACTTCTTCCCGGTGTGTACCCCACCCCCCTGTCCTTCTCTCTCTCTCTCTCTCTCTCTCTCTCTCTCTCTGTCTTAAGTGCTCCCAAACGAGATCAACTGCGGTGAAATTCCGGTGCTCGCCGAAACACGCACATGCACGCACACACACACAGTACGAAAGCACATTAATTACAGAACCCCCCCTCCCTCCCGTCCGCAGGCGGAGCACTGCGAGGCAATTAGGCGAACACACACACACACACACACACACACACACGTCTAAGTATGCAAATGCTGGGGGCGGGGTGTGACGTAAGAACCAGTCCTGCTTCCTCTAACGCACTGCCCATAGGGGTCCTTGAGGGGGGGGGGGAGGGGGGGGGGGGGGGGTTACATTATAGTTCCTATAGCACCACACATCAGTTTAACCCGATTTGATACACTTTGGCTACGTTGAAGAAGAGAGCGGAGAAGTCCAAGGCTAGCACCCCCCCCCCCCCTGGTGCAGATGTTGCACCCTGCAGTTCTATTGGACAACCTCAGCCAACATTGTCTGACCAGCAGGGGAGCAGGGCTGGCAGATGATAGTTAAATGGATGATGATGATGATGATGATGATGACGACGGTGACTGCGACGACCTCGACGGCAACGGTGATGCCGGCGCCATTGTTGCCGTCGTCGTCACGGCCGAAGGTGACGGCGGCGGTGACGACAAAACCCTAAGTGAACCACAGGCCATTTCCCAACCTACGAGGGCTTCTGTAAGCACATCGAGAGCTGTATTGCAATTAATTTACCAATAATGCATCATTACGCCCCTCCCACGCACGCACGCACGCACGCACACAAACACACACGCACACACACACACACACACACAGGCAACGGCGTAACAACAACCTGTCATATTTTCTTATACAACACGAAAGCACGCAAAAAAATAAGTGGAACTGAACCACACTCAGGCTTTGTCACATATCCCAGCCAAGCTGCACCGGGGACAGTTGTAAACACACAAACACACACGCAAAAAATCGTCCATCTGACAGCCCGGGCCCCCAGGAGGTCCGGGGCGGGGGGAGACCACCCCCCCATCCCCCCCGGTAGCTCCGCCCCTGGTTCCACTCATACCTGTCCAACAGGCAGCAGTTTGTCTCCATCAATGGATCCAGCTCCCACCATGCCCCAGTTAACCATGGTGTTACGGACCAAGGTCCTTATACTTATTGTATTTGGTTAATTTGGGAAATATTGTCTTGAGGTGGAATATGCTGTATAGTTTGTGACTTGTGTTATATTTTCTTCTTCTTCTTTCAGTTTTAAATAAAGCAAAGCACCTTTTGAACTATAAGTCACTACGTATGCTATACTGTTCCCTGGTTTTGCCGTACCTAAACTACTGTACAGAGGTTTGGGGGAATACTTATAGCTCGTTTTTGAAGTATAGTTATTGCATTAAGTGAAGTTATGAAGTATTATTCATAATGCTGGATATAGAGATCACACTAATATATTATTTTTAAACTCATATCTTTTAGAATTCATGGATATAATAGAATATAAAACTGCCCTTATAATGTACAAAGCAAGGAATAATCAACTCCCTGGAAATATTCAGGTGATGTTCTCTGATATAGAGGGGGGCTATAATTTAAGGGGGGAACTACATCTAAAAACCAGAGTGGCTCGGACAACACTAAAATCATTTTGTATTTCAATATGTGGAGTAAAACTATGGAACAGTATGCATGTGGAACTCAAGCAATGCTCAAGTGTAACCAGTTAAAAAAAAGATATAAAGAATGCATTATTATGAGGTATAGAGATGAAGAGTTACAATGACACAGACATATAATTTAGATAATTGTACTTGTAGGTATATAGGAATATTATGATGTGCCGAATGTATGTATTATGTGGAATATATAGAGTATTTTGTATTGATATTATGTTATATAGAATTGAATACATTATAGAGCATATACATGTTTATATATATATATGACTTACACTATTGCATTAGTTAATTATGCAATTGGTTTCTCTGTTGTGAATTATTTTATTTAGTTTATACCATGTTGGTAGTTATGTAATGGCGTCAAGCGATGACGATGAAATTAAGTTATTAAGGGGTAGGGTTATATAAGTTTTTTAACTTCTCCCTACTCCTTTCCGAACATATAAAAGTTTAAAAAAATAATAATAATAATTATACTTGCAGCCAGTGAGGCTTGTTTTTTTTGGAATATTATTTTGTTTGTTCTATATTGAACTTATTTTAATTCTTTGACTTTTGTCTAATTTTTTAAAATGTTCGGAATAAGGTTTTTCATTAATTCATTCATATTGTTTTCCTTTTGTGTTTCTGTAAGGTGGTGAATGGATCGGTGAATGAGAAGTCTGGAGTTGGGTGTGGTGCTGATTGATAGTGTGAGTGTGAAGTGGTTGATTGAACCCAGATGGTGATGCAGATTGACAGGCACAACTTGTGCCTGCCTCTCCCTCCTGTGCCTGCCTCTCCCTCCTCAATTCGTTGATTCCCATCCACGGCCTCATCCGCGATTGGCCGAGCTATTGGCCTGTCCTCTATAAAATGCTCAGTCTGACTTGGCTTCTCGGAGGATAACAGCTACCAGTTTGAGCAGAGGCTCTGTCATGTCTTCCACCCAATGCAACCCTTTTCTTTTTGTTTCCTTTGATGTTCAGTTCTGTGAGGTTGTTTGTCTTTAGCCCTTTGTGAGTAAGTTGAGTTCTGTTTCTTTGGTTTGTTAATTCTTAGTTTGTTCCTTTTGCAATCTTGTTTATTTGCTAATTCTTTAAAGTAAGATCCTAAGTTATATTTCCACATTTATATTATATATTGTAACACGATGCTCCTCAGCACCTCACTGGCCCTCAGTCTGAATGTCCCCCATATTGCATGATGTTTGAGTGGCCCGTGCCACGCGTCTGACCGTCGGTTCGATCCCTCTGGTCAAATATAAAAAAGGTCCCTCCCTCTCTCCCACATGGTGCCTACCTAGGCCGACGGCCACACCATGGACCGGAAGACCGACCCACTGCCTCGGAGCCAAAACCAGGCGGCCCGGAGAGTCCCCATGCCCCGAAACCACTATGCATCACCAGAGTGGGCCCAGTCGTGTCACTGCACAGATGTGACGAGACTGCGAAGCCACGGGAGATCGACCCGTTCAAAGGGGCCCCGACAAAAAGAGCACTCGATGCACCGCCGTGTCCCCCCAGAAACACCAAATCCCCCCAATGCCACTGTCACACGCGAGAGACATGAACCTCGCTTACACACGCACCCACGAAACGCACGCACAATCACACATACACACTAGTGTTCATCTGGCCCTTCCCAAGCCTAGAGTCCTTCTTTAGCATAGTCTCCCCTGGTTTCCCCAGATCGACCTGTTGACCCCGCGACAGGAGGCCTTGATTGCCAGCCAACGTGACTGTCCAACCAAATTTGATTTTATTTCATTACATTTACCTTGTAGGGTTTGATGGCTTTGCCACCCCTGTGTTGTTGTTAGTATTCCCCCTAACATAGATGTGCCTTATATGCCGCCTGCAGCTTTATTTGCAGCTCCCGAGAGATATATATATATATACACACACATGAAATATATAAAAGTAAAAATAAGTCACCATAACGTATTTTGTGTGTGTACCTTTGTTACTGTTTCATTCTTTTTTCTTCACTATTATCCCCTCGTTTCTTCTCCAACATACCAGGTTATACATGTTTTATTATTTTTCATTATATTATATATCATTCCTATTCTTGTTTACAATTGACCCTGTTTCCTAAAAAAAAATATATAAAAGGAGCAGTGAGGCATACCAAATCATTCTCCGTGTCCAATCCTTTCCATAATGCATACTCTATGTAATCGTGATCAATGTCATGTTTAATGTTCCAGGTTAATTGTTCTGTTCTGTGTGACTGAATATACTGACGTTCACTATACGCTGTCTTCCCATTGCCCAGAGGTACGGCCTATGTGTTCCCATGGCCTAGGTGAATAGCCCCGTCATAGACCCACTTACATAATATATGTAATTCACACCCACCACGAGGTAATGTGACCTTATGCTATCCTCTCATTGGCTGTGTGGGAGCACCGCGTTAGACTCATTAACATAATGTATGTGGGACACACCCACCAGGGCGTAGCCTCACTCAATGCTATCATCCCATTGCCTGTGTGGAAACCATGTGATAGACATTATACATGCGAAACACGCCCACCAGGAAATAAACCCAACAACGTGCTGCTATCTCTCGGTTGCCGTGTTAATGGTTCGTAAGTGGTTAACGACAGCAGCTCTCTGCCCCACGCCAGTCAAGCACTACAGACTACAACAAGCACATGGGTGGAGTAGACTCTGATCAGATCAGATCAGAAATCAGAGCTGTGTTGGGGTGGACGGGACGGCAGGACAGAGCAAGAAGTCGTACCACCCCCATCTTCCTGTCGTGATTACAGAGGTGCCGGATGCCAGCAACAAAGCAGGCATCATAAGGAAGGAAGAAATGTGTGGCCAGGATCGATCACAGACTGGGATGCCACGGTGAAGAATGGGAGAGCAGGAAAGAACGGGAAGACGACAAGGCCATCCGACACCATCTGGATGTGTGAGGCCTGCCAAGTGCCACTCTGCCTCATCCCCGGCAGAAATAGTTTCAGGGACTTCCACATGAACTGACAAAAAATCACACCCGTGTGAAGTGAGTGGTGCAACTCCGTGTGGTGGTCCCCGGAAGTTCCAGACCCACAGGACCACAGCCAGGGTGCCGGCCCGGTTCCGGCGAGCCGCCCCACATCCGAAACGGTAGATAAATGAGAGAGTTACCATGCGGGGGTCTCTGGGGGTACCCGGAACATCCAGAACCCCAGAAATGCACCCAGGGGGGTGGGCCGATTCCGGCGAGCCGCCCCACGTCCGGAACGGTTGAGAAATTACAGAGTTACCGTGTGGGGGTCCCTCTACTGTACCCTCTACTGTACTGTACAGTTACCATGTGGGGGTCCCTCTACTGTACCCTCTACTGTACTGTACTATCACTGTACTGTACTGGCACACCCAAAATCATCATATATATAATACAGTTAATATGTGCATGTGTGTTTGTTTGTTAGGTTGCGCACAGGTGGTGTTAGGTTGCGCACAGGTGGTGAAAAACAACCATGGTATTTTCGTGCTCATACCCACCCACCCAGCCAGCCACCCAGACATAGCTCTGTAAGGGACTCAAAAACAAACAAACTTTTTTTTTCTGTGTGTGCGTATGCTTTTTGTTTGTTTGTTTATTTACATTCAGTTCATTTTTGCACTTATTATGTCCTGTGATTTTTGGGAAAAGACAAGCAGACGTTCGACCATAACAAACTTTACCAAACTTTTTCAATATGTTGTACAGTATTCTATTCAATACAATAATGTTCTTACTAACCAACAGCTCTCAGGAACGTACAAGGAAGACTTATTTTTATTTGTCCCTGGACGGATTCACTCTGGTACGTTGTGACAGGACAGCTGACTCGGCTAAGAGCCAAGGAGGAGGGATCGCGGTTTACATAAACGATAAATGGTGCTCCCAATTCACTGTGAGGGAGTCGTTGTGTAACCAGGACATTGAAATACTGTCTAAGTATGCAACCCTTTTATCTACCGCGCAAATTCGGTAATATTGTGTTGTGTGCTGTTTACATTGCACCTAGCGCAAATGCTGCAAGGGCAGCCAAGCCACCACTGTAGCTGACTGTGTTCACAGGCAATTGAAACGCACCCCCGAAGCACCGTGTTTTGTCTTGGGTGACGTAAACCATTGTAAACTTGAATCTGTGCTACCGGGATTTCAGCAGTATGTTGATTGCAAGACAAGAGGGAACAACATGCTATGGCAATATTAAGAACGCCTATATAGCCAAGGCTAAACCTCCTTTGGCCAATGCAGATCACAATGTTGTTCATTTAATTCCCACATATAAGTCACTGCTTAAGAGCAGTAAACCACAGGTTAAAACCATTTATGTGTGGACAGTGTGGGACCATGATGGCATCGAAACGTTGAAGGGATGTTTTTGTTGCACTGACTGGAGCCTCTTCCATAGCCTAGACTTGGAGGAGGCTACAGATACTATGACGGAGTACATTCAATTCTGTAAAGACAATGTGTTGACTAAAAAGACCATAACGATGTACCCCAATAATAAACCCTTCATTTCAAGGGAAATCAAAGAATGCATAGTTAAGAAACAAAGGGCATTCAAGAGCGGGGATTTGTTAACTATGAAGAATATTCAGAAGGAGATTAACCATAAAATAAGGGAGGCTAAACGAAAGGAGAAGTTTGAGGCCTACTGCTCCTCCTCTAATTAAAAGAAAAAGTGGGAATCTATGAAGGCCATGACTAACATGGCTCCAGCTAAGAAAAGCCTTTGTGTTTCAAATGAAAAAGAAAAGGCCAACGAATTAAACAACGTTTATGCAAGGTTTGAAACAGCTGACTTCTTGCATGAACAAAATGCTGCCCTAGAGTCTGTACCCATACACAGTGATCTGGGAATTACTGTGGATCAACGTGAAGTCCAGAGGATGTTTTCCCATACATGTCCCCGGAAGGCTTCAGGTCCAGACGGGATATGTGGCCGGCTGCTGCATTCATGCAGTCAGGAGTTAGCGGAGGCTTGGCGTCCCATCTACCAAAAATCACTCGACTCATGTACTGTTCCGCCCACCTGGAAAGACTCCATTATAGGAAAATAATGACTACCGCCCAGTCGCTTTGACTTCAGTAGTCATGAAATGTTTTGAGAAAATCATTATCAGTCTGCTGAAGGCAGCGGTAGGCTGCTCATTTGATGATTTTCAGTTTGCCTATAGGAGCAACAGGGGTATAGAGGACGCAGTCTTGACCTTGGACTATTTTCTTTTGTCATCCATGACTCGACCATCTCACAGGTCTCCTCATATAAATACTTGGGGATCTGTATTGACAACTCACTAACTTGGAATACACATGTTGACAGTCTCTGTAGTCTCAGGGTTCATGGTGTTGACCAAAGATTTATGTTAGTGTTCTATCGAGCAGTCTTGGAAAGCCTGGTCAGGTTTGGCATCACAGTTTGGTTCAGTAATCTCTCAGTGCAACTGAGGTCCAAATTGTTCAGATTGGTGCAGACTGCAGGGAAGATCATAGGGGTAAGACAACTCCCCTCTCTGCAGTCTATCTATGAGCAGGCTACATTAAAACAGGCTAAAACAAACTGCAGTGATGTTACCCATGTTTTAATTGGCGAGTTTGTACTTCTGCCCTCTGAGAGAAGATACAAAGAACCAGGAGAAGATACAAAGAACCAAAGTGGAAGTACATCAGATTTAAAAAATCGTTTGTACCAGCATCAACTAAGATGTTGAACGAGGCTCTGAAACAGCAGTAACTGTGTGAGGCTAGATTATCCACATCATGTGTGACGTCATGAGCTGAACATGCTGAACACGCTGTGAGAACGCCGAGCTCCGATAAAACTTGACAAAACTGTGACTAAACAATGGAAATGTGAGTTTCAGTAATAAGTAACAATGAAGTAAAGGTAGCCTCACATGATACTTTGACAACCACGGGATGCCTCCAAAGAACGACGCTAAAACACGGAAGATAACAACAAGGGCACAGACCGCACAAACAGAAAGGAGCGGTGCTGCGGGTGAACAAGAGACAATCAACATGGAAGGTAAAGACGCAAATAAGAACCCCGACCTGCCGACATTGATTCGAACAATAATCAGAGAGGAGATCGGTGCGGTGTTGGATATACTACAACCACAGCTCAATGCTATAAGGCAGGATGTGTCGGAGTGCGCCAGCAAACTCATTAACGTTGAGGAGACGCTGTGTGATATGGACGCTCGGCTTGTATGTCTGGAGAAATCAAATGATGTTCTCCGACATGAGAATGAACAATTTAAAAGGAAGGCCGAGCGGCTAGAAAGCAACAGCAGAAGATACAACGTGAGAGTGTTTGGATTAACTCCTAGTATTGAACAGGGAAATCCTACACGCTACATGGCAGAACTGTTGGAGGAGATGTTTAAAGAAAAACTGTCGGTGGCCAGTATTGGAGTCGAGGTGGCACACCGGGTTGGACCTGTGCTGAAGACGGGAAGCAGACCCATGATTGTGAGGTTGCAGAACTACACGGTGAAAGCTGACATTGTAAACATTGCAAAGAAGAAAGGCGTGATGGAGGTGCGTGGAATGAAGTTGCGTATTTTCCCTGACCTGACGGAAGAAATGGCAAAGAAAAGAGGAAGTTTCAAGGAAATAAGAGAGAAACTATGGAACGCCAAGGTGAAACAGGGAATAATCCACCCGGCCACGCTAATTATCACCTTCAGGGATGAAGCAAAGAGATTCACAGATCATAAAATGGCTGAAGCGTTCTGGAAAGAGGTGATAGAACCTGGATTGAAGAATGGACAGGACGCTAAAGCAGACACAGCTGAAGATCATTCCTAAGCCTACTATTACATCAACAGGTTTGGATATGAAAAAGTGAACTGAATCTGAAGTCTGGACTAATTTATGAAATGGGAATAAGTTACTGAATGAAGTCAATGAACTAGTCTGAACTAAATTATTTTTATGAAATGGGAATAAGTTAACTGAATGAAGTCAATGAACTAGTCTGAACTAATTTAATTTATGAAATGGGAATAAGTTAACTGAATGAAGTCAATGAACTAGTCTGAACTGAATGGGAATAAGTGACGTTTTTAAGAAGGCCTATGTCATAGACTAACTGATGAAATCTTGTTTATTTTTCATTTTATTTTTGGAAACGGAAAGGGGTCACAATATAAGTTACAAATAGAGGGGAAGGCGTTTTCTCAGCTGTTCATGTGTCATTTAATAATGACAGGGAAATTGATAGGAGTGTGTGTGTGTGTCTGTGTGTCTGTGTGTGTATATATGTGTTTATTTGTCTTCTATGTTTATGTGATAGCTCTAAGTAACACAATGCATACTTTTTACTTTGGGACATTGATTAAAGAAACAATTATGAATATTAATGACTCAAAGTAATTTCACATTGCCAAAAAAGGGATTAAAAATAGCTCACTTGAATATTTGCAGTCTAAGGAACAAAGTACAGGACATTTCACAAATCATTTTGGAACATAATTTACACATCTTGGCAATTTCAGAAACACGTCTAGGTCCAACAATAAGCAGTTATTTAGTAAAGATAGAAGGGTACAATATCTATAGGAAAGATAGGAATGAAAATGGTGGAGGAGTCGCAATTTATATTCAAGACCATATACCAGTAAGAGTCAGGGATGATTTAACTGTTTTGGGAGTGGAAGTAATCTGGTTACAAGTTCAACTACCTCATTTACGACCAATACTTATTGGGTGTTGTTATAGGCCACCAGATGCAACAGTAATGTACCTTGATCAAATGTGTGAGATGTTGGACAGGGTGTGTGATTTAGATTACGACATTTATTTTCTGGGAGACATAAATATTAACTGGGATATAAAGTCCTGTGCACTCAGAGGTAAATTGCTTTCATGTGCAGATACCTGTAATCTGACACAAGTTGTTACAAAACCAACAAGAATATGCTCCAAAGCAGATGGTTAAAAAACATCAACTTGTATTGACTTAATCTTTACAAATGTGGCTGAGCTGTGCTCGAAAGCAGTATCAATTCCTGTAGGTTGTACCGATCATAATATAGTTGCAATTGGAAGGAAGACTAAAGTTCCAAAATCAGGTCAGAAAATTATTCAAAAGAGGATGTTTAGATATTTTAATGAAAACAATTATTATGATGCGGTAAAGGAAATTGACTGGTCAACAGTCCTACAGGAAGATGATCCAAACACTGCATTAGAGGCTCTCAATAACTTGTTAATGCCAATTATTGATAAACATGCTCCTGTAAAAAAGAGAACTGTAAGAAATGTTACATCTCCATGGTTGGACCAAGAACTCAGACAATATATGGCTCAAAGAAATAATGCTAAGGCAGAAGCAATCAATTCAAATCATGCACTTCAATGGAAGATATATAGGAAATTAAGACATTTTGTAAAAAAATTGAACGAAACCAAAACAAGGATTTATTTTAAAAACAGAATTGTGAATGCTAATTTAGACAGTAGAAAAATATGGAACACACTCAATGAATTGACGGGAAGGAAAGTAAATCAAACACCCTCATATCTGGAAGCAGAAGGCACGTTTTTTACTAAGCCATTAGACATTGCTAATTACCTAGGTGATTATTTCAGCAAGAAGATTACGAGATTATGTGGTGATATGGTAGTTACAAACAAAGATGAGCTCTCCAATGAATTAATAACTGAAAAAATTATGAGAAATAAATCATGTAAATTTGGTTTTAATAATGTTAGTATTGACAGAATTGAGAAATCATTGAGAATGAGTCCAGAGAAACCTTCAGGGGTAGATAATCTTGAAATTAAGTTATTGAAACCTGTGGCTGATTTGATTGCTATGCCTATATCATATATAATGAATCTGAGTTTAAATAAAGGCATATGTCCTAAGGAATGGAAAATAGCCAAGATTATTCCATTACCAAAGAACAGTAAAGAACCTTTTTCAGGTAAAAATAGCAGACCAATAAGTCTATTACCAGCCTTGAGTAAAATTATGGAAAGAATAGTGTATGAACAAATTCAAGAATACTAAAAATGATCTAAATACAGTATACCAGCATGCATATAGGAAGGGGCACTCCACAACCACAGCATTAACTCAGATGGCAGATGATTGGATGACTGAAATAGATGATAAAAAAATAGTCGGTGCGGTATTGTTAGATTTAAGTGCAGCATTTGATGTTCTAGATCACACGCTTTTACTGAATAAATTGAGATGTTATGGATTCGAAGCACTTGCTACGGCGTGGATTTAAAGTTATCTTATTGACAGGAAATATACTGTATACTTCAATGGAAGTTATTCTGGGTTGAAGCCAGTGAGTTGTGGTGTGCCTCAGGGAAGTTCTTTGGGTCCACTTTTATTTTCTATTTTTGTGAATGATCTGCCTTTAATTTTAAAACATGCCACCGTTGCGATGTACGCGGACGACTCTACAATATATACATCCTCTAATACATCCAGTGAACTTACAAGAGTTTTAAATTATGAATTAAAACAAATAGAGAAATGGATGAGAATAAATAAAATGGTTCTGAATAAAGAAAAGACAAAATGTATAGTATTGGGTTCAAATCACTCATTAAAAGATGTACCAACTTTACACTTAACCATAGGAGATCAAAATATTGAACAAGTAACTGAAGTAAAACTCTTAGGTATTATTGTAGATAATAAAATGTCATGGAATAATCAGATAGATGAAATGGTGAAAAGAATGGGCAGAGGTATGGGTGCTATTAAACATTGTAGGAAATACCTGCCTAAATATTTAACCAAACAATTAGTACAAGCATTAGTGTTATCACATTTAGATTATTGTGCAGTAATTTGGTCCAATACGAAAGAAAGTAACTTGAATAGATTACAGGTGGCCCAAAACAAAGCAGCTCGTATAGTGCTTCAATGCCCATATCGAACAAGAGTAAGTACAATGAACAATGATCTAGTGTGGTTAAGTGTAAAAAGTAGGTTGGATTATTTATTACTGTGTTTTGTGAAAAACATCATCACAACTAAAACCCCAGCAATAATTTATAATAATCTATCATTGTTCTCAGATACACATCATTATTTTACTCGGCAGTCATTAGAGGATCGTTTTATGCTGCCTTCATGCAGAACTAATGTTAAACAAAGAACAGTCCATTACAGAGCAATGGTGGCATGGAACTCTTTACCTATGTTTTTTGTTTATGAAGATAACTATGTGAGTTTTAAGAAGAAGTTGAAGTTGTTTTTGTTCACTCAGGAGATGTGAAGGAGATGCATTTGAGCTGTGATATAATATATATATATATATACATTATATATATTGTGTGTTATATGTTGTTGTAGTGTGTATATTATATTATATATTATAGTATATATCCCATTATAATGTATATTTACTTAGCAATGTTGAAGATTTAATTGTACTGTGGAGCTAGCTAGCAATGTAGTAGACGGATCATGAGTTTTGTGTTGTATTGTGTGTTGGATGAATGTTGTATGTAAATGTATGTAATAATATAAAAGAAATAATGTAATGATGATATGTTTTAAGACCCCAGGAAGAATAGCTGCTGTGTCTCACAGCAAGCTAATGGGGATCTAATAAATAAATCAAATCAAATCAAAATTGTGTAATGTTGTGTCTTCCTCTGTAATGTATTTTTGTTTGTCATTGATGTTTTATTTGTTTGTCATTGATGTTTTATGTGTGGCTGTAGCTGGGGTGTAAAAGTTTACCTTACCTTATATATATATATATATATATATATATATATATATATACAAAATAATATCAAATAAAATGTTGAACCACTTAAACTATGTGTCTGAATTGTTGTTATTAAGCGGCGACTGTCCGCAACATGGTCCCCATATGTTGTTCATCTTTTTTTTTTCAAATAGCTTAAGATTTATTCACAGCAAAACACAACAAAATTCAGTTTCTAGACAAAATGAAATGTATTTGGTCACTGTATTGTTAACACATAATTTGCTAATCACGTATCCGTACGTCTTTAATTAATCAAACGTCCGGTGTGAATCACGTATCCATACGTTTTAATCACTTTTTTATAGAATACTTTCATTCATCTTTATGCACCCGGACAATATATAAAGTAGCTCCGATCGCAGCTTCAAAGACCCGGTCACGTGATCTAACCAAAACTTATAAAAAGCCCCGGATGCCTCGATTTCCCTGTGGGAGTTGGAGAGTCATTGAGACAAAGCAGTAATTTGAGCAGAGCAGTTGATATAGCGATTTATAGTAGCATTTAGATTATAGCCGTCCGATTTAGTAGTAGTAGTAGTAGTCCTTAGTGGTAGTATTAGATAGTATTAGATTAGTTTATTATAGTTATAGTTTAGTTTAGTCCGTCCGTTTAGTTAGTATAGGCCACAGGTTAGTTTTTTTTTTTCCAGTTAGAGTTTCCAGTTAGATTTCAGTTAGTAGTAGCAGTAGGATTTAGTTATTTAGTTTGGATCAGTGTTCAGTGTTGAGTGTTTTGTTTCGTCAGTCTAGTCAAGTGTAGTTTTAGTTTACGGTTTGTCTCTTGTCTCCCATTTCCCCTGTCCCCGCGTCTTGTCGCCATTTTGCGACATGCCTCCTAAACGCCCCGTTCCCCTCCCTGGTCAATCCTCGATCGCGGCTTGGCTTCTCAAGAACAAGGTCGAGGACGAGACTGACTCGGAAGAAGAGGCCTCTGCTTTCGAGGAGGAGAACAATCCTATCCAGGCTGGGCTCAGTCCAGGCTATGTTGTGTCCTGGGACCAGTACACAACGTGGGCGCGCAACCAGCGTTGTGGCGCCGCCACCTCGGCGGAGTTCTCGTGTCGCAGCAGCGGCCGCTGCATCTCGTCCCCCGTCCCCCGACGCTTTCTCCCCGGGAGAAAGTGATCAGGAGGAAGAGGAGCCCGTCGACCTCCATGATGAGTGGAATCCGACTAGAGAGGACCTCGCTCAGTTTGCCGAAGAAGGCGGTAAGAACCTCCAATTTGCAATTTGACTGTAGACGTTAGTCTACTGTGCTACCTACTAAGCTAATACTGAATCGCGTTTTGTTACTGTACTTTCTAATCTACTGTAAGTGTATCCACTGGGAGAGGAGACCCTGTTGCATCTGAATCAATTATAAGACGAAAATATTGAATGTATTGTTGGCGTGCGTTATACTGTAGCTGCATCATGTCCCATAATGATGAAAGAACGTGTGTAGTCTAGATGAATCATATAATTATATGAATTATATATATTATGAATACATTGTAATATTGATTACGTTTTCAGACAGGTCAGGGTCAGAGTCAGACCCAGGCGAGTGGGTTAGAGACGTGTGGTTTTCAGACGATGACATGGATGAGTCTGCCCAGGCACCCCATGGAGGTATGAGAACAGCATTTTCTAAATGTTCAAACACTTAGATTATAGCACTATATATGTACTGTATGATATGATGTGCATGCGTGTCCCTGCTCATTCTGTCCTTATCGACTTAGTGTTATTATATGGCCTCAGCTGCCTGACTCAGTGACAGCATTTCTGCATAAGCATATTGATAACCATGACATGATTGTCTACTGCATCATCCTGCTCATTCTGTCCTTATCATGGTTTGCATGCAAACCATGATAAGGACAGAATGAGCAGGAACACGCATGCATATCATATCATCATGTACATACAGTCAGTCCCTCTGATACAGTAGTGATGTCGTCATATCATACAGTACATCAGTCAGTCCCCTGATGCAGTAGTGATGTCATCATATCATATTGTACATAGTCAGTCCTTCTGATGCAGTAGACAATCATGTCATGGTTATCAATATGCTTATGCAGAAATGCTGTCACTGAGTCAGGCAGCTGAGGCCATATAATAACACTAAGTCGATATGATACAATAGATTTCATGTACACATTTTGATATTTTACTGTGATTTCATTTCAGCCCTGTCTGATGATGACCACCGGCCTTCAACCAGTGCTGCTGCTGCTGCCGTTTCACACGGATGGGGTGAGTTTAGAATGTGATCCTAGTTTACTATGCACCACATCCAGTACAATGTCAATTCAATTTCACAATGCAAACACATGTACTATTGTACTGACATTCTATGCAGGCTAACAATATCTGCATTTGATATCTGTGCTTATTGTAAGTCGCTTCGATAGAATTGATAAAATGATGTACATATTTGATATTTTACTGTGATTTTTATTTCAGCCATATCTGATTCTGATGACCCGTCATCACAGCCACTACCCAGGGCTGCTGCTGCTCCTGCCGTTTCACACGGATGGGGTGAGTTTAGCATGTGATACCAGTTTACTACATTCAAGTACAATGTAAATTCAATTTCACAATGCAAACACTTGTACTGACATTCTATGCAGGCTAACAATATATGCATTTTATATCTGTGCTTATTGTAAGTCACTTAGATATAATTGATTTGATGTACATATTTTGATATGGGATTTCATTTCAGCCATATCTGAATCTGATGAACAGCCATCACAGCCATCACCCATTGATGATGCTGCTGCTGGTTTGGGTGAGTTTTGCATGTGATCCTAGTTTACTATGCACCACATTTGATTATAAATGTAAATTTACTATGACAGCATTAAATGCTAACTACATGTGCTTGGACCTAAATGCCTGAATTGATCTACATTTCAGACATGCTGCTTCTGGATGCTGGCGATGATGAACGGCCCACAACCAGTTCTGCAGATCCTGTTGCCAGCGAGCTGGGTGAGACTTATTTTGAGAATAAGGTTTATTGTCACATCACAGGTTTACATTGAGAATAAGGTTTATTGTCACATCACAGGTTTACAGAATAAAAAAAGTGTGAGCATATCAGCAAATGTATACAATACCACATGTATTTTATGGTAATTTTTTATGTATGTATGTATTTATAATGTAGATGGTGACAGTCCAGCTGAGGCAGAGTGGTCGGATGTTGGCTGGGAACCCCCCCACATCCCCTTCACCGGCTCCCCAGGTGCTTTTTATGGACAGCTGACAGCCGACAGTGATCCCATCCAGTTCTTCCAGCTCTTCCTGACCGATGAGATGCTGTCGGACATCGTGGTGCAAACCAACCTGTATGCTGGGCTGTGTATAGCTAAGGTAAAATTATGTAATTTAGATGGCATATTATGTAAACATGGCATTCTATAGTGTATACTTACTAGAAAATTGAGCACCACTTTTTGAGTGGTGCAGTGATTCAACCACTCCTATAGACGGCTATGTGTGTCCCTGGGTTTGTCCGCGCCACACGGTAACTCTGTCATTTCTCAACCATTTCGGACACGGGGCGGCTCGCCGGAACCGGGCCGGCCCCCTGGCCGCATTCCTGCACCACTCACTTCACAAGGGTGTGATTTGATTTTTATTTTTTTCTATCTATACACTCGAGAGTGTGGAAGTGGAGAGAGGTCACCGTGACGGAGCTCAACAACTTCCTGGCCCTGTACTTTTTGACCGGTATCATCATATTGCCCAGGCTGGAGTTGTACTGGAGCATGGATGAGGTTCTTTCCACCCCCTTTTTCAACAAGACAATGGCCCGTGACCGCTTCCAGTTGCTGTTGCGGTCCATCCGCTTCTCGGAGAATGGGGCAGGGAACGAAGCGGACAGGCTTTATAAGGTGAGGCCAGTGTTGGACTATCTGTTGGCCAAGTTCAAGGAGATGTTGACGCCTACAGAGAACATCTCTATAGATGAAGGAATGATGCTCTGGAGGGGGAGACTAGCCTTCAGGGTTTACAACCCTCAGAAGCCAATAAAATACGGCCTGAAGTCGTACATTCTTTGTGACAGCAAGACAGGTTATTGTTATAACCTTAAACCTTATGTAGGGGAAAAGTCCCAATTGATTCCCACAGTAGAACACCTAATGTCCGACTTGACACATCAGGGTTATCGTCTTTATATGGACAACTATTATAATAGTGTCAAAATGTGTAACCATCTCAGAGGGTTGGGAACACAAGTTTGTGGGACTCAGAATCGGGGAGAACTTCCAGTAATCCGAGACGCCACCATTAAGAAGCTGGCACCTGGAGAGTCCATCATGCGCCATAACAAGAAGGTCATGATTATTGCATGGAGGGACAAAACAAATTGTCAAGGTTGTGTCTACTATGCACAAAAACGAAATGGTCAGAGTCCTGGAGAGGGAAAAAGGGAAGGCGGTCAGACGAGAGCTGATAAAGCCTGCATCCATTGCAGAGTACAACAAGTACATGAATGGGGTCGACCGTTTAGACCAGATGATCTCATATTATCCCTTTACCCGGAGAACGATGAATTGGTATAAAAAGTTTGTGATGTATATGTTCTCCATTTCAATGTACAATGCATTCGTCCTCTACAAAGATGCCAAAAAGGGGGAAGCCAAGCGTCTGTTGCCATTCCTTCTCAGCGTCGTGAAGGAATGGGGCAACTTGCGGGATGTGGTGGAGGATCAGGTGGGTGCAGTGGGGGAGGATCAGGTGGGTGCAGTGGGGGTGGATCAGGTGGGTGCAGTGGGGGGAGAGCAGGTGGGAGAGCAGCTGGGTACAGTGGGGGGGGGGGGGGAAGCCCCTAGGGCCCGAAGGTCAGCGAGGGGGGAGCAGGTGGGTGCAGTGGGGGGAGCCCCTATGCCACCAAGGGCACCACGCCAAGACCCTGGCAGCAGGCTCCATGTAAATCTTGGAGACCACAAGCTGATAAAAATTCCCAGAACAGGCAAAAAAGTGTTACCCCAAAAGGTGTGTCGGGTTTGCAGCGTTGGGGGTAAGCGGCATGAGACACGCTATTTGCGCAAAGCCTGTGGGGTGCCCATGCATGCAGGAGGGTGTTATCACAAGTACCACTCCAAGAAGTTTTACAAGAAGTAATTTTGTTTTGGTTTTTATGTTTATTTTGACTGTGGACTTTATTTTATTTATATTGTGTATTTTGTATGATTATTGCAGTAAGGGACCACTGATATAGTGGGCATGTTGTACTGCTCATATAAGCACTTTATGTTTTATGATTATTGCAGTAAGGGACCACTGATATAGTGGGCATGTTGTACTGCTCATAGAAGCACTTTATTTTGTATGATTATTGCAGTAAGGGACCACTGATATAGTGGGCATGTTGTATTTAGCTCAGACGCACTTTATTTTGTATCATTTTTACACTGTAACTGTATGATTACTATTTACTACAGTAAAAGCCACTGATATACTGGGCATTTTGTATTTAGCTCAGACGCACTTTATTTTGTATATTTTGTACACTGTATACTACAGTAAAAGCCACTGATAAGGTGGGCATCACTACAGACCAAACTGTAAATAAAAGGTTTACATGACTTTCTGCCTTTCTGCCTCTGTCTATATAGCGAGCTGTATTGAATAAGTAAAGAACAGAATATGGGACAGAGTTGCACCACTCACTTCACAGGGGTGTGATTTTTATTATTACAGTAGAAGTTTACAGACCAAACTGTAAATAAAAGGTTTACATGACTTTCTGCCTCAGTCCGTATATAGCGAGCTGTAGAGAACAGAGTTGCACCGCTCACTTCACAGGGGTGTGATATGTATTATTACAGTAGAAGTTTACAGACCAAACTGTAAATAGGTTTACATGACTTTCTGCTTCAGTCCGTATATAGCGAGCTGTAGTGAATAAGTAGAGAACAGAGTTGCACCGCTCACTTCACAGGGGTGTGATTTTTATTATTACAGTAGAAGTTTACAGACCAAACTGTAAATAAAAGGTTTACATGACTTTCTGTCTCAGTCCGTATATAGCGAGCTGTAGTGAATAAGTAATAAAAGGTTTACATGACTTTCTGTCTCAGTCCGTATATAGCGAGCTGTAGTGAATAAGTAGAGAAGTAGAGTTGCACCGCTCACTTCACAGGGGTGTGATTTTTTATTATTACAGTAGATTTTTTTTCCTTACGAAAGCAGAAAGTCTTCTGTTTCATACGGTATATGTCGCTATAGGCCTTATTTTGTGAATATTGAGGAGTTCAGGTCCATGTCTTCTCTGAAGTTATCTGGTGGGCACAAGCTGCATTCAATAACCAATTACTGTCAAACTGTAGATGGGATCAATGTGTACTGTTTTCCTCGTAAAAGTACACATTCAGGGCTTTCATGCGGTGTATAGGATGTATAGGATATTTATTGTGTTCATTTTTATATCTGCCTGTCAATGTCTCTGACTTTAAACCATCCATAACTCTGCTCGCTGTTCAAGATAACCACTTCCAGGCAAAAGCAGGTGTTGCAAAAAGGTCAATATCTCCAGAATGGAAGATGGTAAAATCAAAATGTATTTTTTAAATTGAAGTGGACAAGTTCAGCTTTCTTTTGATGTATGCGTGTGATTCTCGCTATAAGAGAACATTTTGCTGTGGGCCCCCGAACAAGGCCTTCGTGCAATGTTAAACGTTAGCAACATCAGAATAGGCCTGGCTAGATTCTGTAGCAATCAATGTGTTAACATTGATCAAATATGATTATGATTATTATGAACACATAGATGATGGTGGAAAGTACAGTACAAACTAAATGAAACCTAAAATATTCAAGACAAGGTGTTGCAATAATTTATATCAAAGGTCCTCTTCAAAACCAAATGTACACCTCTGAATGTCAGCAGACAGCAGTGTGGCTACGTTATCACATGCATGCGTCTGTTCTGACCAGTGTTGGGCACATTACTTTAAAAAAGTAATTAGTTGTAGTTACTAGTTACTTCTCCAAAAAAGTAACTAGTTACTTTTACAATAGAGTAATTCAGTTACTAACTCAGTTACTAGGAAAAGTAACTATTTGCGTAAAAAATTTGTAATATGTCAAAGAATTTGGATTGTTTTTGGGAGCAGGTTTCACAAGCCAGGTGCATAGAGTAGAACAGCATAGACAGGTAGGCCTACTTACAACTTACACATAATAACCTTTGCCATTTGAGGGAGAAATAAACTTCAACTTCAATATATGTATTGCAAGTCCAGTTTTTAAGTCTCAATATGTTAGTAAGTAACCTATTTTCCATTCAGTGACAGTTGTGCTAGTCAAAATGCTTCCTTAATTTGGTTTAAAACTTTACAGAGCAACATGTTCACATACATTTGTCAACTATAAAGAAAAACACTGGACTACACTACAGTGCTTTTAGTGTAAATTAAAGAAAAACTGTCTTAGTTACAACTTCAGACAAGACAAGACAACTGGTATTCAGGGCCGCATTTAGGGTGCGAATGGTGCCGCCACACAGGACCTCGCGCTAGGCAGTGTTTTGTTTTTTTTGGAAGAAAAAAAAGAAACACTTTCCATTTCAGAGTCGGAGCTAAAATAGGCAGGGGCGGTTATTAGCGCTACGCACAACGGCTAGAGGCCCCGAAAGTTCTCTCTGAAAACATGTCGTTCCGTCGAAGTTGATAAGCTACGGTCGGTTTGGGGCCGGGCAGCCCCCGAGGGGAGCCTCCGACGGCCACGCGTCGCCTCCTCCTCCAAACCGGCGTCACTTCATCCTCCCGTTAAGCGACGCCCGACCGTCCCGTCGTGGGGCCCCCTGTTCCCCCATCTGCCGTGCAGAATTAGAGCAGATCTACAAGCTCACAATGCGTCGCAGCGCGACGTGTAGTGAGTTTGTAGATCGGCCACACCACAGCGCAACGCAGTCGAATTATACACACAATGGAACGAAACAAAAACAAACTCTGCATCTGCCGTGCACGCTTGCGCTGCAGAATTAGAGCAGATCTGCAAGCTCACAATGCGTCGCAGCGCGACGCGTTGTGAGTTTGTAGATCGGCCGCACCACCGCGCAACGCAGTCGAATTATACACACAATGGAACCAAACAAAAACAAACTGAACACATGTAGGCTAGTTTCGTGCAGCTCCGCTCACAAACAAAACGACTAGTCACTCGAGTGAAGTGAAAAGGTAGGCTATGTCATGTGACTGTCATATAGGACTGTACTGTGTGTGGACAGAAAAAAGGTTTTATTTCAAATAATTAGTCACGCATGGACCGACGACCGCTCTTTTTTTCTAACCGTGTCATGTTTGCAGCAAGAGGAGCAGCAGCCCCAGCCTGTAGTAGCGCGCACACACACACACACACACACACACACACAGTCAGCCGGCCCGTGGTAACAGAAAGACGCTTGACATAGTAACGGAGCACATTTAATTGTCAGTAACGGTAACTGCGTTGTAACGATGGAAATTGTAATTAATTAGATTACCCGTTACTGAAAAAAATAACGACGTTAGGTAACGCCGTTTGTTTAAATGCCGTTATGCCCAACACTGGTTCTGACTGCCATGTGGGTTTGAATCAATAGGAGAAAGATGTTTCCTATACTTCCCTGAACTGTTTATAAGTGTGTTGTCTCTTCTCAGCCGATATTCACATATAGACTAACCAGACTAGTCTACAAAGAGAAAACTAGTCTACAAAGAGAAAACTACCTCAACAAAACATGGAAAGCCGAAAGGCATGTCTCTATCTCTCACACACGTTTGTATTACTATGCTTGTGATGACAAGCATAGTAATGCATTGCATTTTAGGACGGCATTGAAAATAGCCGGAAAATAGGAGAATAGGAGAATTTATCTGTTTTTCGGTGTGCAACACCAGTGCGCAACTATGTATAATTCAGGCAGAACCCTAACCCAAACCTGAATATTTGAATTGTTAAGCCTAACTGTACAAATACTTTTAAACTAAAAAAAACAGAGCACAACCAGGTCATCAGCAATGGTGTCATTTGGACCCACCGGGTTCGCGTTTTGCCAGTAGATGTGCTCTACCACACCAAAGCGCGCTCCAGGTATCCCCCTCCACCCCGTCCAGGTGTCCTTGAATATGATGTGATATGCCATACGGCCCATACCTACTTTTGAAGGAAGGAAGAGAAGAGCGCATATGTTGTTCATCTAAAAAATAATTCATACATTAACAATACATTTAAAGAATGACCTCGTTTGCATAATAATTCTAATCTCACCTAAAGAAAACAAATTTCACATAAATATATTATATTTGATAAAATGTTTTGTGCCCTATACATAGTACTGTCAACATATTGCCATATTACCCATACATGTATTTATTATATCGTTATTTCAGCTAAAGTGTCTAATATGAAAATATTATCTCATTAACTATGCGCGATACAAAAATGTCCCACGCAGAATTGGATTCTACGTGAAAAATCATATTAGGAACAACTGAGAAACGTTTGGCACACCCGGTAATCAGGTTGTTATAGCTTTAGCCCTGTCTAAAAGTGCTAGTATTTGTAACCCCTTTTATTTCCTGAGCTGCTAGGCAAGCCAGAGTTTTCTTATTTTTAAAGGTGAGGACAAGATTATTTTTGATTGTTTCTTCAATTTGCTCCATATCATTTTGACTGTAAAATACTCTTCAATTTGCTCCATATCATTTTGACTGTAAAAGACACTTTTTCATAGGTTTGAAATCCTCAAAATTCGGTATACTTTCAGTTGACCTTTAAAAGAGCCCAATAAAAGGCCTATAATAAAATCAAACTTCACTTTGCCATATATTGCATCCTTTGCCATATATTGCATCCTTTATCACCCCTAGACATTTAAGGATTGTAATATTCATACAGGGGGAAAGCCCCTGGAATAACAGTCAGTGTCAACACTTGGGTTCAATTCATCATGCTGTTTGGCCTCATTTATGCTCTCGACTTGAGCTACGTGCCATCCATGCCATGGTCCGAAAAGCTCCTGCTGGTACCACCAAGGCATGTTTCTACATGTCTATATAACACAGCACCTCGTAACAGGTATTATTCTGTCCTTATCACGTGCCCATTTATGTGACGTGACAGATTGCCCATTTATGTGACGTGACAGATAGTTAACAACAACAGCTCCAATAAAGACAGAGACGAGTTTCTTCATTGGTAGAATGTTTAGTTGTAAAACTGCAATCAAAAGCAAGAATTGTATTACAGTCATTGTACATAATCTTCTCACATTAACACAAACTCAACATCAAAGGCAGTCAAATTGGTTCCAATTGAGGTCAAACACCACTGCACTAATTAGTAGGATCCACAACAGGTGTATCTCCAACAGACAATGTCTAATTAGGCACAAGCCAGCATGGCTAAACAATTGACATAAACTTAAATTGTACTTTCTTACAATTGGCAACAAACAGGCAAGTTACATTTAGTAAAGAATCAACAAACACAAATCACAAGCGGATTCACAAACCCTACTGTTACCCATGTTTTGATTGTAATCTGTAATGTCTTGAAACAAACTTATATGTCATACATTGCTTCTTGTCAAGATGTCATACATCTTGCTGCACAGTACAATCATTTTAAGAAACCTAAACAACAGAAACTTACAGACTCATGACTCTCACGGTCCTGTGTGAGGAGTAGGCATGCCACGGTATGATATTTTACAGTACGGTACGGTGCCGGTATTGATAACCTATACCTCGGTATTCCACGGTATTTATATATAATAAAAAAAAAAAAAAAAGATTGCCCCCCCACCTATGTATAGTGACTACCCCTACCTCCTTATAAGCCCTTCTTTGTTCCCCAACCTGTAGGCCTACATATATTATTTTGTATTTACCTTTTATGATAATTTCAATTTTGTTATTTGTCATGTGACTTGTCATGATTATGAATTGATTACCCAGGACCTGAATGGAAACAAGACTGCAAGGACTTTTTTCAGTGATCCCTTTGGACATGTGTTTGACTGTACCCTATACTGATTACACTATTCCCCACTGTATTTCACTGTTATGGCTCCCCCTAATGGCCGTTTTGTACCCTGCACGCTGCAGCAGAGCTAGTGCGTAATCTCAACTGCGCATGATCACAACTCTGTGTGCCGTGTTGACAGTTCACAACTTCACACATAGTAGGCTACATATGGAAATATGGAATATACAATTGGATCTGGGTGTCTTTCAGCAACACTAACTCAAAGGTAGGAAGCAACTTTTCAATCTACTGCAGCTGTGTGGTGAAAATAAATGTTTTGCCTTAGTCTGCGAGTGGAGTTGCACTGCATATGCGCAGCATGCGCCGCCCACCGACGCTGTATTAAAATACCGTCAGCTCAGAAATCTCACGGTATCAACACCGTGGCTTTTCCTGTCGCGGTATTACCGAAATTCGGTATACCGTGGCATGCCTAGTGAGGAGAGAATAATTCTGCTGCTGCTAGCTCTGAAGCTCAAACCAGAATGACAAAACAAGGAAGTGTTACAAGTAAAGGCTCCTCCTAGAGGAACTAAGTGTCCATAAAGCAGTATAAGGTCGCCCCCTAGTGGGCTAGGTGGCCATGGGGCAGAACAGGTATCAAAGTATTAGTAGTAGTACTGAGCTACTAACAGGGTTGGTTTAGGTTTGAGTGGCACATGTCCATTGTTTTGTAGGGTCACAGTTTTTGTCTAACTCCTATGTAATGATTTGCTCAGATGCTTCCACCTACACTGTAGCATGTAATGATTTGCTCAGATGCTTCCACCTACACTGTAGCGTTCAAAGATTGGAAGAGATAATTAACACATTTGGACCCGAGAACAGATTCTACAAATGTCTTCATGATAGTTTTCTAAAAAAATAAATAAAATAAAAAAACTGGAAGGGGTCGGTCCGCACCGCCCTCTCTAAACATGAAATGTTCAAATAGGACCGTCATCAAAGGAAACAATCCAAATGCAGTGCCACACAATTGTGGTGGTTCTGGTTTTGGTCCTGGAGCACTGGAAGTGCTTGAGTATATCCCTGAATAAAAAAGTACCCAAGATGGCCGAAGACCTGCCAGGTCTACTTTGGTGGATCAGTCTGGTGAGAGACTGCTTTCTATTTGACAGCTTCTATGGGCTGCGTTCCTGATGTCTGTAGACCGAGGGAGCCCCTGGCGCTACGTTACCTGCCACAGCACTGCATGGAGACCATGTTCCACCTCCAATGGCTGTTGAAGGGTGACTACCGGACAGACCCCAATGTCAGACCTCCTCACACCTACAGCTATCTAATCTACATGGCCACACATGCCAAACGTTTCAAGGTGACTGTCTGCGACGTGTACAGCTGGATCATGGGACAACTTCCTGTTCTACAGGCGCGCGTTGAAGAACACCTGCTTCTTTGAGTGTTTCTTGCGAGTGCAAGACAAAGACAAGACAAAGACAAGCGCGGGAAAGGAGGCGAACTAGTGGCAGGTCAACCCTGAGTACGCCCACAGGTTTGTTGACGGCATCTACAAGGGCAGGAACGATAAGGCAGTCAACGACCTGCATTTGAAACGTAGTAGGCAGCTCATGAAGGACCACCACAACACTGCAGCAGATCAGCAAGGACACAACACTGTCCAGTATTGCACTAGGACAGCCAGGATTTTGGCTACCCCCCCTAAATCAAGTGCACCGAGTTCGAATATGCAAGAATTTAATGGATCTGACAAACCGGAATGTCGTAGTTAGTTAGTAGTTTAGTTTTGTTTTAAGTTTTTAATTTTAATTTTTTTTCCCACACAAAAACACACACATACACACAAACACAAACACTCACCCTAGTGTGGGCTACAAAGCCTGCCTCATACCTGCCTCAGGTGACTTATACATACACACACACAAACACTCACCCTTCAATAATGTGGGCTACAAAGCCTGCCTCATTGGGCATGGGGAGTAAAAACCCCCCAAAAAGACCTGCCTCAGGTGACTTATAAAAAAAACAAACGACCTGCCTCAGGTGACTACATAAAAACAAAAAAAACAAACAAAAGAACACACACACATACACACAAACACAAACACTCACCCTAGTGTGGGCTACAAAGCCTGCCTCATGGGACATGGGGAGTAAAAAAAAGAAAAAAAAAGACCTGCCTCAGGTGACTTATACATACACACACACAAACACTCACCCTTCAATAATGTGGGCTACAAAGCCTGCCTCATTGGGCATGGGGAGTAAAAACCAAAAAAAAAGACCTGCCTCAGGTGACTTGTAAAAAAAAAAAAACGACCTGCCTCAGGTGACTACATAAAAACAAAAAAAACAAACAAAAGAACTACCTGCCTTCAGCCAGGAGAACGGCCCGACGATGTTTGAAGGCCTTCATTGTTCTTATGGCCATCTGTTCTTATGGCCATCTTTTTCCCCATACACTTAGAACTGTACGCTGTGTAGGCCACTGAGAGACTTCCCTCAACACTTATGAGGGCCTCCTCCTCCTCAGTCCACTTCTTTCTGGACCCGGCAGGGAGAAAGAAGGCCCTGTCCGGAGGAGGGTTGGACTCTGTGTTAGGGTCCAGCTCCTGAGGATCGTCCTCTGGCCTCGGTTTGGGGTCCTCGGGCATAAGGTTTTAGTTTTAGTTTTAGTTCGTCCATGGTGTAGCTGGACTCCAAGAGGTACCCCCTGACCACTGAGTGGTCAATGAACTCATTGTTCATGTACAAACCCACACAAGAGATCAGCGTCAGGAGTTTGAGGAGGGTCAGTTGCTTGGCCTCTGAGGTGGCATGTACCACTGCTGGGGGGAGCCTCTTGAGGACCTCTGGCATCCAGGGGAACCCCAGCTCCGTGTACTTGGCGCACCTTTTAGCAAACTGCCCGTCTTCGAGCAGCTTCACAATCACCCTGGTGGTGTAGGTCTGGACGGGCAATACAAGCACAAAGGGTTGTTCCCCCTGGTCAGCCTTTTTGCTGACCAGTATCGCGTCAGAGGAAAGAAGACCGGCTTCACCTCTCTGAGGCCGGCCAACAGAACGACTGCCGGATCCCTTCCCGCCCTCTTCACGATGTCGACCGCCCGGGCGAAGGTGTGCCCTGCCCGGAAGTGTTTCAATCTGTCCAAGACTTCCTCCACCAACTTCGTGTAGGACTGTTGGTCCTTGACGCACTCCTGGGGATGTTGGGCGGTCCTGCTCAAGGGAGCCATGTCCACCACGGCAACCTCAAATAGGTCCTTGAGCAGAACCATGAGCAGCTCCTTCCCCAGGATGTTAGGGTTGGCTCTGGTGCTGTCCACCAGCAACCAGAGCCTCCTAATCAACACCATGGTGAAGAAGCTGCTCATCCAGTTGGTCAGTGGTGGGGGAGTATTGCCAGCACTGGCGCTGGACCAGGGCGTCAGTGCTATGAACCCCCTCGACCTGGAGGAACTGTTCCAGTGAACAGATGAACCGCCCAGGGCGGCGCTGTATTGGTTGTCCTCGGGGCACCTGGGCTGCCCATGGAACAGTTCCTCCAGGGCGAGCTCGTACTGGTACGACTGCCAGGTGGAGTCGTGTCCCCCATGGAATGCGTCCGCCTCCAGCCGCCGTACCAGGGTTCCCAACAGATACTCCCCCACCCTCTGACATACGGACATTAGACCCTCCCCGCCCTGGTTCTCAAACGGAACCAGCATGGGTTCCTGGGCGAGGAGGGTCTTCAATGCGTCAGCATCGATCAGGTCAGAGGCGGCAAGGCCTAGGGGGATGTGCCCTCTCTCCATCCGGAGAACCCCCTCCAGCCTTGCCGCCATCTTGACAATGGCAATTGCTGACCAGGTCCCTCATGTGGGCCAAGTAGGCCAGTGCCCGTCGCTGCATTGCCTTGTTTGTCTCCAGTTTCTGCAGGAAACAGTTTACTATGACCCCGGAGACGGGGTGCTTATAAAAAGGCGTCTGATGCTGGTGGGGCCCATCGGCATAGAGCTGAACAAAGTTCAGCGCCGCCGCACCAGCATCAGGCGCCCGGAAAACCCGGCTGAGCTTTCTGTGTTGGTTTGCAGGTAGGTGGTCCAGGGGGCTCTGGTAATTGGCGGCCTCATGCAGGGTGAAGGCAGTGAACACCCTGCCCCTCTTGTCAATTACCCTGTTGAGCCCGCACCTGGACCACAACAGGTCAACCGACTCCCGTCGATCCACCACGGACACTGCCACGTGCACGGAGACCGCTTCTACGTCCTGTAGAAGGGCCTCGTGCACGAGGTCCGTGAGGAGGACGGGAGTTGGCGACTTCTGCCCGAACCTGGTGAGGGTCAGCATCACCCTCAGACCAGACTCCATATTGACCATGCCGATGGCCTGGTCGAGCATGGTCAACATGAAGTCCTGGTCGTCGGCGACGATGCTGACCCTTGACAGCTCGCTCAGCCGGTTCTTCATAATTGAGGGTCTGCCCATGTCCCCCTTGCTAAGTCCCTGCAGGATCTCCTGCAAGGCTTTGGCCAGATTCTCCTCAAAATCTCTGCCTCTGTTATTGAGGCTTGGCACGGTGAGGCTAGCGGGTACAACGGTCCACTGTACAGTACCAGCAGCACCAGAAAACGCAAACACCTCGCTGCCACAACAAGTGAATCATTTAATTCTCCTCCAGATCCGTTCAAACAGTTGCCGAATGAGCTAGCTTTGCTGGATGTTAAACGTCAGGATGCCGAGGCTCAAGATCGCATGGGGGCATATGGAGGAACAGGCTCAACTGAATAAGCGGAGGAAGTTGGTTCAGTGCAAGCTGGATGAGGCCCAGACCAATGGAGAGATGAAAAGATATGTTGAGCTTAGCGAAGAGTTAGCTCGGTCCGACAAACTGCAACAGAAATCCCTGCAGAAGGATGACTTTGTCGTCTTCGGGGAGACCTCGGGGAGAAGTGCAGCAGCTTGGAGAGGAGCTGGTCCTCCTTTCCTGTGAGAAGGAGAATCACAACAGAAGAACTTGTGTCACAATGTAAAGCTTATTCTCTGGTTGTGTCTTTCCAGATGTGGGAAGAGGAGCGAAAAGCCAACGACCTGGCGAACATGACAATCATTCGTGGACGTGAGCTGTGGGAACGGCCTCCTGGTCTAACATACTGTCTAATGAAGGGGTATGTTGGACTCTGGTTGGACTCTAGAGCTGGTCCTCCTTGATGAAAACCTTGCCCTCCTTGATGAAAACCTTGCAGGAAGTGCTTAGAATAATGTCTCACCCACCAAGCAAGTGGTGAAAGACGCCGTCCAGAGAGGCATCCACAATGACGACCATTCAGGCGGTTCAGTCAGACTCTGTCATATAAGACAATTAAGGCCATGCATGGTGGACCCTTGGTGACCCCCCCCCCCTGTGGAAGATGGATCAGCTGCGGGAGTGTGCCATTTTTTTTGAGCCAAACGACCGGACCTCCAAGATGCTACCGTGCCTGCCATTTGTTTGGAGCCAAATGACAGGATCGCCAAGATGCTACCGTGTCAACACACCTTCTCCTGCGGAAATTTGATCAGCTGCGGGAATGTGCAGTTTGTTTGAAACCGAACGACCACACTTCAAAGGCATGGAATAAAGTTGCAGCAATTTCAACGCCGCCATCGCAGCCCGGTTCAGTGTCTTGCTCAAGGACACTCTGGGGGTTCGAACAGGCAACCTTGCGGTTACCTTCCGGCCACTCTACCCCTGACCCCCCCGCCACCCCTGAGCCCCCGCCACCCCTGTGCCCGTCTTTCAGGGTCTTCCATTAGTGCCGGCAATGATGTAGAATACAAAATAATGAAAACATGCATAGTACTACGTTGTTTGTGTACTTTATTGGCACTGGCTTGAGAGCTCTCCTGACGTCGGCCGCTGGCACACTGGCAGGTTTTAAATGAACGATTAAAACAAATTTAGTCAAATAAGTCCCTCACGATGAAAACAAATTTAGTCAAATAAGTCCCTCACGATTAAAACAAATTTAGTCAAATAAGTCCCTCACGATTAAAACAAATGTAGTCAAATAAGTCCCTCACATTTGTATGTAAATTACATCCTGCACATAATTCTACAATCGTTAAAACTCTGAACTCTGACTGCCCAAATGTGCTGACCTCGTCACATTTGTCAAGACGGCTATGGCCATTTTTAGGCCAATGAGTGCTTTTTTGCAAAAATAATGCTTGGAATGGATTCAGCATCATGAAAACGCCCTAGTTTGACATGTCACATGCTACTTAAAGCATGATGAAATTGTGATGTTTTTGCCTTATACAAGATGTTAATGGTATGGTTACATATTATGCTAATTACTCAAATTGCTCAACGTGCAACGTTTAGCAACCAAGCTTAATCTCATCTTCTAAGCCTATAGATGACATTTGAATCATAAACGTTTATACTAATCACAATTTCTGGGTTCATGAACGTTCCAGTAGACTAAGGGACTCGACTCAATGTGAAAGAAAATATTTAAAAAAGAAGGGGAAAGGTTATATTCGTGGACAATACAAATGTTTTTTTAATGTGGCGTCATTAAAATTAATGTCACTTTGTTTCAAAAAGGTTTCGGACCCTGGCCTATACAACCTGATGGCAACCCTAAGTCCCACGATGATGACGAGCTCTTCCTCCATAGCTTGTTACCGTCATTAAAGAGGCTGCCTGAAGAAGCTGCTCAGCATGTTGTTGTTGGCTCTCTCAGGGGCCAAGCGCCCCCCCCCCCATCCAACCCAACGGCCACGCTTCAAAGATGCTACCATGCCTTTATACGTTCCACCACAGCTGCCTCCAGAAGATTGTGCATGCGCTCTAACCACAGCTGCCCGGAGTGCCGTGTCATGGACCAGAACAAGACCCCCCCCCCCCCCCCCCCCCTGTATCCTGCGGAAGATGGATCAGCTGCGGGAGTGTGCCATTTTTTTGGAGCCAAACGACCGGACCTCCAAGATGCTACCGTGCCTGCCATTTGTTTGGAGCCAAATGACAGGATCGCCAAGATGCTACCGTGTCAACACACCTTATCCTACGGAAGCTGGATCAGCTGTGGGAATGTGCAGTTTGTTTGAAACCGAACGACCACACTTCAAAGGCATGGATTAAAGTTGCAGCAATTTCAACGCCGCCATCGCAGCCCGGTTCAGTGTCTTGCACAAGGACACTCTGGGGGTTCAGGCAACCTTGCAGTTACCTTCCGGCCACTCTACCCCTGACCCCCCCGCCACCCCTGAGCCCCCGCCAGCCCTGTGCCCGTCTTTCAGCGTCTTCCATTAGTGCCGGCAATGATGAAGTAGAATAAAAAATAATGAAGTTGTTTGTGTACTTTATTGGCACTGGCTTGAGAGCTCTCCTGACATCGGCCGCAAAGCGGGGGACATTGTCGTCGTCATCACATCAGGAAGATGTAGCAGCAGCAGCGCAAGTGTGTGTGTAGGGAGACCCGTGAACCAGGTTCTTCCCGCTGAGCAGCTGAAGGTCACCCAGATTAATACTGATGCCCGGAGGAAGAAAAAAAGTTGTCGCCGAGCCAAACGATCTAGGGTTTTTATGTGGCGTCATTAATATTAATGTCACTGTAATGCCACTTTGTTTATAAAAGTTTTCGGACCCTGATGGCAACTCAAAGTCCCACGATGATGACGAGCTCTTCCTCCAGGGCACTCTTTGTATTTCTGTCTTTTTTTAGGAGCAGGAAAGTGTGGAATCGAGGATCGAAAGACTCATGACGGCTATAATGATGAACAGAAATATGGCAGCCATCTCAACTCCGCAGGGCCAAACTCCTCCAGCCTCAACTCATCGCCGAGCATCCAAAGGAGGATGAGAACGGAGAAACGTCGAAAACGGGCTGAGCACCGACGTGCAAAAGTGGCGGCCAGAAATGTGAACGGATCCGAGCATACAGTCACTCTGCGTGCCAACACAATACGTGCATCAGCCAGTCCAGTGTCACTGTGCCAACACACATAGTTGAAACTTGACGCTACTTGGAACAGCACAAGGTGAGGTGTTAATCAATAATAGTTACGCTTAACAGAAACTATATTGGCTATAGTTGTCATGTTGTATTTGAGTGCATTTAGCAAGTTCAGATATAATTTCCGTCGAGTAGAAATTTGTAGTTAGCTAGTGTATGTATGTATGTATGTATGTATGTATGTATGTATGTATGTATGCAACATTCATTCATTCATTCATTCATTTATTTAAAAAGAACAGCATGCCCTGGATGCCAAAAGTCCTTGTAAATCACCCCCCAACATCAAATTGAGCAATTTAAGGTGCACAGGTTAACACATTTTTTGCCCAAGACGTCCCCAGACGTCTTTGAAATTAAAACCGCGGGGAGCCCACGACGTGTACAGACGTCTTTAGGGCTTTTTCAGTGATTACACTAGAGGGCGCTCTTCTACACCATATACTGTGATTTGGTTTGCCTGACATAATGGGAACATTAAAAAATTGCAGGGGGGGGTGGGGGAGAAAAAAGTGTGCTGAACCACTAGATGGCGTGGGTTTAGGCATGATTTTCTAGAGAGCAGTGTGTGTGAGAGAGAGAGAGAGATTTATTACAGCAATCAAACATATATTATATAGAGAGATTAGATAATGGAGAGGTGTTGAGAGGTGAGTGAGGAGTGGTGCGTGAGGTGATAGGAGTGTGTACTGTAGATAGACCATTGAGGGATTTTTTTCTTCGTCTGTGTCTATTGTCTATTTGTTTGCGCGTGGTGGGCGAGGATAAGGAGGGCCACCTGGCTGCGCGAGGCATTGTGGTCGCGAAGTTGCAGGCAGAGCGAGCGAGAGGTAAAGTTGGATCATAGTTTAGTTCAGTGTGTGGAGGGCGAGAGAGAGAGGCGCGGAGAGAGAGAGCATTAGCAATATATATGAAGATATAGCAATGCCAAAGGGAAAGGGGAAGGGAAAGGAACGCAGGCCTGTTCCCAGCAACGCTGGAGGGAAACAACGGACCCTGTACGACACAATGGCATTCTGTGTGAAAGAGGACCTCCTCGCCATTCTGTGTGAAAGAGGACCTCCTCGCCATGACGGACAACGAGGTGTCTGAAGGTGATGATGACGGAGCATGCACGTCGAGTCGAGCCCTGTACAGCCCACGTCGGAGTGGCAGAACGCTTAGCAGTGTCGCCCGCTATAGTTTTGATAATAAAGTGGACGGGGAGACTTCAGAGCCAGAACCAGAACCAATATTGATCTCTCTGCTGACTGGAAACCCAAATACACATCGCGAAAACGCCCCGCGTTGGTGCCCCCAGCCCCCACGACGGAGGCTTGTTATCAACTCGACTCGATTTAGTTTTAGTCATATTTTAGTCTTACTTTTAGTCTAGTTTTGGTCTACTAATGGCATAAGATTTTAGTCAACTAAAATGTATTTTGATTGGCCTTGATGGATCATAATGCATGATGAGTGCTGAACATAGCCAATCTACAAGCTTGCAACACGTTGCAGCGCTTGTAGATCTGCTGATTTATACATAACATTTTGTACACGTTACTGTGATTTCATACACAGATGACTCAGATGACGATGCACAGCCTACTGAGCAGATGACGATGCACAGCCTACTGAGCAATCTATTGTTTGGGAAAACGGTAAGAACATTTTCTGATGTTACTTTTACCACAGGAATAGAAATGAGAAAATAGCTAAAAACCCGCAGGGCAACTGAAAATGTATTCTCTCATTAGGTGTCAAAGTCACAGACTACAAGCCTGATAAATGATGGGGTGAAAATAATGTATTTGATTTTTTTCTGTGATTTCAGACCAACAGCCAATGGAGGAAGAGCCTTCTCCTTCACCCACACCACCACCTCACCAACCACCTGTTGGCCGTGAACAAAGTAAGAACCTTTTTTCTGCCCATCACACTTGATAGGATACACCATTACAGAATGTAAAGAGACAAGTAAACATAGGCTTGTAGATCAGTGACAGTGTAGTAGTTCAGTGTCTTGCCCAAGGACACTTCGACATGTAGACAGGAGGAGCTGGGATTCGAACCGCCGACCCATGGATCATTGGACGACCTGTTCTACCTCCTGAGCCACAGTCGCCAGTAAACAATAGGATCATAGAATGCATAGAATGCAGAGAGACAGTGTAGTGTCTCAGTAAACTATAGGATCATAGAATGCAGAGAGACAGTGTAGCGTCTCAGTAAACTATAGGATCATAGAATGCAGAGAGACAGTGTAGCGTCTCAGTAAACTATAGGATCATAGAATGCAGAGAGACAGTGTAGCATAGTGACAACACTAAATACATAAAAATATGTATTTTATGGTAATTTGATGTACTTCTCTAATTTACAGGTCGTGTCAGGAAAAAGAAGAGGGGTCTGGCTCCTCTGACCACACCACCAACTGACCAACCACCTGTTGGCCGTGAACAAAGTAAGAACCTTTTTTCTGCTCATCACACTTGATAGGATACACCATTACAGAATGTAAAGAGACAAGTAAACATAGGCTTGTAGATCGGCTATTTTCACCATACAACCAATGGTGAAATTCGGCATTATGCCATCAAGGCCACCAAAATACATTTACCCTGAACATAGCAAATCTACAAGCTCACAACACATTGTGAGCTTGTAGATCGGCTATTTTCACCATACAACCAATGATAAAATTAGGCATGCCAAGCTGAACAAACATCTAAAATTGAGAAAAAAAGAAAATATCATGTTTTAAACATTTTTTTTTATCGTGTTTTTTTGTTTACCTTGACTACAACGTTTGTACTTTTTGGGCCGCGTCAAAGGGTCCCATACCGACTGGAGTGGGATTCTCTGGAGTCCGTAAGCGGATATCTAGGTTCTAAAATCTCCTCTACAAGCCATATCACAATAGCCCAAAGGCCTCCTGTGACTTCTCAACATACGTAATATGCCCCAGAATTGCGACTCGCACAACCAACGGCATTCAGACCAAAATCCCAACAATACAGGGTCGCCACACCTCCTCCTAATCTCCTCCTGATTTGTAATATTGTATATGTAATATTAATTTGTATACATACATAGATATCACAGATTTAGTTATTTAGTTAAGTATTGAATAGATAATTGAATGATATCTAGTATTGATGGAAAGGGGGTGGGAGCAATAAGCTATGCTTCTTCTCACTCCTTTTGAATTTGCTTTTTTATTATGTTGTACTGCATGTTATTCTGTCGTTTCTGTTTATATTGTTTTAAAATTGCTTTATTCAAATAAACATTTCAATCAATCAGATTTTAATTCATTGGAACACAATAAAATATAGGCCTATTTACTCGATTGTTGGCTCATGTCTTTTTTGCTTCACAGAACAACCATGGCATCCCATAATGTGGACAGCGGCCCTTGGGCTGCTGTATATCGGGACCCGGACAATCCCTCCGGCCCCCCCTGCCCCCACCTCGGCGGACAATATGGTGGGACTTTCTGAATACCTTTTACGGGCAGGAGGTCCTCTTTCAGAATGACCCAGGGGACCCCTCCGTCCTTTGGGCCGTCAAACTCCCTACGGAGCAGGCCCCCGTCCAGGGCGGGAAAGCAGGGATGGAATTCCCCTTCACCAAGCGGGGGAAGAAACCTCCTGCAGGGTTGAAGGTGGGAGGTCCCCCTCTCAGGAGGTCTTCCCGGCTGCTGGGCATTAAGGCCAAGCCATTAGTACCTTCCCTGAAGGAGAAGGATTAGTTCCTCTGAAATGTATCAATAGGTTGTTTTATATACTTTTAGTTCTTTGCATGTAGTTACAATATTTCTTTCCCCCTTTTTCTTTTATTTTTCACCCACGCGCCTCCCTATTTCCCTTCCCTCATTAAATTCACTCATGGTTCCCATTTATTATTATTTGCCTGCAGTTCCAATACAATTATTAATTTACACTGGTTTGGTCTCTCTCTCTTTTATAAATACATTGTATATCCATGGTATGAACACACCTTTAACATCATATTTTATAATTGTTATCCATGGTATGAACACACCTTTAACATCATATTTTATAATTGTTATCCATGGTATGAACACACCTTTAACATCATGAAGGTTTTTTCCTTGACTGATCGATTTATATCAAAGTCCTCGCATAGCGCAGCTGTGAGAGACAGTGCAGCTTTAACACACTACACACGTGAATGTATAGCAGGTGCTTTAATTAAGGATACAACTACAAACCCAGTGTGGTTTAAGGTTTAAACTTTAGGACAACATATCTATTTGGAACAGATGTTTGTTTGTTCCAACCTTGGATCAAGACTATAGATGTGTTTTATCGAGTTTATAGGTCACAGATTGAATCTGGCAACTGACGCTTGACGCAACGCAGACTTCGAGATGGCGCCGGTGTGGCTGGCCATCCGAGGCTGTGTGGCGGCGTGAGGCTGTGTGTTCTACTGTTGTTTGTCCTCCTGTTTTCGTCTGTCACAAGGACCATCGATTCTCTCAAGGTCTATGACCGTCTGGAGTTATTGAATATCAAGGCTTCTGTGGACTGCTTGGTGGAATTTGGCCAAGATGATCAAAGGAACTTTGTTCCAAGGTTTCTCTGATATTATTTCTAATAATATGGATAAACCACGTGTTCTTTTTAAGACCATTGAGCAGCTGGTAAATCCCCCCCCAACCCACTTGTCTGGAAGCATCTCTTGATGTCTGAGCAATTTCTCAGCTTTTTTATAGACAAAGGTCACTACAATCAGAGCACAAATCTCCCCCCCCCCCCTGCTTTTGACCCCTCCATGGCTGTCACCTGCACAACTACATTTAATCATTTCCAGCCTGTATCATTCTCTAAACTTAGTGAATTTGTCTCTCAACTCAAAACATCATCCTGTCCTACAGATGCTATCCCCACACACCTCTTTAACGAGGTCTGGGAGTAGCCCGGCTAATAAGCCAGACCGAATCAGCCGTTGGCAAAAAAAAAAGATTGCCTGCCGACGGATTACGGTCTGGAGAGGCTCAATTGTACGCCCATTTCCTACACCAGAGAACTGGTGTGGCCAATCGGGACACGGTATGCAATATGGGCGGGCTTTGGTACAGTGACGTTCAATGCTTGAGACCTTTGACTGACAGTAGCTCTAACCAATTACGTCAAAGAGAAAATGTTTGAACCCGCCCCCCGGGAAACAAGATCCATACACAGCATCTCCAGACTCAAATACCACACGACAGTGTGATTTGAGTCTGGCTTATTAGCCAGGCTAGTCTGGGAGACCATTGGGCCTAGAGTCCATACCCGCATAAATAGCTGCCTTGTCTCAGGTATTGTACCAGTATACTTTAAAACAGCAGTGGTGACACCCCTGATAAAGAAACCTAGTCTGGATACCTCTGTTTTATCTAACTACAGACACATCTCAAAGCTTCCGTTCATTTCTAAGATCCTTGATCCTTGATCCTTGCTGTCTCAACTCCAGTCTTTTTTGCAGCTTAATAGCATTTTTGATGTTTTTCAATCTGGGTTTAAAGCATTTCACAGCACGGAGTCAGTGTTGTTGAGAGTTTTCAATGACATAATAATTTACACTTTCATATTTTGTGCTTGAGTAGCCTACATTAACTCGAGTGCAAATAAGGCATATATATTTCACTTGTGGTTGTCACAGTATGGTTGGGTTAGTGTAGGACTTGTGGTTGTCACACTATGGTTGGGTTGGCGTAGGACTTGTGGTTGTCACAGTATGGTTGGGTTGGTGTAGGACTTGTGGTTGTCACACTATGGTTCGGGAGGTATGGTTGGGTTGGTGTAGGACTTGTGGTTGTCACACAATGGTTCGGGCGGTATGGTTGGGTTGGTGTAGGACTTGTGGTTGTCACAGTATGGTTGGGTTGGTGTAGGACTTGTGGTTGTCACACTATGGTTGGGTTGGTGTAGGACTTGTGGTTGTCACAGTATGGTTGGGTTGGTGTAGGACTTGTGGTTGTCACACTATGGTTGGGTTGGTGTAGGACTTGTGGTTGTCACACTATGGTTGGGTTGGTGTAGGACTTGTGGTTGTCACAGTATGGTTGGGTTGGTGTAGGACTTGTGGTTGTTACAGTATGGTTGGGTTGGTGTAGGACTTGTGGTTGTCACACTATGGTTGGGTTGGTGTAGGACTTGTGGTTGTCACACTATGGTTGGGTTGGTGTAGGACTTGTGGTTGTCACAGTATGGTTGGGTTGGTGTAGGACTTGTGGTTGTCACAGTATGGTTGGGTTGGTGTAGGACTTGTGGTTGTCACAGTATGGTTGGGTTGGTGTAGGACTTGTGGTTGTCACACTATGGTTGGGTTAGTGTAGGACTTGTGGTTGTCACAGTATGGTTGGGTTGGTGTAGGACTTGTGGTTGTCACAGTATGGTTCGGGAGGTTTTGGGACTCAAGTGCAGAATGAACAGGCACATGTCAGCAGGAAAGCTTCAAATGGTTTTATTCGCAAAAAAATAAAAATGAATAAAACAAATCACAAGACACACACACAAGTAAGTGTTTTTACTATATATATATATTTTTTAACATTAACAGTCCATAGGCCTGGCTGCCAGTGCCACAACCTTTTTTTGTTTTGTTTTTTGCGAGCCTGCCACATGACATCACGTGGGGTGCTTACATTTTTCTCCAAAAATGCAAAGAGGCAGATGCAAAGATACAGTCTACCCATTCATTGTCAGTGTAAGCCAGCGTCATGAAGCTACGTGCAAAGATGCATCCGATGTTTGTAGCTGCTACAAAAGGTACAAAGCTACAGAAAAGATGAACTGGCTTCAACTTCATACACAAAGATAGGCCTACATATAGCGACACATATGCTGTGAATCTTTGCATCTCTTGCATCATGCAGCATTAAACCATAGAAAGTCCATAGAAAAGAAAACAAAAGTTGGGTGCCACTTAATTTCTGAAAGCCAGACTTTGGAAGCACCTCTAAAACACTGAAAGATAAAGTGACTTGGAGCTACACAAGCAACTGACCACGTCACTCAGGACTTGGAGCTACACAAGCAACTGACCACGTCACTCAGGACAACAGACCAAACTGGGACTGAGTCTCTGTCTATATAACCCCTCTGTTTGCTAACTAGACACAGGTGAACTCAACCAGACAATCGACACAGGGATAGGCTGGAGGATGAACAGGACACAGGTGACACAGGGTTGCAATAATCAGGGTGGTGAGACAAGATAGGTAGCAAAATACAGCGACAGACAGGAAGACCCAAGAACAATACTACACAATAAGACAAACAGTTGGGGGAGAACAGGCAGACATAATTCCAAAACATACAGTAGTGGTTTTCAACCAGTGGTATTTGAGAGTTAACCAAATGGACCCTTATAGATCTTTAACTTGTGTAAAATGAAACCAAATAGATTTAATTAAACACTCTCAAGAGTTTGATTATGTTTAAACACCTGCATCAATTAATTAGTGATGTCTAGAAGTGGATAAGTCTCTACACAATTAGGCAATGTAAAATCATTGATCAACATTTTATATGTTTATATGAGATATGTTATCTCTCCTAAAGGCTAAATGTCAATGGTCCGTGGTTCAGATGCAGAATAAATAATGGACCTTGATGAAAACAACTGACACAGTAGGCCAGGGGTTCTCAACGCTTTTGGCCGGGGACCCCCGGAAATGCTTTGGCAATGTCTCGGGACCCCCGCCCCGCCCCCTCCCGACCCCCAATATAAATTGACTGCTACAATAACCTTAAACCATTTTGGGCGGGAACCCCTTTTGGTGTTTTAAGCATTGTTATAATTTAGCTATTGAAAAATAGCAGATCTACAGGCGCGCTACGAGCTTGTAGGTCTGCTATTTTTGAAAAATCGTGAAAATTAAAAATTAAAAAAATCTTTTTTTTTTTTCTTTTTTTTTTAAATAATTTGGGGACCCCCTAAAATAATTTGGCGACCCCCCCCGAGGGGTCGCGACCCACGGGTTGAGAACCCCTGCAGTAGGCTAGTAACAGAATAACATACAGTACACAATCACCATTAGGGAGAAGAACATACAGTACACAATCACCATTAGGGAGAAGAACATACAGTACACAATCACCATTAGGGAGTGTTACTACAAGTAAGACGCGTAAACGCGGGAAGCGAATGAAGCTGTTGTGGCAGTCTGACACACACACTTTAGCCCAGTGGTTCCCAAAGTGGGGTCCGGGGACCCCCAGGGGTCCTTGAGGGAGTTCCAGGCGGTCCCCAGCTAAATGATAGTCTGGAACCAAATGGACCCTTATGGGTCTGTAACTCAGAGTTAAATTAACATTGATTTTACAATTCGATTGGGGGACCACCCAGAGATAGAAATGCCATTAAATGGTGGTCCGTAGACTAATGCGCGAGACATGGCCAAAGCATTTCCGGGGGTCCCCAGCCAAAAACGTTGAGAACCCCTGGACTAATGCATGTCAAACTGGGGGTCCTTGCAATTAAACGGGTTGAGAATCACTGCTAGAGCCGTAAAAGTCTTCGCTTATGGGGTCCCTGGCATATGTTTTCAAATGGGGGTCCGTGGGGCTAATTAGTGTCAATTTGGGGGTCCTTGACATGAAAGTTTGGGAACCACTGCTTTAGCCAACATGGATTGGCCCTTTTCAATCTCCCGGTTGTTCAGCTTTCCCCTACCTCATGGTGACAGGCCCTGCAGCATTGTTATATATATACTTTTTTATATACCATGACATTTAGCCTCTCACACCCAAGACTAAATAATATTTTGTTATCGTTAGATGATATTTTGTCCACAATCCCATGGTGTATTGATGTTGTTGGCACCATAGGAGACATGATCCAAAATTCCAATTATTCCACATTTTCTAATTGCGTAGACTTATTGTAACTTAAGTAATGCAGATGTTCAACAACAATGTAACTCTTCAGAGTGTGAAATTAAACCAAAAGGACCTGTTGGTTTAATGTTACGCTCTCAAGAGTTGAATATCTATAAGGGTCCATGTTGGTTACCACCAACTCTCCATCATTTAGCTGGGGACCACCTGGAACCCTCTCAAGGACCGCCGGTTGAAAACCACTGCTGTAATGTTATGCAGATGGAGGGGAGTTGGTGGCAGGGTATGGTCTTTGCATCTAAAATCGCTGTTTGGTGTGTGTGTGTGTGTGTGTGTGTGTGTGTGTGTAAGTAAGTGTGTGTGAGCGTGCGTGCGTGCGCTTTCAACTCTAATTTCAATTCCCAGTGATCGACCTTGCGTAAATGTTGGCTCCGGATTATGCACAAGCGTTTTAATGTATGCATTGACATGAACCTCCCCCATCACACACACACACACACACACACACACACACACACACACACACACACACACACACACACACACACACACACACACACACGGTCATTGCTTGATTGGGAATAATCACCGTTTAGCGCCGTGGGCGTCACATTAGATTAGCAGTCGCGCTAACGTCATTCCAGAGAGCTGTCTGTGATGGACAGAACATCACGACTCCACGCCAAGCGGCACATTTACTCAAGCACCATACTCGAGTACTACTATCGTCAAGGTACTTCTACTTTACTGGAGTATTTATTCTCACTCCCAATGTTCCGCCATAATCTGAGGACTCTCCCCTTCAGACTCCATCCTTTATTAGCCCGTAGTATTATGCATCCATCCATCTTCAACCGCTTATCCGTAGTCGGGTCGTGGGGGCAACAGCTCCACCAGAGAGCTCCAGATGACTGATTTAACCTGTTGTGCCTTGATCAAGTCCATGCACAACAGGTGCGCAGCCACACCCAGCTCTGAGTCCAGTTCTAGTTTGACTCAGGCCAGGTGTGACTGCTTAAATCAGTCATCCTCCATCTCACAGTTCCACTATCCAATTAAGGAACAAACAGAGACTCAGCATATGAAGGATAAGAAGAAGAAGACAATGGCGACATCAGCCAAACAAACTAAATACGACAGAGACGACAGTCAAGCCACCGGATTCATTCACAACACATCACAAATCAAACTCAGCCAAAATAACCATAAATACTTTAATTTCACACTACAGACGGGACCAGATCAGTATATAGATTGCGTATCATTTTCCACATCCCACCATCAAACAATAACCAAACTGGACCAGGACCAAACCCCATCAAAATTAACCAATATTCAAAGGAGTACCAACAAATTAAGTTGAATTGCCTACATTCACTCATTTAACACCAGTGATCGACCTTGCGTAAGTGTTGGTGATCGGATTATGCACAAGCGTTTTAATGTATGCATTGACATGAACCTCCCCATCACACACACACACGCACGCACACCCCACAGTAAATGGAGGTGCACAGAAGTGTGGTCATTGCTTGATTGGGAATAATCACCGTTTAGCGCCGTGGGCGTCGCATTAGATTAGCAGTCGCGCTAACGTCATTCCAGAGAGCTCTCTGCGATGGACAGAACATCACGACTCCACGCCATGCGGCACATTTACTCAAGCATCGTACTCAAGTACTACTATCTTCAAGGTACTTCTACTTTACTGGAGTATTTATTCTCACTCCCAATGTTCCGCCATAATCTGAGGACTCTCCCCTTCAGACTCCATCCTTTATTAGCCCGTAGTATTATGCATCCATCCATCTTCAACCGTAGTCGCGTCGTGGGGGCAACAGCTCCACCAGAGAGCTCCAGACCTCCCTCTCCAGAGCAACATTAGTAACTTCCTTCTCTGGGATCCCGAGGCAGTCCCGGCAGATATTGGAGATATTGGTCTATACTCTGCACCGGGGGTCTCCTCCCAGTGGGACGTGCATCGAGGACCTCCCTATAGGGAGGTCGAGAGGCATCCTAGCCAGATGCCCGAACCACCTAAGCTGGCTCCTTTCCAGGCGAAGAAGCAAGCGACTCCACTCCGAGTCTCTGCCGACTGAACTTCTCACCCTATCTATAAAGGATTGTCTTATGCAGTTGTGACCGACTATAGTCACTACCCAGGGCGAGGAAGGACACAACACAGTCTTAAGTAGACTGGTTTATTCCTCTCAGTGCAAGGAATAACACAACATATGACATTTTACACAGGAGAGAGCTCTCCACTGTCGGGACAGAGGCTCTCTTTGAGTGTTTGTGGCGATGACTGATTTAACCTGTTGTGCCTTGATCAAGTCCATGCACAACAGGTGCGCAGCCACACCCAGCTCTGAGTCCAGTTCTAGTTTGACTCAGGCCAGGTGTGACTGCTTAAATCAGTCATCCTCCATCCCACAGTTCCACTATAAATAACCAATTAAGGAACAAACAGAGACTCAGCATATGAAGGATAAGAAGAAGACGACAATGGTGAAACAAACTAAATACGACAGAGACGACAGTCAAGCCACCGGATTCATTCATAACACATCACAAATCAAACTCAGCCAAAATAACCATAAATACTTTAATTTCACACTACAGACGGGACCAGATCAGTATATAGATTGCGTATCATTTTCCACATCCCACCATCAAACAATAACCAAACTGGACCAGGACCAAACCCCATCAAAATTAACCAATATTCAAAGGAGTACCAACAAATGTAAGTTGAATTGCCTACATTCACTCATTTAACATTTGCTATTTTATATGCCTATAGACCTACAGTAAAATAACTACCAAATATTACCATAATAAATAATTCCCCCCTCGTTAATTCCCCAGCCGAAACCTACTCCCCATACCAAGCAAAAACAAAATATCTTAACACCAGACTCTGACACAGGGTTACCATTCCTAACATAAACAACAACAGACTCTGAAACAGTCCTTGGGAAGGTCAGGATCTCTGACGACATGGCTACAAGTAATTGGCCGGACGACGACCTATGGATGTATGGCTATCGCAATTCGACAATAATTGCAATTAAGTTTAAGGATGAACAGGGTCAGGTTGGAGTTGTCCTCGGGCGGACAGGAAGACCCAAGATTTGCCAGAACAAAATTATGTTAAAATTCCAATTCCGTTTGTATCAACAACGAAGATAACTCTACCATGGCCTAACATCTCACAGTTCCACTATAAATAACCAAATAACCAACCAACGGACAAACAGAGACTCAGCATATGAAGGATAAGAAGAAGAAGACAATGGCGACATCAGCCAAACAAACTAAATACGACAGTCAAGCCACCGGATTCATTCACAATACATCACAAATCAAACTCAGCCAAAATAACCATGAATACTTTAATTTCACACTACAGACGGGACCAGATCAGTATATAGATTGCGTATCATTTTCCACATCCCACCATCAAACAATAACCAAACTGGACCAGGACCAAACCCCATCAATATTAACCAATATTCAAAGGAGTACCAACAAATGTAAGTTGAATTGCCTACATTCAATCATTTAACATTTGCTATTTTATATGCCTATAGACCTACAGTAAAATAACTACCAAATATTACCATAATAAATAATTCCAACCGAAACCTACTCCCCATACCAAGCAAAAACAAAATATCTTAACACCAGACTCTGACACAAGGTTACCATTCCTAACATAAACAACAACAGACTCTGAAACAGTCCTTGGGAAGGTCAGGATCTCTGACGACATGGCTACAAGTAATTGGCCGGACGACGACCTATGGATGTATGGCTATCGCAATTCGACAATAATTGCAATTAAGTTTAAGGGTCAGGTTGGAGTTGTCCTCGGGGCGGACAGGAAGACCCAAGATTTGCCATAACAAAATGATGTTAAAATTCCGATTCCGTTTGTATCAAAATTCCGATTCCGTTTGTATCAACAATGAAGATAACTCTACCATGGCCTAACATTGTCTGCTGTTTCACAGGCATCGCTACAGACCATGCAGGCTGAGGTGAAGGAGATCTGCCAGGTCGTCATAAACAAAACACGCAAGATTATAGTCAAAGGCATGGAACATGTGGAATTTGACAGGTTCCTCGCAGAGTTCCAGGACGAGCTGAATGGTGCCGACTTCAAGGGTTATGTCCAAGTCATAGTAGCTGGTACCAGTGTCCTCCAGGCACTTTCCACAATATCTGTTGTGGACATCTGTGGGCTGTCGTCACCATTCATAGCGACTTGCCCTTCGCCATCGCAGGTTCTGGCACCCCAGTGGCGTTGGAAACTCTGTATGGACTCGGAGACACTCATTTTGATGAAATGTCGGTTAGCGGGGGCACGGTGGCACAGTCGGTAGTGCTGTCGCCTCACAGCTAGAAGGTCCTGGGTTCGATTCCCGCTCGGGACATTGTGGGCGCTGGCGGCGTGTCCTCTCCTCCGCGTCATCAGTGCCCATACCCGAGGCGGGGTTAGCGAAAGGGCCTTTCTGTGTGGAGTTTGCATGTTCTCCCCGTGTCCCCTAGGGTAGGTACCCTCACAAAAACATGCAGTAATCCTGGTCTCTAAAACTACCTCACCCTGGCCAGCCGGGGCGCCTGATGGAGGGGAAAGGAACTGGTCGGAATAACGTGTTCCTTCCACGCGCTACGTCCGGCCAGGGAAATTCCCCCCCGTCAAGTGAAAAGAAGCAGCTTGGACTCCTCATGCATAGAAGGAGGCATGAGGTCTGTCCGCTGCCCCCCCAGGTTGGCAGAGGAAGTGTAGCGCCCAGGATTACATTAGATAATTGGCACTGGGTGAAAAAACTGGGTTGCAAAATCGTGGGATAAAAATTATTAAAAAAAAAAAAAAAATGTCGGTTAGCGTTGCCGTGAGGCTGGTGACTAGGCATGCCACGGTATGAGATTTTACAGTACGGTACGGTGCCGGTATTGAAAACCTATACCTCGGTATTCCACGGTATTTATATAAAAAAAAAAAAGATTGCCCCCCCCCCCCCCCACCCACCTATGTCTAGTGACTACCCCCACCTCCTTATAAGCCCTTCTTTGTTCCCCAACCTGTAGGCCCACATATCTTATTTTTTTATTTTTACCTTTGAATTTTGTTATTTGTCATGTGACTTGTCATGATTATGAATTGATTACCCAGGACCGAATGGAAACAAGACTGCAAGGACTTTTTTCAGTGATCCCTTTGGACTTGTGTTTGACTGTACCCTATACTGATTACATTTCTGCCAATAAAGTATTCAATCAATGAATCAATAGCTATTCCCCACTGTATTTCACTGTACTAGCGTGCAGGGTACAAAACGGCCATTAGGGGGAGCCATCCCCCTAATTCCCGTTTTGTACCCTGCACGCTGGAGCAGAGGTAGTGCAATCTGCGCATGCTCACAACTGCGTGCCTCTGTGTTGACACTTGACAGTTCACACTTTTAGTTTAGTACATGTGGAAATATGGAATATACAATTGGATCTGGGTGTCTTTCAGCAACACTAACTCAAAGGTAGGAAGCAGCTGTGCAGCTGTGTGGTGAAAATAAATGTTTTGCCTTAGTCTGGGAGTGGCATTGCACTGCATGCGCGCAGCATGCGCCGCCCACCAACTGTATTAAAATACCGTAAGCTCGGAAATCTCACGGTATCAACACCGTGGCTGTTCCTGTCGCGGTATTACCGAAATTCGGTAAACCGCGGCATGCCTACTGGTGACTGATGTCATCAGAACAGCAATCAAGAAGGACCGCACTTCTGGATGTGTGTTGTTGATGGAAAAAAACAGCCACATATCTTTGAACCTGATGTCCAGTTACCTGAGGAAACCAAGTCGGACTCGTCGGCCAAATCTCCTAATAGTCATCCTCCATCTCACAGCAGTCTTATGCAAATGGTTAGAATGTTCTTTGGACTCCTATAGGCTACTTTGCATAGTTTCAATGTAAGAGTTTTTTTACAAGATCTGCTAACTTTCTAAAACGTTTGAACATTTACAGCATGGTTTTCCAAAAGTGGGGTCCGGGGACCACTAGGGGTACTTGACGGAGTTCCAGGGGGGGTCCCTATCTAAATTAGAGATATTTAGGAACCAAATGGACCCTTATGGGTCTGTAACTCTGAGAGTGTACGGTTAAACTGTTAAATTAACAGTGGTTTTACAATATACCAGAGATAGAAATGCCATTAAATCGGGGTCCATAGCCTAATGCGTGTGAAACTGGGGGTCCATGAATGCCATTAAATCGGGGGCTGTAGCCTAATGCGTGTGAAACTGGGGGTCCATGAAATTAACACGTTTCGGAATCACTGCTAGAGCCGTGAAAGTTCTATCTTATCGGGGTCACTGGCATATCTCTTCAAATGGGGGTCAGCGGCCTAATAAATGTCGATTTGGGGATCCTTGACATGAAATTGTTTGGGAAGCACTGATTCACAGTGCATTTACATTACTTGAGTAAATGCACACTCCAGTTACACAGTGTGTCACTTCTCCTGCTGATACACGTGGAAGAGCTTAATCTAATTCTGAGAAACTGTCCTCTTAGGCAAGACAGGACACACACACACACACACACACACACACACACACACACACACACACACACACACACACACACACACACACACACACACACACACACACACACACACACACACACACACACACACACACACACACACACACACACACAATGGAGCTCCATTAATGACAGAACTCCCGCGATTTCGTTCGACAACGCATGGTTTAACGCGTGCACACGCGCGCGCGTGCACGTCTCGTGTGATCGCCTGCACTGCTTTAAGTCTATGGGAAAACACGCGACGCGTTCATGCATTGTGCACGCGCGCGCAGCTGAGGTACGCGGAGTTCAGAGTTTTGGCATTTTGGAGCTGTTTGGTCTGTTTTTTTACTCACCCATGCACGCACGCACGCACGTGTGACTGTTTGTGCATTTGCACTGGCATTGGCACTGAAATTCCGCCTCAAGACCAGCAGATAGTATTTTAATATCCTGAATGATACATTATATTATCCATAATTCTCTGTATTAAAGAATAGCCTATTGATTGATTGATTGATTGATTGATTGATTGAAATATGTATTAACAGTTTGCAGAATTGCAGTACATTTCAAGCACAAACTCAATACAAAGGCTGTTAACTGTGAGTGGACGACCCAATTAAGCATTAGGCTACACTTGTTTGCAGTTCTAACCTACATGTTTAACCATTGGAATTCCCCAACATTACTTTTCCGACTGGCCATATCATTCAAGAAATTCATTTTCAAATTAAAAAATCTCTTAATTCTCATTAGTCTGATGATTAGTTGCACGTTATAAATATGCTTAATGCCATCAGTTAAATATCACGGCTGCGGCAGATGTGCGTCAATTATTTCTGTAATAAATAATATATACCTTTAATCATGTCGGCCTTCCATTATGCAGGGCGCGCTCCGTGCGTCCTTCCTTATACCTTTCCATGCAGTTTTATGAATCTATTTTAATCAATATTGCTATAATATTTCACGTGATCACTAAGTGCATATAACATGTTTTCTATGGTCATGCCTCGAATGTTATATAGCCTATTTTGCCAGTTCTCAACGAACGGATTGGTCTAATTCATGAAATATCTATTATCAGTAACCAAGACTTTATTAGAAGTTTGTATAGGAAAACGGTAGTTTCATGACAGTACAGAATCATGTAGATTGATTCAATAGCCTAGGACAGGGGTTCTCAACCCGTGGGTCGCGACCCCTCGGGGGGTCGCCAAATTATTTTAGGGGGTCCCCAAATTATTTTCAAAAAAAAGAAAAAATATATATTTATTAAAAAGAAAAAAAATTCACGATTTTTCAAAAATAGCAGACCTACAAGCTCGCTATGAGCTTGTAGATCTGCTATTTTTAAATAGCTAAATTATAACAATGCTTAAAACACCAAAAGGGGTTCCCGCCCAAAATGGTTTAAGGTTATTGTAGCAGTCAATTTATATTGGGGGTCGGGAGGGGGCGGGGCGGGGGTCCCGAGACATTGCCAAAGCATTTCCGGGGGTCCCCGGACAAAAACGTTGAGAACCCCTGGCCTAGGAGGCCTACTAGTCCAACACATTATCACAATTTTACCTCGCAGCTTGACGTTTGGCAAAGACATGTATTACCTCAGATATTGACATAGTCAGACATACACACACACATATATAAAATGATTACAGACAGAGCAGTCAGTGGTCCATAAAGTTTTCTTTCTGGATTCGTTTCTAACTTACCTGCAGTTTATGTCCTCCATTTCAAATGGGATTTAGGCAATTTTACCAGTGGACGGTGATTTACAGGCTTCCCTCACATTTTTAACCCATTTGATCTATTGAATGATTCTCACTATTATAGTTATAGTTTAACACTTTTTCTTATATAGAGTATTTTACCCCATTTCCATGCATATATCAATCATACAGTGCAATAATGACTCTTAAACCAGTGTGCTATCAATGCTCCAAGACAGACTCGAGGTATCTTGTGACAGAAAATAACAGATGTATAAGTGACAATGAATCACATAGTACTGCATTTTACCATGTCACATTATTTCCAAATGTGATAAAGTTGACTTATTTTGACATTATTAAAGTCACAGAACATGAAATATCATCAATAACACCTTTATTGCAATGAAGAATACATACAAATGAACTATAACTCGACCGGCCATCGGACGGTCTCGCGCCACACCATCCAGGTGGCCAGTTGTCCGGGTGGCCACTTGTGCAGGGTGCCCACTTGTTCAGTCAGACTACATTTTGGGTGCGGTACTGAACCATACTGTAGCATACTGTACTGTACCATACTGTACCGTACTGTACCGTACTGTACCAGACTGCACTGTACTGTACTGTACTGTACTGTACTGTACTGTACTGTACTGTACTGTACTGCACTGTACTGCAATGTACCATACTGTATGTTACTGTACCATACTGTATGTTACTGTACCGTACTGTACCAGACTGTACGTTACGTTACCGTACCATACTGTACTGTACCATACCGTGCTGCTGTGTGTGCGCGTGTGCGTGTGCGTGTGTGTGTGTGTGTGTGTGTGTGTGAAGTGAAAAGGGGAGGGGTCGGTGAATGTGGAAATTGTGATATAATTTGCGTCACAGCAAAATGTTGCACAATAACAGTATGGCACACAAAAGCAATATTTGTACAATACATATGACAGGTGAGCGGAGGCAATGTAGTGCAGATGGATTCCTGTGGCATGTAGAATTTGTTTGTGCTTCTTCTGTCGTATATGTCCTTAGACCTTCAGCTCCATTGCAGCAAGCCAGTCCAGTGTGTCATTGTCTAGGTCAATTAAGCCTTGATCACTATTTGGTAGCCGGTATGTGGGGCAGCTGGTCAGCACGTGTTCCATAGTCTGTAATGGATCCCCATTACAGACTATGGCCCAGACTATGGCCCAGACTATGGCCCAGACTATACACACAGGCCCAGTTCCTGGGCCTGTGTGGCAAAGGGCCGCCGGGACTTGAGATGCGTACGCTGTGGTGTCTCCGTGACGACCTTGTGGAGGAGGTGAGATTTGCTCAACTGTGCCTTCCGAGTGAGGGCCAGTGTGGCTGCTTCTCGCCTGACCTCTGCTGGGGCGATTCCAGGCTGAGGCACAGTATTCAGCGGCAGGGAAAACTAGGGCCTCGGTGGAGATGCGCAGTGTCTTTGTGGTGACTCCCCACGTGGTGCCAGCTAGATGCTGTATCAGTGCGGCACGGGCTTTCCCTTAACACTGTCCAGGTGTTGTTTAAAGGACAGTGTTCTGTCGAGCTTCACTCCATGTATGTCGGTGAGGACTGGGACTGTAGCCGGGCACCGTCGACCATGAGGTTGATTTGGCGAGTTGCTTCCCTTTTGTAGAGGTGGAACATTGTTGCTACAGTCTTCTCAACACTGAGCTTGAGGCGGCAGTCCTTCAGGTATGAAGAAAGGGTGTTCATGTCCTCCGAGAGGCTTTCCCCTATACTGCTTCCCAGGATGGCTTGCTGAGCAGAATTGCCAAGTTTTGTAGGAGAAGCCGGACGGATAAATATATTGGTCACAATTGCATTTGCAAAGTGGGGAACAGTCCAAATTTGTATTACTGCATTTTCAGGTACTACACTACAGTCACCTTTACAGGTGCATCTGATCAGCTCTCTGCAAGCTCTGGAAACCTCTGGAATGGTCAGCCAAACTGGCACCCATGACCCTTCTTCCTTAACCCACCCATAGTTCTGTGGAGAAGGAATCACTCGGTGGCTTCGTGTGCTGGTGGCCCAGATGCCCGCTTGGTAGACTGCAATAGCCTAGGGGAACCCAAATCTCGAGCCCTGCCTATGTTTCACGCATATTCCGGTTGTGACACAACATATGCCTTAATAGCCGGGGAGCCAGTCACCCAAAATTTGAGAGGACCTGTGATGTCATAACATACTTTTTATTTGTGTTTTTTTTCTATTCATTTGGTCAGAGCAGACCTCTCATTCTGTGTTCCATAATGACCAATAAAAAGTATGTCATGACATCACAGGTTCATCTCTATTCCCGCTCCCCGGCTATTAATGGAAAGGGTAAGAAGTCAGCTTGGCGGACCTGGCAAGCCTATGATGCTGCCTGCGACAGAAACATTCGTCAATCTGGCAAAGCATCCCTTCCAGCAACTAGATGTTGACTGCCAGCACTTCCGGGAGCTTGAAAGACTGACAGTAATTTTGTACGACAAATCCAGTCCTTTGAGCTCCATCAACGAAAAAAGAATGACCTCCCACCCAGGGTGCACTCACATGTGAAACGGGCAGTCTACCAAGCAGGCATCTGGGCCACCAGCACACAAAGCCATCAAATGATTCCTTCTCCACAAAACTATGGGCCAAGGAAGAAGGGTCATGGGTGCTAGTTTACTGACCATTCCAAAGGTTTCCAGAGCTTGCAGAGAGCTGATCAGATGCACCTGTAAAGGTGATGTATACCTGCCAATGCAGCAATGCAAATTTTGACTGTTCCCCACTTTGCAAATGCAATTGTGACAGCTAGGCAGGATGTGCACAGCTCTATAACATGTTTCGCACTATGATGCATATTCTTCATTGCAATAAAGGTGTTATTGATGATATTTCATGTTCTGTGACTTTAATAATGTAAAAATAAGTCAACTTTATCACATTTGGAAGTAATCTGATCATTTTATGATGTATATAGTCTGAAAAATACTAGGCGGATTTTCACATATTTCATTGATATTGATAGTCTTGCAATTTGATATTTAAAATAGATATTTGACAAGGGCTCCTAGGCTAAAATCCTTTAGCATGACATAAAGAAGCCTCATACAAAATTTGGCGCTTTTATCCGCAAGTGCACTATTCTCCTAAAAAAGTGCACTAAGCCTCTGGACTATTTCTTCCTCTTGTACTGCCATGTGTCCATCACCTGGGCTAGAGTGGAGGTGCTCTATTACCTTTTAATAATGTTGTATGGACCTTCCATTAGTGATCTTCAACCATTTTAAATTCAAGGACCCCCAGTTTGACATGCATTAGGCTATGGACCCCCATTAATGGCATTTCTCTCTCTGGGCCCGCACTTAGATTCTAAAATCAATGCATGTCATTGAGTTTTACATACAACCATTCTGAGCTCATACTGTCGGAGACCAAGAACATCACATTTTCGAGGAATGTAGTCTGTAAATGGTTTTCAAATTAACAACCTCACTTAGAATGTCAATGAGCCAGACCTTAAATTGGAACTTTGATTATGAAATGAGTAGTGAAGTAATCAACTTGGGAAGTTTCATAACAATTATAGGGTATGCTTTTTCCACACATTTTCCTATTTTGGAGCTCTGGCTCATGGCCTAAGAACCAAAAAGAACTGAACTGGTGGAAAAGGGGCCTAGTGTCACAACATTTTTGCAATTTGGTGTTCCTAAAGACAAAAGTTCCTTATAATCCTGCTTTTACTTTGATCAGAGGAAATGAGTGTCACATGGCTAACTTCATTTTTGGAATTATGTTTCTCTTTCATTGCAAGGAACCATCACATTGCAATGTTGTATTAGTTCTGAAAATACATTTTTGGATTTATTTACAGATACAAGAGGCACAGACTATGGTGGACGTGAACGATGCTGTGGCTGAACTCTCAAACTGTACCGGGGGTCTTGGACGAGTGCTCAGGAAGATGAGTGACCGGGATGAGCTAGTGGTGTCTGTACTGGACTGGCATTTTAATGGAAGGCTGCATAAACCTCTTGAACAGTACGTTTGTGTGTCACACTGGTGCCTGTGGAACATGAATTGATGTTGATTCTGTTTAGGATTCTAGTGGCTATTAATGATCAGTGTTCACCTGCAATAGATAACTTGGTAGCACAAAGTGATACATAACATTTCCATTTGACTAGTTTGTGATCTAATTTTACAAATTAGACACTTGTTGTATGTCCACATATTAATGATGTCCACATATTAATGACTGATATATTATCTTATCTAATGTGTTAAGGCTCCGTGAAGGCATGGGAGACTTGGATGTTTTGCAAGCGCTTCAAGGCAGTCCTGCGTTACAAGCAATGTTCTGTGGAGGCCCCCCAGCACCACTAGATCCAGCAGCTCTCAGACGGCTCTACAGGGTCAAATATTCAGTGGCAGGGAGCTCCAGAAGAACGGCAGAGGAGAGGGCGGTTGCCTATTTTTGGGACTGGCTGTCTGCAGTTGAGGGTATGTGTCACATTTTGGTTACTGTATTTAAGGACTGAAACATAATTCACAATCAATGTGTCACTTTGTATGACCTTTATTGTCTTGAGCACTTCAGTTCACTAAAACATCACATCTTTACCTTTACAGATGGGGACGCAGTCCTGAATGTCGACGAGATGGAGCCGGTTTCTGTGTCTTTGGAGGACGTGTTACGTTTTTCCACAGGCACAGAAATAATTCCACCCCTAGGCTTCTACCCACGGCCGGCACTACACTTCCTCCATGACGGAGAACGTCTCTTTCCAGAGACCACACATGTGGCCTTGTATTGAAATTGCCTCTCCACATCCTTTATGACAATTTCAGCGATTAGATGATTTCTGGAATCATCCAGGCCCCAGGTTTTGGTCTAGCTTGAGTCTTTCCCTAACCTTTTTGGCCATCACCCCCTGTTGCCTCCCGACCTGGCTGACACCCACCCCCACCCAGTTTGGGAACCACTGTTTGATTTTGATTTTCTTATACATTTTATTGATCTAAATTTTATTTATGTTTTAAATAATGTTATTTATGTTAGAATATAGCCTACGCTGCAGCTAGGTCAGTGAGGTAACAGGGGGTGCATGGTCAAAAAGGTTTGGCCCGGCCCTCATCAAACCCTGGACACTCGCATGTCCCCGCTAACACCCATAGCTCTCCATATATGGACCTGACATTCCGTTGTTCTGACCTCGTAGAACGTCTGACTGGGGAGTTTATAATTTTGTCAAATGGTGACAGTGAATTTGTTTGGCCTGGGATTCTGTAATGTTTTATACTGAAAATGGAATTGTTAAAACCATTTTATAAGAAAAAAAAAATGTTTTACAAATGTTGGTTCCATTTGTACACATGCTTGTGATAATTAAAAAAAAACATGCAGGATATGCAAAGTGTGTTCTTTTTAGACATAGTCTACTCTAGATTAAATGGTACAGTTCTAATCTCTTATGGGTGTCAATGCTCAATGCAGATGTTTTAATTTAAATTGGTTATGAAGTTACTGGTGTAAACTTTGAATGCAGACTTTCAAAGTCTAGTCACTAGACTTACGCTACGAAGCGGTTGGCATAACAGCTTTTCAGTGTAAATTAGTAGAAATGTGTGCATTGGCACAAGTATACAGTTTACATATTCTAATGCTGTTAATACATTGGAAACAGTACAGCCATGGATGGGGAAATCCAACTCATCCAGTTGTAGCTTGTAATCTAAATAATACAAAAGCAAGCTGTAAAAGGGCATTCATTGCTTAATGTGCTTTGTAACACCATTGTGTGTTTTTTGTTTGTTTTTTTTAGTAGTGGAGTAAAAAGGACTGTTTGCCTGTAAAGTATTGCGAGGATACATATAAACTAAAATTGTACAGTACTTTAATGGGGTTCTAGTTAATTTCACTGCTCATGGTACAGAAATGCAGAAACCGGTCCTTTGATTTCATTTTACATTCACAGGAGTTAAAGATATAGAAGGGTCATTGGGTTACCACCTCGAAGCCATAATTCTAAGTGATTTCTAACAAGTAGCCTAAATTGCACTGGCTGTGCTGTGGCCATCTACTGTACCAGCGCCATCTACTGGCGAAATGTCTAAGCAATGCAGGGGCAGACCACATGGCTAATTTGCATACCATAACCACACGTGTGTGCGTGGGTGAGTGCAAACACGAGATCCATTAGCCAGACGCTCCAATAGAGCCAGCACTCCAATGGAACTACACGTGAACGTTTGAAGGCACACGCTTACACTTTAAGGTTACACATCTCGTGTACCCTTTAGGTGTAATCTTGTACCTTCAAACGCTCACGTGTAGTTCCATTGGAGTGCTGGCTCTTGCTCCATAATGCCAAAACTCTGACCTCCGCGTACCTCACGTCCGCGCGCGTGCAAAACGCATGAACGCGTCGCGTGTTTTCCCATAGACTTAAAGCAGTACAGGCGATCACACGAGACGCGTGTGCGCGCGCACGCGTTAACCCATGCGTTGTCGCGGGAATTGACGGGAGTTGTCATTAATGGAGCCACACACACACACACACACACACACACACACACACACACACACACACACACACACACACACACACACACACACACACACACACACACACACACACACACACACACACACACACACACACACACACAGTAAATGGAGGTGCACAGAAGTGTGGTCATTGCTTGATTGGGAATAATCACCGTTTAGCGCCGTGGGCGTCGCATTAGATTAGCAGTCGCGCTAACGTCATTCCAGAGAGCTCTCTGTGATGGACAGAACATCACGACTCCACGCCAAGCGGCACATTTACTCAAGCACCATACTCGAGTACTACTATCTTCAAGGTACTTCTACTTTACTGGAGTATTTATTCTCACTCCCAATGTTCCGCCATAATCTGAGGACTCTCCCCTTCAGACTCCATCCTTTATTAGCCCGTAGTATTATGCATCCATCCATCTTCAACCGCTTATCCGTAGTCGGGTCATGGGGGCAACAGCTCAACCAGAGAGCTCCAGACCTCCCTCTCCAGAGCAACATTAGTAACTTAATTCTCTGGGATCCCGAGGCAGTCCCGGCAGATATTGGAGATATTGGTCTATACTCTGCACCGGGGGGTCTCCTCCCAGTGGGACGTGCATCGAGGACCTCCCTATAGGGAGGTCGAGAGGCATCCTAGCCAGATGCCCGAACCACCTAAGCTGGCTCCTTTCCAGGCGAAGAAGCAAGCGACTCCACTCCGAGTCTCTGCCGACTGAACTTCTCACCCTATCTCTAAAGGATTGTCTTATGCAGTTGTGACCGGCTATAGTCACTACCCAGGGCGAGGAAGGACACAACACAGGGCAGCTTTCTTAAGTAGACTGGTTTATTCCTCTCAGTGCAAGGAATAACACAACATATGACATTTTACACAGGAGAGAGCTCTCCACTGTCGGGACAGAGGCTCTCTTTGAGTGTTTGTGGCGCAGCCACACCCAGCTCTGAGTCCAGTTCTAGTTTGACTCAGGCCAGGTGTGACTGCTTAAATCAGTCATCCTCCATCTCACAGTTCCACTATAAATAACCAATTAAGGAACAAACAGAGACTCAGCATATGAAGGATAAGAAGAAGAAGACAATGGCGACATCAGCCAAACAAACTAAATACGACAGAGACGACAGTCAAGCCACCGGATTCATTCACAACACATCACAAATCAAACTCAGCCAAAATAACCATAAATACTTTAATTTCACACTACAGACAGGACCAGATCAGTATATAGATTGCGTATCATTTTCCACATCCCACCATCAAACAATAACCAAACTGGACCAGGACCAAACCCCATCAAAATTAACCAATATTCAAAGGAGTACCAAAGAATTGCCTACATTCACTCATTTAACATTTGCTATTTTATATGCCTATAGACCTACAGTAAAACTACCAAATATTACCATAATAAATAATTCCCCCCTCGTTCCCCCCTCGTTAATTACCCAGCCGAAACCTACTCCCCATACCAAGCAAAAACAAAATATCTTAACACCAGACTCTGACACAGGGTTACCATTCCTAACATAAACAACAACAGACTCTGAAACAGTCCTTGGGAAGGTCAGGATCTCTGACGACATGGCTACAAGTAATTGGCCGGACGACGACCTATGGATGTATGGCTATCGCAATTCGACAATAATTGCAATTAAGTTTAAGGATGAAAAGGGTCAGGTTGGAGTTGTCCTCGGGGCCGACAGGAAGACCCAAGATTTGCCAGAACAAAATTATGTTAAAATTCCGATTCCGTTTGTATCAACAACGGAGATAACTCTACCATGGCCTAACATCTCACAGTTCCACTATAAATAACCAAATTACCAACCAACGAACAAACAGAGACTCAGCATATGAAGGATAAGAAGAAGAAGACAATGGCGACATCAGCCAAACAAACTAAATACGACAGAGACGACAGTCAAGCCACCGGATTCATTCACAACACATCACAAATCAAACTCAGCCAAAATAACCATAAATACTTTAATTTCACACTACAGACGGGACCAGATCAGTATAATTAGATTGCGTATCATTTTCCACATCCCACCATCAAACAATAACCAAACTGGACCAGGACCAAACCCCATCAAAATTAACCAATATTCAAAGGAGTACCAACAAATGTAAGTTGAATTGCCTACATTCACTCATTTAACATTTGCTATTTTATATGCCTATAATGCCTAATTTTGATGAAATGTCGGTTAGCGGGGGCACGGTGGCACAGTCGGTAGTGCTGTCGCCTCACAGCTAGAAGGTCCTGGGTTCGATTCCCACTCGGGACATTGTGGGCGCTGGCGGCTTGTCCTCTCCTCCGCGTCATCAGTGCCCATACCCGAGGCGGGGTTGGCGAAAGGGCCCTTCTGTGTGGAGTTTTCATGTTCTCCCCGTGTCCCCTAGGGTAGGTACCCTCACAAAAACATGCAGTAATCCTGGTCTCTAAAACTACCTCCCCAGGGGGGGTAGTTCCAGGGGGGGTCCCTATCTAAATTATAGATATTTAGGAACCAAATGGACCCTTACGGGTCTGTAACTCTGAGTGTATGGTTAAACTGTTAAATTAACAGTGGTTTTAAAATATACCAGAGATAGAAATGCCATTAAATCGGGGTCCATAGCCTAATGCGTGTGAAAGCCTAATGTGTACACACACACACACAGACACACACACACACACACACACAAACCCCAATGTGTTTCATCACTGTCCACCCACACACTGAGGAGATGGTGATTTATGTTTATCCATTAGTCCTATAATAATATGATGCACTACAACAAAAATAGAAGATCGACAAGCTCACACATGAGAATATCTAGCACGATTGTGATCTTGTAGATCTGCTGGCTATCGTTGCAGGATGAGAGAAAAAGAGAGAGATTCAGATGTATGGATTGTGTTGCATTGCAGATACTTTGCTACTTTGGAAGAGAGTTTGACTAATTTGGAAAAAAATCTGAGTACTTTTTTACCACAGCTGTCAGGCTGAGTCTATAAACAAACCACCAGAAGATGATAAATATAGAGCCCGTCACAAAGCGAACGTGCGTTCAGATGAAATTAAACAGTCACCAATCTTCCTGAAATGTCTTAACCCATTTTGAGCGGGAACCCCTTTTGGTGTTTTAAACATTGTTATAATTTAGCTATTGAAAAATAGCAGATCTACAAGCTCATGCTATGAGCTTGTAGATCTGCTATTTTTGAAAAACCGTAAAAATGCGGCACAAATCTTTGAATATATATTCTTTCAGAGCGAACGTTTTTTTTATTTCGACGTCAGGCCTAAATGTGTTAAAGTGCCTCGCGTAGCGTTGGTTGTTTAGAAGTGCGGCAGCATGCGTACGTACGGTTTCAGAGAAAAGCCTGTCAAAGAAAGTCCTTTCCAAATGGAGGCAGAATTTAATTGGGTGGTTTACGCGCGGAATACAAAGCCTCTTTCTCCCCCGTCACGTTCTACTGCGTTGTTTTGAAGTCAATATTTTCAGCTCTTTGAGGTGGCTTTTATCCGGCCTGACCGCCCCGGATGTTTAGATACTTGTGGTTAAGCCTGTGCTTCCAATTTCATGTATATCGTCACTGTCAACCATCTCAACATTGTATCTTTTTTTTTTGCAAAAGACAAGAACTGTCAATCACACAGCGACTACTGGCCAATCACAGTGGGGCTTCTCCTAGAACTGAGGTGGGATCCATAATGACACGGGAGGGAAAGTGCCGCTTTAATGGTTATCGTCGCTGTCAGATAACGTTGAAATATGGAGATGAGAGGTTTCTGCCTCATCTTGTTATTTTCTCAGGTCAGTGAAAGTGCTGCTTTCGGTTCAGTACTTGGAACAGTTTACTTTCCCACAATTCCCAGCAGTGCCTGCGAGGTTTAGTTGAGTGGGAGTGCGTACGTACATGTGAGCACTTCATTAGACCTGAGCTTATAATGACACACACAGAACACCGTGCACACTTGATCATTCTGTGGAGAAGGAATTGTGCAGATTTGACAGAACAAGCAGAGCAATTACAGCGCCACTCAGATTTACGCTAATAAACTCCCCGAGGGTGGACACGCTATGAAGCCGTAACATCTGTCCAACACCCACGCACGCATGCCGGGCGCACGCACGCACGCGCACACACGCGCGTACGCATGGACACCGTGCACACGCAGACACAGGCATGGGGCTTACAGGATTTGTGATACATAGACGCATCCATGCATTACTATACTTTGAGGACGTCAACCTTTTAGGAGAGTGGTTTTCAACCCTGGCATTTTGAGCCACATGGACCACCATTATTTTGACAAGAATTAGCCTCTCAGACCCAAAACTTGATGTGCTACCATAGGATAACATGAATTATAGGCAAACATTGATCAAAGATAATCAGACTAGGACCATCAGGCCAGCAGCAGCAGGCACCTGGAGGAAACCCTGAGGCGAAATGGACATAGTGGCCAAATTTGGTATTGCAGCGCTGGGCCAAACACATGACACGTGAACGCTGTTTCATACGTGAACGTGTGCCATGATAGTCAACGGTCAGCGTGTTCATGTGTTTGGCCCAATCAATCCCAGAATGCACTCTGTTCCTACCCGGAAGGAGGAGTGAAATCGCCTCATGCGCTTTAGAGCAACTTAATGCAAGTGGATGGGAGGAGAAATACGGTGCCGTCTCTATTAATATATACTCTAAGATTACCACGGCAAGGTAGCAGCATCTACGGGCAGGGGTGGTGGAGAGGTGGACACAATTAACAGAGTGCAGAAGAGGCGCCGAGGGACCCCCCCCTCAATAATAGCAGAGTGGGTCGTCTTAATATATCCAGATTGTGTCATTTGGCAGAAAATGAGAAAATGACAAGCGATGAAATATATCAATGGATATGTCACAACTACCCCTACAGGGCTGCTATAGCTTAAAGACCATGTCGGTCGGCACCGCGCTTTCAGGTGGAGAAATGTTTACATTGACCAGAAAAGGTCATAAAGGGAGTGGTAAAGGCTTCTGTATTGAAAATTGAAATGCCTTAAAACTGTACTTGTTTACACAATGCCAAACTCCATGTAGCCTAATATGACTGCATAAAATGTACCCTATACCGAAACTACAAACTCTTAAGAAAATGTTTACTTGAATAGACCATGACTATCTCCCCCTCCAGTTCAGAGGAGGGAAGCTAGGTGGCCGGGGAGGGTGTTGACACAACATAATCCGGGAGGCTCCGACGGAGAATTGGTTCGACATGCGTCCGCACCTCGGACTAGCACCTCCCGTGCTTGCGGTTATGGTTAGGTTAGGGTTTGAGGTGGGTTGTCGTGTTTCGGACCAATGACTCGTCGGACCAAACACATGCACTCAAATAATCCTAGGGGCTGGGGTCCAACCTGTCACCAGAGAATTGAAGTGCTATAAGTGTGTTTTCTTTTTAGAGCTCCAGCTCTTAAAACTTAAAAAGTAAACGCAACTTAAAACGCATGAACAAAAAAAAAAAACATTTGGGTGGGATACCAATTTCATCCAACCAGGACAGAGAACCCCACAGCGATCATTTATAATGAACGAGTCACACTAACTCACTATTCTGAGTTTAGGTTAACTTGATTCGATTGAGGCAATGAGTGTCAGCACATTTTTCGAGTTAACTCAACTCGTCCAATTTTACATGAATCATTTAAATAAAGTATATTTAAAAAGGTAAAGGCTTCTGGTGCTTGACTCAGTGTTGCACTAATTTGCACTTATCTGCTCCACTAAATAAAACTAAACTAAATGTATGTCAACCAAGCAGACCATTGGTACCAATCTGGGACCGGAGGCCCAGGTTCGGTGGTTTGGCTGCATGGGGTGGATTGAGATGGAGCAAATTCCTCCCATACTTCCATCAGGGAGGAAGAACACGTCCTTCTGATTCACTGTGGCAGCAACGACCTGTAGGAATGGCTGACTACTACCCAGAAGGCAGTGAGAAATGGTGCCCGGTGTGCCACCTAAATGTCCTCAATGTGGACAAACACCTTAAAAAGATGCACCACCTTAAAGGAGGATCGGACGAGCAGCGCATCCTTTGCTCCCTGGGTACTGACAGGACCCCCGTGGAGGGGAAATCTGTCAGGTGTCCCCTTTTCAGAAAGACAGGGTGCAACGTGGAGATATTGAATCCTAGGCACCATCTCCGGAGCAAGCACAAGGGCATTAGTGATGCGGAGATGATCGAGGTGCTTCGGCCGATTCGCTATAAATTGGCCATGAGGCAACTGAAAGAGCTTCGAACATCAGCAAAGGAGCAAATGGTGACCGACCTGGATGTTCTGTTTGAAGAGGGTGAGCTGTTGCCGACAGTCGCTGCCCCGACAAAATAATAATTTTAACAGTATTGTTCAGTCCCTAAAAAGATACAATCTAGATTAGGTGAAGTTGCCTCTTAAACTTGTGATGCTAGTTGATTTTTGACTACTTGTCCACTAGGGCTCCAAGCATAATTCTGCTTGTTTCTCTCACGCAAGCTGGCAACACTGACACACGCCGGCATTCCTTCAGACCGACCAGAGAGCACGTTTTCAGCATGAGGCTTTTGGGACACACGCGGCATGCCCTCAGCGAAGGAAAGCCTGGTCCGTGTTCAGGAGAGGGAGTCGGAGAGAGTCCACAGTCCTTCTCACAGAGAGGTTATCTGTAGCGCCAGGGGAGAACATGGTGCCTGGTTGTGGCGGAGCGTTCTCCCGAATTTAAGCAGAGCTATTCAGAACTGATGACGGCAAAGTGATCGTAGAATTAAACTTTATTGTGGTCAATATGAGAACTTTGAGCCACGATGATATATAGTTCTGCTGCTAACAAACAGCTTCAGCTCTGAAAGGATTGAATCCTCTAAGAGGGTACTGTTTGAGGTGTGCCCTACAACCTCCCAACGCTGTGTTAAGCACAGTGGTGTGCAAAAGCTTAGAGAGATGGGGGGGTGGCACGCAGTAGTCTAAGTTTATCTAGTAGGCCTGAGGCCTTTCTGCCTGATGTAACAGCCGTTGGCTGTATTTATTATTATATTCGATTAGTAGTAATAAATATAGAGCTAATGCTATTATATCTATACATGCATATTTATTAGTATGCTACTGGGTTAGTGTTGCCTATTATGCCCGGTACTGTTTGTTGTTTCTGTCGTTCCTGCAGATGATGAGTGATGTGTCCTTAATGAGTTGCCATCTTGAGGAGGCTAACCAATGCTTGGATCCTATTGAAGAAAAGAAAAAAACCTTACCACTGTAAGCAAGTGTGGTAGAAGTTTCGCCCTGACAGACAACTTTATACAACACCAGAGAGGAACCATACACGTGTAATGAGTGTGGGAACAGTTTCTCTCAATCAAACACACAAGAGAATTCACACTGGACTGAGACCATACCACTGTAAAGGTGGAAAGAGAAACCCGCGACAACACCAGAGAATTCACACTGGACTGAGACCACACCACTGTGAAGGTGGAAAGAGAAACCCGTGTCATGTCTGTAATCTGGGAATCCTTTCTTCCCTGAGATAACAGCCAACTAAGATGATATTTTACATGGGACTCTATGGGATGTGCATGCATGTTTCCTGGTGCTGGAATATCTGAATATCTGTCTTTGTTTTCTAATGTTGTGTGTACTGTTTAAGGAGTAGAGAATAGCGTCACACAATGGAAAACGCAGTTTTTCATTCCGTTTCCGTCGTGTCCTCAGGGGAATTCCTACACATGGAGAGAATTCGGTATGCGATCAACAAAAAAAAAGATCACGGCTTCCGGAAAATATGGCAGCCCTTGTTGGATAGGTGTTCGGTCTCCTGTGGTGGAACACGTGCCCCAAATGGAACCCCCGAGTGCTTGAGCGCAGTTTGAGTTAAGATTACTCTGTATAATATGTTGTACCAACAAGCGTATCACATGCTGTCATCTCCTTTGATACATTTTTGGCTGGTGTTCCTCTTTCTTTGGGTTAGTTAGGGGATTGGGTGGGTTGTGTTTGTCTTGTGCGCTTGTTTAATAGATTAAATAGGACGCCGCAGCGAACTTTACTCTGTCAGTGTTCGTTAATTCAACAGAGAGCATCTGACTCACCTCAGCGTTGGATTAGATACGTTAACTGAATGTCTGTTTTCTAACGTTGTGTGTACTGTTTAAGGAGTAGTAGAGTGGCCGTTTGAGAGAATAGCATCGCACAATGGAAAACGCAGTTTTTCATTCCGTGTTCGTCGTGTCCTCAGGGGAATTCCGCAACACGGTGAGTAAACTACGGAATTTAAAATAACTAGTTAGCTTTTTGTGCAGTTCTCCCTCCCGGTGGGCCCAGTCGTTAGGTAGCATGTGTGGTTAACGTGCCCCAGCTATGTCAACAAAATGACAGAAACGTATATAATATAGGAAAAAAAATGGCGGGGCCTGGGCCATGGCTCAGCGGTCCAGGCACCCTTGCTGGTAGTCCAGTCTGGCAGTGTGCCGCAGGTTCGACTCCCGATCTCGACGACCCTCACTGCGTGTAACCCCCCCCCCCCCCCCGGCCAGCAAACCCAATTGTATCCCTCTATAAAAAAATATAGCTGCTGCTCTCAGCTGCTGCAGACCGGGCCGAGAGACAAAAAGAGCTCAGTGCAAGTCAGCAGAACATCCAGCAGAGAATCCCAGAGAGAGAAGAGGACGTGAAGGTGCTTCACAACCAGGTGCAGTCCATCAATCACCTTGACGATAGAGCAGTATGTCACAGTAACACAATCTTTGATGAGCTCCCCAGTTCCATTTACAGAATGAAATATGAGGTGAGGGAGCTCATCAGGGACCGGCAGAATCATGAAGTGAGTGAGGCTGAAGGACTGAGGAGGAGCGTGGAACAGGAGATTGCTGAACTGAGGAGGAGACAAGCTGAGCTAGAGCAGCTCTCTCACACAGAGGATGACGTTCAGTTTCTTCGCAGTAACGTCTCCCTGCGAGCGGTGCCAACGATCGCTGAATCAACACACCCTGCGGTCAGCAGCTCTGTGCATCCTGTGCTGCGCTACAGCCGCTGCTTTGTGGCTCTGAGCAAGATTAAAGATAAAGTAGACCGCATTATTAACCGTTTCCGTCCATCCGACGTGTCCGCACGTCCTAGGGGTCCCAATCGACGCGTACATCCTACGTGTGAGGACGTCTTAGCGCATCCTCAATGATACGGGGCGAGATAAGAATATTCTGAATTTTTTCCTTTTTTTTATTTGTCAGTTCACCTTTCGGCTACCGTATGCTCCGCTCTGTCCCCATGTTAGCTTATCATTCAGTTAGCCGTGAGTTAGCCGGAACGAATGACTCGTCTCTCCTAATCCAGGGCGCTTTCCGTGGTGTTGAACGGATCGATATACTGGCGCTTCATTTCTGCTCCTCATCCGTCTCTCCCGCAAAATATGAACGCTTTTTGGATCATATATCGTATAAACTAAAACGATCGCAATGTAAGCTAGCTATGTAAAGTAAAACAAAATTAGTGGATTGTTTCCGGGTCATGGGTTTCCGAGTAAAAGTGGCCATGTTGTTCCGGCACCCCAGAGCTTCTATTTTGAAGGACTTCCGGCACTGATTGTGTTAAAGAGGAGGAGACGCGATCATCTCGGAGACGGTCAGATGACGAGTAGATGTTGTTACTGGGAGGTGGAGCGGACACTATTAACCCATTCAGGACGGGATCCCCTTTTGGTGTTGTAGGCATTTACGTTATACTTTAGCTATTGAAAAGTGGCAGATCTACAAGCTCATAGCCGCGCTGCGAGCTTGTAGATCTGCTATTTTTGAAGGGTCTTGAAAATGTGGCGCAAATCTTTGAATAATACATTCTTTCAGAGCTAATGTTTTTAACTCGGACCTTCGCTTCTGGGTGGTCCCTGGAGCAACATATTTTGAGATTGGGGTTCGTGGCCAATTGCATGTGATTCTGGGGGTCCTTGACATGAAATAGTTTGAGAGCCACCGACATAAAATGTTTAGGATTTAGAAGCCATTTATTTTTTTTAGAATCTGACCCAGGTCTAAATGTGTTAATATAGTGTTAATATCAGCCGAACAGGAACCCGTAATAGTCCGGCAGCCGGGGGTGTGGAGTGGGACATTTGGAGGATATAGTGGCTTAAGATATTGTCTATTATACATCTTGCATCATGAATCCACTTGCTGACCGGCTGTCGGTGTTGTCACCTCAAACGTCACCAGAGAATTCATACAGCAGAGAAGCCTTACGCCTGTGACCAGTGTGGCACTAGGTTCAGCCTGAAAAGTACTCTCAAAGATCACCAGACAATTCATACAGGAGAGAAGCCCTACACCTGTGACCAATGTGGGACTAAGTTCAGCCTGAAAAGTGCTCTCAACCAACACCAGATAATTCATACTGGACAGAAGCCCTACGCCTGTGACCAGTGTGGGACTAGGTTCAGCCAGAGCAGTTCTCTTAAATGTCACCAAATAATTCATACAGGAGAGAAGCCTTACGCCTGTGACCAGTGTGGGACTAGGTTCAGCCTGAAAAGTACTCTCAACCAACACCAGAGAACTCATACAGGAGAGAAGCCCTACGCCTGTGACCAGTGTGGGACTAGGTCACCCCATTCGACTGGTATCACCCCATATAATCGGCGAAATCATCCGTTATCAGCACGTTTGAATGGGGCCAAAATGTCCATACTGGCATCCTCACTGTTCAGTATGTCATTATCTGCGATTGTAGCATTGTCATTATCACTGATGTCCTGACGGAGGCGCGCCGTGTCTGGTGGCCATGAGCTACGTGAGGCACCGCCGAGCGAGGCGTTAGCCGAGCGAGGCGCCGTGCTGATCGTTGCGAAGGCCACCAGACCCGACTCAGCGCCGTTCGAGTTACGTCCTGATAGACAGAGAATAGTATATATTAGTAGCTCCTAGTTCCATCATGCACCAAAATTACACGTCCACCAGGGGGAAACCTTGACCAGGCTATGTGGTGAGGATGCCAGTATGGACATTTTGGCCCCATTCAAACGTGCTGATAACAGATGATTTCGCCGATTATATGGGGTGATACCAGTCGAATTGGCTGACTAGGTTCAGCCAGAGCAGTCCTCTCAAACGTCACCAAATAATGCATACAGGCGGGAAGCCCTACACCTGTGACCAGTGTGGGAAAGGGTTCAGAGACCATTTAACCATCCTATAAGGCAACATTTCCTTATGCTATTTTACATACAATGTCCCCCTATGGAGCTGATTGCTCAATGCCGACAGCCGATCAGCAAGTGGATTCATGAATGTATGTTATAGAAAATATATTGGGCCAAAAAAAATATATATTCTTGAACCAAAATGTTGTGATTTGTTGTGTTGATGTACTTTTTTGTACTTTTTATGTTTGAGATAAATAAGTGTATTGAACTTAATTTTATTGGAGATTCTATAGAAATTGTTGTAGTAAGTAATTATGGACAGGAGTTGGGGGTGCACATGTTACGCCTCAGTTTTTGCAGTGACCAATGTGAATGTAGCTGAATTAGGCCTATGTGTAATTGTAGCCCAATTTTGAATAAATAAAATTGATCAAGTAAAAAAAAGGAAATATATATATATATATATATATAAAAGGCGAAAGCTGAACAAACTAAAATAATAACAAACAAAAAATGTAGATGCCGGGTGGCATCTCCTAGCAGGGGTGTGGGCCCGGCATCGCTTGCGTCTTCCGTAATTATATGTAAATAATAATAATAATAACCAATAAACCACCTCAAACGAATAATAATCATTAAAAATGTAAACTACAATGATTGATAGCCTTGATCATGTACAGTAACTGAGGCCCGCCTTGATCATGTACAGTAACTGAGGCCCGCCTTGATCATGTACAGTAACTGAGGCCCGTCACGTCATTGTGAAGCGGCGCTGACAAGGAGCTGACAGCCCGACAATGTCACATGTCACACCAAAGTGTCATCAGTGCCAAGCCTTCTATGCTCACAGGATCTTCATCAGTTGAAAGTGCAGTCCAGTGACTGTATGTTGGGTGTTTGATGGTGTTTTTCCTTTTCGTATGTGAACGTGTCTGTTATTTGTATGCAGCTGTGACTCTGTCTCCAAGACAAATTTCTCCCAAGGGAGACGAATAAAGACAACCTCGAACCTTGAACCTTGACCTCAACCTGTGGTCAGAGACGGCATCAGGAGTGGACGCGGGCAGACAGCAGAGTCAAAATGTCAGACAACATGGTAATATCTCAATTCCATCTCCTCTCCACTCTTCACAAATAAATAATATAGATGTCCACAACAGTCAAAAAATGCTGCTTGCATATTTAATATAACAATGACACAACGTGACCTTTCTAGATATCATCTATCTGGAAATGTCAACGGCATTAATATTTGGTCTGATATTGCAGATTTGGTCAAGGACATGATTTAGTCTTATTATTATTATTATTTCTTCCCATTGCACAGTAGTAGGAGTCTTGACGCAGGTGTGCATTTTGTGGCATCTTTGGTCCCGGGGGAAGGGTGGGTGGAATTGTTTGTCGTTTGTTTTGGTGTTATTTTCTTTTGCTGTTGTACGTGTTACTTGTTTTGTGCTTTTTTGTCTTAAATAAAAAACATTTGATAACAAAAAAAAACCAATGACACAACATTGACAGTTTAGTTAATTGCTAAACATTGTACGTTACATTGTTTAGCGCATACCGACGTTATTCTTGCGGTGAAATTGGAGATTGCGCCTTTGGCAACTGCAGTACGCCACACTACAATTAATGTGGTTGTAAGTTACACATTAGCCAATGTTCACGTTACTGGCAAATTACCACTCTCTTCAGTCAGTATGTATAGTATATTTAAAGATGGAGTGCCACATTTTTTGTATTTTTCTAGTTTTTCATGTGTCTGAGGTGACAGTACTTCATTAGACACCCTGGAGTCGTTTTTATGTGCAATGGTGTATTAACTTTGTATTTAGGGTTTCTTCCTGGAGGCTGAACACTTGACAGTCAAACGGGCCAATGAAATAAACAGTAATATAGTGACATCACATTATCAGCCCCTCACCTAACCCATCCCCCTTTATCATACAACTACAGCTGTGGGTGCGGCTTCAGTTCAGGTGGATCATCACCCACCAGGCAAACCAGGCATACTTAATGAACTGGTGGGCGTGTCCACATAAAAGCATGATTTTAACAAATACTGTACACTTTTTGGAACAAGTTCTACCTCCTTATATTATAATAATACCTGATGATCATGTTTTAGGGTGGAAAAAAATCGTGGCACTCCATCTTTAACGTACTTAATTTCTCTGAATTATGTTTTAGTTTATACCATGTTGGTATATGTACTGACGTCAAGCGATGACGCTGAAATAAGTTATTAAGGGGTAGGGTTATATTCGTTTTTTAATTCTACCTACTCCTTTCCGAACATATAAAAGTAAAAAAATATATACATAATTATACTTGCAGCCAGTGAGGCTTGGTTTTTTTGTTGTTGTTTTTGTTTTGGGAATATTATTTTATTTGTTCTATATTGCACTTATTTTAATTTTGACTTTTGTCTAATTTTATCATGTTCGGAATAATGTTTTTCATTCATTCATAGTATAGTATATGGATGTCATGGTATTCAAGGCGTCCAGGGGAGGGTCTGGACACAATCAAGCCTCCAAACAAAGAGAGTGAAAAGATTCAGTGCTGAGACATTGGCACAGCTTGCTGCACAGGCGGAGGAGTTGGCGCAGATGTGGGTGGACATGGATTTTTGTCATTGGACATGGGGGTGTGGAGGAGGAACAAGAAGATGCCCCAGCCAGACACCAGATCCGTGGGCTCTAGTGTGGACATGACCTGCGCCACAGCTTCGCTCCCTCCACGGGACCCGACGGCAAATGTGTGCATGGATTCGGGACAAGTTCCCCTATTATCGCTACCGCCCAATCGAGCGGACCGTCAACACCGTCCTCACAGACAACAAGACAATTTTCCAGTTGACGCGCACCCTGGGTCAACGTCTGGTAAATGGGGGTATGGAGACTAAAAGCTAAACAGAGATCCGGGTGGCGGAAGGAAGATGACAGTGTGGACCGGCAGTCATGCATGTGCTGCTGGAGCACACACAAAATAAATCACACCAAACCTTTCAACAAGTCTGCCTCTCCTACTCAAAAAACAACCCGGTTTGTGTTTCAACCATATACACAGTAAGCTTATATACAGAACAGCACAGCTTCGCTCCCTCCACGGGACCCCGACGGCAGCTCCTGGACGAGACCGAAAGGAACAGACGAAGGCGGAGGTGGCAATACTGGGTCTGGAGGTCCCAACCCCACCGGAGATTAAGTAGTCAGGGCTCCTTGGGGGCTCAGATCGGGTTTCAGGGGCTCCTTCATGGCAGCCTGTCTTGGGGCTCAGATCGGCCGGCAATAGGGCAGACCTGATGCCTGCTCCTCCACTCCCCTGCTTGTTCTCCATGCCTTTTGTGTTTAGTTATGTTTGAGTTATTCTTTCCATCCACACACGCACCACACCATGTTTCACACATCCACACTTACGCCACTGATTACTGACTCCACACCTCATAGGATCCTTATAGCCTTATGTTATGTTGCTTTCAGTTCTCCAGTTCATTAATTAGTTTCTTGTCATTGAGGCCTATAATCTAATAAATACATGTTCAATATTTTACTCCGTCTCCTGCCTCCGATGTTTGCCATAGCCTGAGCCAGCTATGACACCATACAGCTGTGAAGCTGCCAACCTGTGGCTTTGTGTTCACTCTTTCATGTTTTCTGTTTGAAAATCCCCCCTGGCTCTGATGTTGTATTGTTGTATTAATAACTTTGTTGTTTGTGTTTGTCTTGTCTGTCAACCGTTAAAGATTTGCTAATAAAAAAAATGAAAAAAATGTGTCGCGATGCGACGCATTGTGAGCTTGTAGATCAGCCAATTTCAGAAGATTTGAATACATTGGACAACTTGAAAATGGGACATTCTGCATGAGTACTTTTACTTTTTGGTACTTTAAGTACATTTTGATCAATACTTTTGAACTTTTATTCAAGTACATTTTGAATTCCATAGTTTTACTAGTATACACTAAAGTATTGGGTCTTTTACTTTAAGTGTACTTTTTCCACCACTGCATAAGGGTGCAGTGACATTGCACAGCTTGTTTGACAACTAGTATTGTAATTCAAATATGGACTTATTAAAGTGTGGAAAAACACATTTTATTTTGTCTTATGTGATGCCTTCAACGGGGGCACAGTCAGTCACACCCACTGCACACAACACCTCAAAACATGAACAGAAAAGTTTCCATCCTCAGACCATTTTCATGTCTAGGCCACAGACCATCAAAGTGTGTAATACAGTGGTTCCCAAACTCTAGCCGTACGTGAGCCAAAAGAGAAATGCGATGCCTCCCCGGGACCAAAACTAGTTAAAAATATATAGCAAATCGACAAGCTCCCAACATGGCGCAAAGCTTGTAGATCGGCCATTTTTACTACTACATTCATATGTAGTTCTTATATGATTTTTCTTTTGTTTCTTCATGAAATCATTGAGTTTGTTTTAATTCATGTTGCTTAAAAAAATATTTTTTCAATAATAATTGAAACCAAAAACTGAAAACTCAGTGTTTGGGAACCAGTGGTCTAAGAGATGTCACATTGAGCTTGTAGATGTCATTTTTAGTAGCCGATATTTTTAGTTTGTTATCTTTGAGACTTTCAAAAACAGCAGATCTACAACCTCCTAGCAGCGCGTCACATAACGCACTGTGAGGTTCTAGATCTATTTGTTGGAAGTCCAATATCCCCCCACTTTGAGAATTAAGCACCGCTCTGGAAACTAAAACACCACTGGGCCACCTGACAGAGAACCTGCCACTTCAACTCTCAAGGACAGACTGAAAGGCATGCCCACGCAAACAGAGTTTATATAGACTTGAGCTCGTTAGCCAACCTAGTTCACCTGGTCCTCACAGGTGATGACACTATCAGGCTCGTCAAGGCTTCAGGGAGAGGAGAGTGGAGATAGAGAGAGGAGAGAGAGAATTAGGTGACAACTGGGGCTGCAACTAACCATTATTTTCATAATCGATTAATCGGCCCTGTTATTTAATCGATTAATCACATTATGGCACTCATCTAGCTATCACCTTAAATGTTTGATTTTAGGTTATTTTAGACATGACATTCTAATCAAACATACATTAAAGATGAATAATTCATTCAAAAATACATTATCGCGACGCATTGTGAGCTTGTAGATCGGCTATTTTCAAATGGCAGAAATGTATATAGTGCTGCTGAAGTGGTTAATGAGTGTTTTGTAATAATACTCAAAATCTACAAAGTAACTAGTAACTAAAGTTTTCAAATAATTGTAGTGGAGTAAAAGTACAATATTTGCCTCTGAGAGGCCAGTAAAGAAAAAGTACCTCAAAGTTGTGCTTAACCCATTCAGGACGGGAACCCCTTAAGCATTATTTTATTTTAAGCATTATGTTAAATACTTTAGCTATTGAAAACAAGCGCATATAGCACAGCAAACGTTTTTTAACTCAAACATTTGCGTCTGTGGGGTGGAGGGGAGGGGGGGTCACTGGAACAACATATTTTCAGATGGGGGTCCGTGGCCAAATCCAGATAATTCTGGGGGTCCTTGACGTGAAAGAGGTTGCGCACCACTGTCATAGAAACAGGTTTTTCAAAAAAACTGTTAGGATTTAGACAACAATTTGTTTTTGAATCGGTCTCAGTCCTAAATGGGTTAGGTAGAGTACTTAAGTAAATGTACTTAGTTACTTTCCACCACTGCTGATGTGGTTGGACGGGACGGTAACCTGACCGACAGGGATCAGTTTGAAGTGCACAACATTAACACAACTAGACCTGTACAGTACGTGCCCATCGGCCTACTTGAGAAGTAGGCGACTGTGGCTCAGAAGGTAGAGCAGGTCGTCCAATGATCCATGGGTCGGCGGTTCGAATCCCGGCTCCTCCTGTCTACATGTCGAAGTGTCCTTGGGCAAGACACTGAACCCCAAATTGCTCCCGGTGTGCTGGTTGGTACCTTGCATGGCTTCCGCCGCAATTGGTGTATGAATGTGTGTGTGAATGGGTGAATGTAATGCACAATCTATGTAAAGCGCCTTGGATAAAGGCGCTATATAAATGCACCATTTTTATTTAGAATGATGCAACTTGGGAACCTAATAGAGAGTATGCGCATGCTTAAAGTGAATGGCACATTGAGTGGCAAAGCAACAGGCAAAGTGAGTTTAACATTGTTTAATGTTTTTAATGCAATCAGATAAGACTTTTCTGTGTGGATGTATGGGCTGTCAAGGCCAGAAAGTAGTTTTTTGCCACTCAGTAGGCGTTCCTGCATAACTTCCTGGTTTGATGATGATGTCACACGCATACCCTCTATAATACCCGTTGTCAACTTGTCATAGCACCCATTTTAACTATCTGTGGAGATCTCTTTATCTGCCGATCTGCCTGTGTCAGTGCAAACTGACTGTTGAAAAGTGGAGTGGTTAAGTAATCAATTTGCAGGTGTGGGGTTGCCATGGCAATCAATTGGCTGAGGCAACGGCTGGAAATTGCACAGGTGAGAGGGGCCTTTGGCTCATTAGGCCCACTGGCAGAGCCTGACCAAAGCCTTTCTTGGTGGTTCTGGAGAACCGTGGGTCCGACCGACTCGATACCGGGCACTGCACTCCCTGCGGGGGTGTGGAACGTGTGTGTCGAATTTGAAGTCGGTGGGGCAAACGGTTCTCGAGTTATGTGCATTACAACCGTACACACACACACGCACGCAGACAGAGACGTGGCACATTTATAGTACGATGTATTTGAGCTGGACCCCGGTGATACCTGGGAGTGGAGACAATCCCGCTTGATGTCATCAAGATGACGTCGTTACTCCTAGGTCTGTACCAATATATAAGTGGTGGTGTGAGCAATGTGACTGCAATAATAATAATAATAAACTTTATTTATATAGCACCTTTTTTGACAGTGTCACAAAGTGCTTAACAATATACAATATACAAACAACAGTGTTACATAGCAATCAAACAGCAATAAAATGACATTATGAAGGGAATTAAAAGCAAACATTGGTTATCGGTTTAAAAAGGCTTTCCTATAAAAGTGGGTCTTTAATTTAGTTTTAAAAATAGTCAAGGAGCTAATAGACCTCAGGTCAGATGGCAGGCTGTTCCAGAGCCTGGGAGCCCTGCTTGAAAAGGCCCTATCCCCCTTTGTCACCATTTTCAATCTGTTACAGAACAACGCTTGAGGAGTTGTGGTTTTCCAACCTACCCTTTGTGTGTAAAATGTTGAGGTGCACTGTGATTCTGAACGGACAAGGAGGATGTTATGCAGCAGTGACAGTCGGACACAAGGTGTACGCGATTGGATGGTGCAACAGTAAGGTGAACAACAGTGACCAGGTTGAAGTTCACGTCTTCAATACAGTGTCTTTGCGCTGGAGGAAGTTGACCCCTGGAAGAGAACGTTACCATGAGGTTCCCTCCAGGCGCTGTGGCCAGACAGCTGTGCTGATTGAAGATACCATCTACCTCTGGGGAGGGAAGGAGTACTACAACCACCACAAAAACCCTCAATAAACTCCAATATGTTCAAAACTCAGCCGCCCGCCTACTCACCTCCACCCGATCCAGAGACCACATCACACCAGTCCTTCATGATCTCCACTGGCTCCCCGTCAAACAACGAATCGTCTTCAAATTACTCCTCACCACCTACAAATCACTGCACAACCTGGCTCCCCCCTACCTCTCCGATCTCCTCAAGCCACACGCCCCATCCCGCTCCCTCAGGTCCAGCGACGCCGGCCTCCTTGAGGTCCCTAAAAGGATCAAACGAAAAACCTGGGGTGACAGGGCCTCCTCGCTGGCCGCCCCATACCCTCTTGAACGCTCTCCCCAAACACATCAGAGATGCCCCCTCACTTCCCACCTTAAAATCCGCACTAAAAACCCATCTGTTCACAATCGCATTTCCAAGCTGATGTGTTTTTAAAACTTGTTATATGCACTGTTTTATTGGTTTTATTCTTATAATAGTTTTTTCTAATAAAGTTGTCCTTTTTCTTGTTCCCCCCCTGGCCCCAACACATGTAAAGCGTCTTTGAGTGTCATGAAAAGCGCTATATAAATCCCAGATATTATTATTATTACCAACACAAATACTGCAACCTGCTTCATGCATTTGATGTCGACGCCCAGAGATGGTTCAAACCACAGGTTTCTGGGACTGTACCAGAGGAACCACTCAGCCTGTGTCTTGGGGAAGGTCATTTATATTCATGGAGGATACAACCAGACTTGTACTAAAGACACGTACAAGTTGGACACCAGCACAATGGTCTGGTCTTTAATTAAGACTAGAGGAACTCCACCTCCTGCTTCATACCGTCACTCTGCCACCATCATCGGGACAAAGATGTTTGTATTTGGAGGCTGGGGGGGTCAGCACTACAACACCATCAGAGTGTTTGACACAGAGACCAACCTTTGGATGAACACGCATTCTGCACAACCTCTTCCAGAAGGACGCAGGGATTCAGCCTTTGCCTACAATGGAGAGCTGTACATATTTGTTGGCCACAGGGGTAACCAGTACTTCAATAATATGTGGAAATTCAGTCCAAAGACCTTCTCCTGGAAGAAGGTTGAGCCCCACATCCGATGTCTTGGATGTGCTGTTGCATGATGGGAGATCGTATCATCCTCTTTCGTGGATGCAAATGTATTCCAAAGTATGGAACATACACATCCTCTGATGACCTGATTGTCTTAGACTTCAGTCCTAGCCTCAAGACATTATGTAAGCTAGCAGTTATTCAGTACGGTCTGGAGCAGTCGGACCTCACACACGACATCAGGTGGGAACTGGCAGCCATGACTACCAACAGCAACACAACACAATGTGTCCTCAATCCCCGCGCAAGGTGATGAACTTTGTCACGTTTCGAGCTGACAGTGACCTGTACATAATCCCATGTGCTGTATATCACTGATGCACCACCTCCAGACGGTCAGAGGTGTGAAGACCGGCCCTGCTTGGGTGAGAGTGCTCAATCAAACTGAAAATGTACGTCCAAGATCATGGTATCAGGGTGCCATATTTATTATTATATTACAATAGAGAGTATGCACATGCATGATTTTCCCATCAGGACACGCCCCCCTCATCTAGACTGAGTGGCCAAACATTGAGCAGCATGGAGTGTTGGAGTTTGGAAGCGCTCGTTGGAAATCACTCAACCGACCTGCGTACCACCTATTTCTAAATGTCACATAATGCAGGAGGCAGCAAAATGTTGTGTTATTGAAAACAAGCACTTCCAAACTATGGCACTTAGAAAGATAATCAAATTCAGGGCATTTCTTGACAGAAAGTAGCTCATAACGTTTCTATGGTCTATGTAGTTTCTTTCTCAGGGGTGACTGTCGACGTGTGTGTGTGTGTGTGTGTGTGTGTGTGTGTGTGTGTGTGTGTGTGTGTGTGTGTGTGTGTGTGTGTGTGTGTGCGTGCGTGCGTGCGTGCGTGCGTGCGTGCGTGCGTGCGTGCGTGCGTGCGTGCGTGCGTGCGTGCGTGCGTGCGTGCGTGCGTGCGTGCGTGCGTGTGTGTGTGCCGCAGCGTGCTTTTGTGCTTTCGTGCGTGCTTTCGTGCGTGCACATTGGTGAGTTCGTGCATGCCTTCTAAATGGTCTCAGTTTCAACCGTTGGCAGAAATACTACCAAGGTGTTGTGTGTTGCATCCAGACGTGAAAGTGGGGCGTTTTCTCCAGAAAAGAGCTGATGAGACAACGTTAGAATGTTGTGATTGGAGTAAAAAAAAAGGGAGAGAGAGAGAGAGCGAGAGAGAGAGAGAGAGATGAGAATATGAACCGCAAGCTCCACTCTTGGGAATCTGATGCATGTTGTTGGCACTTCTCATGCACGCTCGTATGCACGCCCATTTAAAACCTTTTATAAACACTAAGGCTGAAGCCAAACATAGCCGATCTACAAGCTCATGTGGGGCTGTGACGTATTGTGAACCTTTTCTTAAATTAAGTATCAAGCATATCTCTAATGCTGCATTCCCATGGGATCAGGCAGACGGCAAACTGGGTGTGCGTTCGGAAATGCGCCCTGAACGCACTGGTGTGCTCTCTTGTCGTTCGTTTATTCAGTGCACTCGGTGCGTTGTCATTCGAAAACCCAGTACGCTGCGCACCGGGTGTGCCGAGTGCCCGCACTGAGCGACCCTAACCCTGAAGCTGGGGTTGTCCAGTGTGAAGGCGTCACAGCTGTGGTCGTTCGTAAATAAGGCACACTGAACACACTCTGTGACGTCACCGCCCACCACACTCAACAAGGCAGACGGCGGGCATTGCCATTCAATGTTAAAGTATTTGATCTTTTTACCGTTACGTGCCGTCCAGCAGGTGGTGCCGTTTGCGGTCTACCACTTGCCTGATCCCATGCGAATGCAGCATAACCTGACCCCTAGACGTCTAACCTTAACCCCAACCTGAACCTATTGGAGAATCATACATATAGGGGCGTATCATTCTATATATAGGGGTGTATATTCTATTAACCCTTTGACCTATGTATGCTTTAATTTACCCTCTGACCGAGTGTATTCATGTTGACCCTGCACTGTGCTCTTTGTGCGACACTTTGCCTCTCTCTGAACCAGTGCAGTGTTATAGTACACCACAGATATTCTGATTGCTCCCTCAGACCAGACAGTGGCCCTGTGGTTAGAGTGTCCGCCCTGAAACTGGGAGGTCGGGGTTCGATCCCCGGCCGGGTCATACCAAAGACTGTAAAAATGGGACCCAATGCCTCCCTGCTTGGCACTCAGCATCAAAGGGTTGGATTGGGGGTCAAATCTACTAATCAAATGATTCCCGAGCGCGGCGCACACTGCAGCTCACCGCTCCTTGGCTGCGGCTCAACCGCTCCAAGAGATGGGTCAAATGCGGAGAACAAATTTCACTGCGGTAACGTGTGTGACAAATCGTATGACTTTGACTTTGACCAGAACTGGTCTGGTGTGTTATGTGCTTGTATTTCTGTCCATGTGCAATATGAAATCATCCCGGCTTGTAGCCAGGTCAAGTCGACTTTCTCTGGCAGTACTCAAATGTTCTGAAATGTTCTGAGACGATCGGTGCTGTGGGAGATGACTTATGTGTTTTGCGGGAAGAACTTGGAAACGGCCACGGAACATTTGTGTGGGCCGGTATCTTGCTTGTATTGTGAAATCACTTGCTATATAACCTGAAGGCAAGCTGGGTGAAGTCAGCTAATAGCCGACTAAACTGAGGACCACGTCTCTCTTTTGGTTCATCATTGCTTTGTATGGCAATATCCTTTTTTTACTCTTTGTACTTGACTTGACTTTTTGAACTTATTCTTTTTGTATCATCTACCTTATCTTTTTGACTTTTTCTCATTTTTTATTATCTTCAAATAAACCTTTTCGATTAGACCTAATTGTTTTTGCCTCATTATCTACTGGAATATTGACTTATTAACCTAACTGCCAAAAAAAAATGTCATCGTAAAACAACCATTTTGCTTTGACCGAGGACTTTCCATCTCATTATCTACATATCTCGCAGAGTCGCAGTCTTTATTTTTTCCTTTTGAAAAAAAATATGAATTGCCAGTAGCCTATAAGTTGGATTTGTACCTAGTAACAGAGTACAATTTATATTGTGTGGTACTGCTATACTTTTATTCAAGTAAAACATATCTGAGTACTTCTTCCACGACTGAGTGTAATCAGCCTAAACAGTCAGCTGTGTGATGATGATGATGTGTGCTTCGATCGATAGGCAAGATAAAACAAAAACAGCACTGTGTTTATCTGCAGGGAGGCTTTATCTATATCTCACAACACTAAGCTGTATAAACACACAGATACTGGAGCTCAAATACTGTACGTCAGCAAAAATCACTCCGGTTTACAGTGTTCCAGCAGAGAGTTGTGTAGTTAAAGTGATTCAAAACCCTTTTTCATTTCTAGGACCCCCAGAGTGTGATATATGCATTAGGCCACGGAACCTCATTTGTGACCAGATTTGACTGAGAGACTGCCATCGCGCAAATTCCAGCTTTTCACCAGAGGAGAAAAACTTTTTTTATTTATTTCTTTCCAAAATGAGTTTATAGCACAGGCAGACTCTTCACATACTAGAGCATGTCTGAAATAAGTGTCAGAGCTGAATTCGACATGTAAATATGAAATAAATGCTTAAACATGTAGCTAGGTGTAATGTTAGAGACCACAGAAGTGAACCTTTCAAGCCTGTGTTCTCAACTCGCTGTTTTCGCTCTATAAGCCATATATTTCGCTCTATAAGCCATATCTCCAAAACTGGTGGGCCAAACTGAACAACCAATATATCAATTTGAAGCTATGATTCCCTGCTTTCATATGACATGAAAACACGAAAATTAAAAAAAAAACAATGGCAGTCCCTCAGTCAAATTTAGTCACATTTGGTTATACCGGTATGCAGTACACTCGCATAGTTACAGACCTGTAAGGGTCCATTTGGTTCCATGTGTACACTCGAGTTACAGACCTGTAAGGGTCCATTTGGTTCCATGTGTACACTCGCATAGTTACAGACCTGTAAGGGTCCATTTGGTTCCATGTGTACACTCGAGTTACAGACCTGTAAGGGTTAATTTGGTTCCATTTGTGCACTCAGAGTTACAGACCTGTAAGGGTCCATTTGGTTCCATGTGTACACTTGCATAGTTACAGACCTGTAAGGGTCCATTTGGTTCCATGTGTACACTCGAGTTACAGACCTGTAAGGGTCCATTTGGTTCCATGTGTACACTCGAGTTACAAACCTGTAAGGGTCCATTTGGTTCCATGTGTACACTCGAGTTACAGACCTGTAAGGGTCCATTTGGTTCCATGTGTACACTCAAGTTACAGACCTGTAAGGGTCCATTTGGTTCCATGTGTACACTCGAGTTACAGACCTGTAAGGGCCCATTTGGTTCCATGTGTACACTCGAGTTACAGACCTGTAAGGGCCCATTTGGTTCCATGTGTACACTCGAGTTACAGACCTGTAAGGGCCCATTTGGTTCCATGTGTACACTCGAGTTACAGACCTGTAAGGGTCCATTTGGTTCCATTTGTACACTCTCAGAGTTACAGACTTTCCCAGTCCACCAGAGAGAGAGCTCTAGACTTCAGATTAAGGCCGGTAATCTCTGCTGGAACTGTTGCCACCGCGACCAAACTATGGATAAATGTTTTTTTTTTCTCTTGCCTTTTTAAAAAAAATGTAAATGAGATGATTTGGATTGCATATTCACTGCTTTGTGTTTGTGTGTGCGTGTGCGTGCGTGCGTGCGTGCGTGCGTGCGTGCGTGCATGCGTGCATTATCGCAGAAGGTTGTCAACAGCAGCAGTGACTGTAAGCTTATATGTCTGCCTGCCAGACATATAAGTGACTCTGATCACGCACGCACGCACGCACGCACACACGCACACACACACACACACACACACACACACACACACACACACACACATTCGCACACAGAGAACACATACATTCACACACCATCTCCCAGTCAAATGAACAGCGTCCAAACGTTGCTGCTCTATATCAGTGACGGATCAAACACATTTAAATTCCTTCGCTGCTTTAGAAGTCTCCTTTTTCATCACACTGTGTTTACTGTAGGGATGATGATCGATGGAGTGAACTGGCCTTTAGGAGGCGTGCACGAAACACACACCGCTAAGATGAAAGCCAGGGTTTACCTGAAGAGAAGAAAAGAAGAGGATTTTCCCAGTTCTAAAGGAAGGGAGGATTAGCTACAATCTCCTCACTCTGGAGGCATGTGTGTGTGTGCGTGTGTGTGTGTGTGTGTGTGTGTGTGTGTGTGTGTGTGTGTGTGTGTGTGTGTGTGTGTGTGTGTGTGTGTGTGTGTGTGTGTGTGTGTGTGTGTGTGTGTGTGTGTGTGTGTGTGCGTGTGTGTGCGCGTGTGCGTGTGTGTGGTTCAGTTCCGTCTCGTCTATGAAAACACGGCTGGTGGTTCAGCAACAGATTTAGTGATCAAATATTGATTTAGTTTTAGTTATAGTCTTTTGAATAAAGGTTTAAGTCATATTTTAGTCTGAAGGGGTTTTGTAATGATAATAATATTCAGAATCTACAAAGTAACTAAAGTTGTAAAACAAGAATGAAAGCTGCTTCGAGTGAAAATCAACCGATAACCAGTAGGTTAATTACCAAGCCGATCTTATCGACCTACTGCATGTTGTCTGGGAGACTACTGTCTGCGATTGGCATTGATAAAACGTTAACCGATCTTTTCGGTCTACTGTACATGTATGCTGGGAGCCTACTGAAAATGACAAGCCTCGTCATACCCTCACCCAAACATAACCGCAAGCATGTCGCAGCGCGTCGCAACCTTAATGCATGTTCGCCAACCTTAATCCGGTCGTTTTGGTCTACTGCCTATACTGAGAAACGACAAGCCTCCTCATACCCTCACCTAAACATAACCGCAAGCACGTAGCAGCGCGGCCCCAAACTTAACGCATGTTCGCCAACCTTAATCCGGTCGTTTTCCGGGTTTTCGTTTCATCAATGCCAATCGCAGCCAGTAGGCTAAGTAACCTATTGGGAATTATCGGTTGATAACATTCGAAGCGGGTGAACTCTCTGTTGTGCATCTCTCCCCTGTTTTTTTTGTTTGTTTTTGTTTGTTTTGTCCTATTATTATTATTCATTGAGTGGTGCAACTTGAGTGGTGGCTGGCTGTGTCCCTGTCTGACTGGGTCTGAGCACAGAAATAGCATATTTTCACCACGAAGTGTCACTGTTGCGCAGCGTAACACACGCACGCACACACGCACACAAACACACACATGCAAGCACGCACGCACGCACACGCACCCACACACAGCTTCCGCATACTCTCTGTCTATGGGATGAACTCCAGACTCATACTCTCTGCCTATGGGATGAACTCCAGACTCAAATGCGGGGAGGAAGCGTCAGTGAATCCACGTTATGATTCTGGCCCCGCCCCGATAGTAACAGAGTACAATTTATATTGTGGTATTGCAATACTTTTATTCAAGTAAAACGTATCGGAGTACTTCTTCCACGACGTGAGTGACAGTGTAATCAGCCTGGAACAGTCAGCTGTGCGGTGATGATGTGCGTTTCGACAGACAAGATAAAACAAAAACAGCACTGCGTTTATCTGCAGGCAGGCTTTATCTTATATCTCGCAACACTAAGCTGCATAAACACACAGATACTGGAGCTCAAATACTGTACGTCAGCAAAAATCTTTCTGGCGTACGGTATTCCAGCAGAGAGTTGTGTAGTTAACCCCATTTGGTTCCATTTGTACACTCTCAGAGTTACATGGCCTGTAAGGGTCCATTTGTACACTCTCAGAGATACATGGCCTGTGGCAGCGGTGGCCGAACGGATTGCGGAGCGGTCTTGATACCGGAAGGTCGCCAGTTCGAATCAGCGGTCCGACATGTTAAAATTACCACCGCTGAAGTGCCCTTGAACAAGGCATTGAACCACTACGATGAAATGTTCTATGAGCAGGGCCTGGCTGGAAACAAGTTCTTGAGCTTAGCCCAGATACCCTGGGTAAATATAGTAATCATTTCATTTCATTTCATTTCAAGGGTCCATTCGCACACTCTCAGAGTTACAGACCTGTAAGGGTCCATTCGCACACTCTCAGAGTTACAGACCTGTAAGGGTCCATTTGTACACTCTCAGAGTTACAGGCCTGTAAGGGTCCATTTGGTTCCATTCGCACACTCTCAGAGTTACAGACCTGTAAGGGTCCATTTGGTTCCATGTGTGCACTCTCAGAGTTACAGACCTGTAAGGGTCCATTTGTACACTCTCAGAGTTACAGGCCTGTAAGGGTCCATTTGGTTCCATTCGCACACTCTCAGAGTTACAGACCTGTAAGGGTCCATTTGGTTCCATGTGTGCACTCTCAGAGTTACAGACCTGTAAGGGTCCATTTGGTTCCATGTGTACACTCTCAGAGTTACAGACCTGTAAGGGTCCATATGGTTCCATTTGTTACGCTCTCAGATTGACAATCATGACAACACACACAATATTTTGGACCAAACAAATAATTACAAAGAAGAAAAACAACAAAAAAGTGTTGTAACATGCTAATTCTTTGTTTGGCCCGAAAAATTGTGTTTGTTGTCATGATTTGTCACGACAAGAGTTGGCTTTGTCCGCGGCGTAAACGTCTTTAAATAAATACTTTCTGAAAAGTCTATGAGGAAAATGAACAGGGATTTATTTTCCGGGTCTTTTCCGGGGCGGGACTGCGACGCTCTATAGCAGTCATTTAGCCATTTTGCCTTCCCGGGACCCACATTTACAACCAGTGATGTACACGCATCATCAAACAAGAATGACACATCCTTATTTGATCACGTAGTGCCGTGTACCCTGCTGCTAGTTCTGTTCTGAACACATTCACCATAGAACACTAAACACCATGTTTTGTCAAATCATTAAAAACTCAGGTATATTTTGCCCAATGTAATTAAAGCATTAAAGTACTTCTTATCAACATAGTGTTGAAGGTCAGCAATACACTGACACCACGGCGCGTAATCAGCGCCTCAAACATTGACTCCGCCCACCCCCGGGGGAAGTTGTGATTTGCAGGCATTTTCAAAACAATATTGAGCAGAGTAGCGATTATCAAACGTATTTGCAATGCCATACGTTGAAAGATCTGTTGCCCGTGGACAAGGCACGCTACCTCCGCAAGTTAGATAGCATCAATTTACAATTTAGGCATTTAGCAGACGCTCTTAATCCAGAGCGATTTACATTTAGGCAAGAACAAAAGTATGGGAATACATCACATATATAAAATGCATTTATCAAGAAACATGCGTAAGCTAAGAACGTAACTAGAACATATCTATATAATGACGCTATACATATTAACTATACATATATACTATACTATGCTATACATATGTTCTATGATGTGCTATGACTACATACAATGCAATTATTGTGCTGTCTACATGACATGCTTTAAGTCTGTTTCAAATGCTATCTAAGTCTAAAAAGTGCTATCTAAGGGGGTAGGATAAGTGCTATGGGCCAGCATCGGCATAGATGTTTGTCCGTATGTGATTACGGATTGGACCAAGTTGCATTGGCAGCCATAGAAAATTCTTACCCCAGGCTAAAACCGGATGTAACGTTTTTGGGCGTTCCTGTCTTATGTGGTGTCAGTGTATACATGGCAACTTAGAGTTACTCTTCTTTAATATTTCATCGTGACTTTTCACAAAAAAATAAAATAGATATCATGGGGGAATGGAGGGGGCAAAGTCAGTGAAATGAAAGTATTATTTTTAAATATTCCTTAAATAAAAGAAAAAAATAAACAAGATGGGAACTTCTCCTTTGGTCCAGCCATTCCTAAGACATGTGAGAATGGTCCAGTGAATTAAAAAAAATCACACCCGTGTGAACTGAGGTCTTATATAGACTGATCAGCTGTGGTCTGACGTAATGTCTGACGTAATTAAATCACACCCGTGTGAACTGGGTGACCATAGCAACCGTGCTCATTTTTTTAGCACAGACAGACAGACAGACAGACTAACAAAGCCAGTTGTAGGAGTGGTTTACAGTACACCACTCAAAAAGTCCATTGTGGGTGTTTTGGTTTTTTGGGGGAATTTTTCTCTATCACACTATCACTGAACAGTGAACACGGGTGAGTTCATGTCACTTACTTACGCCTATCGCCCAACCTTGGGCATAGACCACGGACAAGAGCTCTCCAGGCACCCCGGTCCTCGGCCATTCTCTCCAGCTGTCCCCATGTATGGCCAGATCTCTTCACATCTACATCTAGGTCACGCCACCAGGTGTTTTTTGGTCTGCCCCTTTTTCCTTCTCCCTTGTGGGTTCCAGAACAGGGCGTATCTTGTGATACTAGATGCAGGCTTGCGAAGGGTGTGGCCAATCCATCGCCAGCGTCTTTGTAGTATTTCTTCTTCCACAGGGTGTTGGTCTGATTGCTGCCACAGTTCCAGGTTGCTGATTGTGTTAGGCCAGTTCATGTCAACGTCCCCAAAAATGATATAGGCCTATCTGTCCGCAGACCACCATCTCAAAATATTTTGTTTCAGGGACCCCCCCCCGAGAAGCAAAACTTTCAGATGAAAAATGTAACCTTAATATATAAACTAAATAATAAAAACATAACAAAAATCGTTGGACAGCACTGAATCAAGAGACACTCTGAACAAAGACTCTGTAGCAATGATGATTACTGTGAGAATATAATGTTGTCTGTGAGAGAGGACCACAGTTTAACCCATTTGGGACTGTTGCCAGATTCTACAAAATGTCTTCCAAATCAGTTTTCTGAAAATCCCTATGTTTGTATCAGTGGTTCTCAGACTATTTCATGTCAACACATATGTAATTTTCCGTCTATATGAGTAAAAAACGTTCGCTCTCCTCTGAAAGAATAAATATTCAAAGATTTGCGCCACATTTATACGATTTTAAAAAAAATAGCTAAACTATAACATAATGCCTAAAACACCAAAAGGGGCTAAAATGGTAAATGGTGCATTTATATAGCGCCTTTATCCAAGGCGCTTTACATAGATTGTGCATTACATTCACCCATTCACACACACATTCATACACCGATGGCAGCGGAAACCATGCAGGGCACCAACCAGCACATCAGGAGCAATTTGGGGTTCAGTGTCTTGCTCAAGGTCACTTTTGACACTAACTCTGGGGGAGCCCGGGTTCGAGCTGGCAACCTTGCGGTTTCCATCCAGCCACTCTACCCCTGAGCCACCGCCGCCCCGGGCGTGAATGGGTTAAACGAGTCCTGCACTTTCATATTTTTCTGAAGCAGCACGTATGACGTACGCATGGCCTTATTTACAGCTCAAACACACTAAGTAATGCACATGCATGGAGCCATTAATTCCACATTTAAGACAGAGATCACACAGTAATCACATCCATCCGTCCGGGAGACTCGGAGACGGTACGGTTCTCCCCAGGGTGCCCTGGAGCAGTGCAGGCTGGGTATTACTGGGACATGTTATGGTGTGTGTGTGTGTGTGTGTGTGTGTGTGTGTGTGTGTGTGTGTGTGTGTGTGTGTGTGTGTGTGTGTGTGTGTGTGTGTGTGTGTGTGTGCGTGTGTGCATGCGTGCGTGTATGCGTGCGTGTCTGTGTGTGTGTGTGCGTGCGTGACATTTATCTAGTCCCCAGGCTGTCAGCCCGCAGTGTCTAATGGATTCCATTATGTGTTTAAGTGAAGGGAAATAATGAGGACGTGAATATTCATAGAATGATCATGTTTAAGTCATTACGGCTTACAGCGGCAATACCACAATATTCAAATACTAATGTTACCAGTGAAAGGCCTGTACTCAAAATTCAACAGCCAAATCAGGGGTAGAGTGGCCGGTTATTGAGCGGTTAGATGGGATCCGCGAGGTTCCCGGTTCGATCCCTGTGGGCTCCCCCAGAGAGGCATGTCTCAATTCGGGCTGTATTTTCGTCCATGCTAAACCCCTTATCCCTGAACTACGTTGTCTTTATTTATTTATTTATTTTTTACAATTTTGAAAAATACATTTTTGATTCGTTAAAATAGCCAATCTACAAGCTCACGACGTGTCGATTGTAGATTGGTCAAGGCAGGCAGGCAGACAGACAACAGGACAGACGGGCAGACAGACAGACAGACAGACAGACAGACAGACGGGCAGACAGACAGACAACAGGACAGACGGACGGGCGGACGGACGGACAGACAGACACTAGAGACAGGTTTTGTCACAGCAGTGATAAATTGTTCATACAATGACTTCACATTTACATATATGTACTGCATGTAAACAAGACAGGGGAAAAAGCCTTTTCCCGCCCCCCGCCCCCCACACACACCCACACACACACACACACACACACACACACACACACACACACACACACACACACACACACACACACACACACACACTCTCACTCTCACTCTCACTCTCTCTCACTCTCTCTCTCTCTCTCTCTCTCTCTCTCTCTGTAGTTTAAAACATGAATAAAATGGCTCTGGGCATCTTTCTGATTTAAGAGGAACTGACAAACGCACCCAATCAGCATCCTGCCTGCGGCTTGAAAAAAAAAGAAAAAAAAAGAAAGGAAAAGTTTCTGTCATGGAAACCATCGTGCATATTCATGAACTACTGTAGTTTAAACTAGCGGTGGGAAGTAATATTTTACTCAAGAACACGTGTGAGGTATACTTTTTATTTGTATACTCATGGACCCCCACCCTGTTAATATGTATTTGACCAGGGTCTGCGGCATTAGGCTTCACTCACACGGTCACAACAGATTGTTGTATAGCTGATGCATGAGACTTGTTTACTGATGCAAGCTCGCAATTCATTTCCAATGGGAGTCACATGGTTTGACACAACATTTTTGTTGTATGAGGGGGAGGGGGGCAGTCGAAACACAGCCGAAAGCCGTACAACAAAAAATGTTGTGTCAAACCATGTGACTTCCATTAGAAATGCATTGGGGCGGCCATGACACTTACCCTTTGTTTACATCTAGCATCCAACAATGTTGTATGCTAGATGCGAAGGTGTGAGTGAGTCCTTAGTCCGACAACCTATAGACAACATCTGTGTCTCAGTGTCAACAACCTATGTGTCTCTGTGTCTCAGTCACTTTAGTAAGATTAGAAATGAGCAAGCAGCAAGCGCTGCTTGAATGGCCCTCCTAAAGGCCCCACAGACCCTCTGTGAGGCCTTTAGGAGGGCCATTCAAGCAGCAAGCGGAGCCCGCAGCACCACCTTCTCGCTCGGGTGGAGTCTGCGGAACCATTTCCCACCACAGTGTGGTGGGAAAGTGTCTGGTGCTGGGACTCTGGTGTAACTCACAGGTAATGGGCCTGGTGAGAGCAGGAGTGGACCTTTTGAGACGTAGGAGGGGCCCGGACAGGAGTCAACCCACAGAGCCTAGTCCCTCCATGCGCCAGAAGCGTACATCCCCCTCACCGTCGCTGGCCGGTTACAACTAACCCGTGGCTGGTTATAACTAACCTGTGGAAGGTTATAACTCCCGATTTGTGTGGCAGGTTCCCCTCTCTCTCCCCTCATGCCTAAAACAGCCAGAGAGACACACACACAGATGCTTTATGACAGATGCTTAACGGGTTAAGTTGCCTTATGTTTCTAAACCTTGAGACGAGCATCATCTCGCCACCCTTCATCGATCGGTGTGTGTGTGTGTGTGTGTGTGTGTGTGGGGGGGGGGGGGGGTTGATGACGAGCAGCTTGATGAGTCTCTAGAGGCTCGTTAGAGGCGTCTGTAACGAGGCAGGGAGGGAAAAAAAATAACAAGAAAAATATGTTTTTTTTTTGGGGGGGGGGGGGGGGGGGGGCTGTGTTTTCTGTCACTTGGCTTGTCTTTCAAAAAAGCGTAACGGCTCCTTTGATCATCGTTCTGCCAGTCTTATTAGCGGCACCGCGCCACCGCTTGACTCTAACCCTTTAAGACCTGAGGACGCATCTGTGTCACCTTATAGCTTTTAACCACTTTAACCATTACTTTTTTTAAACGTCAGCTGTTGAAAAGTAGCAGATCTACAAGCTCACATAGCGCAGCACCGAGTGCCACGCTATATGAGCTTGTAGATCTGCTATTTTTTGGAATATATATTCTTTCACAGCCAATGTTTTTAACTGCTTCTGGGGGGTCTCTCTGGAACAACATATTTAGAAATGGGGGTCGGCTCTTAACGAGATGACACACCTTCCAAGTCTTAACGAGGTGACGCAGACACCTTCCAGGGCTTAACGAGGTGACGCAGACACGCTCCAGGTCTTAACGGGCTAAGCTGCGCTGACGCTTCTCGTCTTCCTGTGATGGCTGAAGAGACGGCTCAAAACACGGCGGATCGGAGCTTTCAATTATACACTTCAAACGACTCCTGTATTCTACAGTGTTCAAAAGTTGAAAAGTAATAAAGTGTTGGCGTCGAGATAAACAGTAGGGGTCCTATAATAGTCCTGTCTGTCTGTCTGTCTGTCTGTCTGTCTGCCTGTCTGTCTGTCTGTCTGTCTGTCTGCCTGTCTGCCTGCCTGTCTGTCTGTCTGTCTGTCTGTCTCCGGTAACCCGCATATTGGTTGGTTGGATGGAAACCTTGTGATGTACACAACTGTGAAATATGTTACGAGCAAAAATCCTCTACTCAAAATGTCAGAGGTTTCTGAACTGTCCACAGCCCTCCTCTGAGACACAGAGCGAGTAGACATGTTTCTGAACTGTCCACGGCCCTCCTCTGAGACACAGAGCGAGTAGACAGGTTTCTGAACGGTCCACAGCCCTCCTCTGAGACACAGAGTGAGTAGACAGGTTTCTGGTCTGTCCACAGCCCTCCTCTGAGACACCAAGCAAGTAGACAGGTTTCTTTCTGAACTGTCCACAGCCCTCCTCTGAGACACAGAGCGAGTAGACAGGTTTCTGAACTGTCCACGGCCCTCCTCTGAGTCACATAGCAAGTCGACATGTTTCTGAACTGTCCACGGCCCTCCTCTGAGACACAGAGTGAGTAGACAGGTTTCTTTCTGAACTGTCCACAGCCCTCCTCAGGGAACAGTATATGTCACGTCACACATTGTGTGGCCTTCTAAAAACGTACCCTTTTGCACCTCCTAGAGGCGATTGCTGTAAACGAGCCAGTAATTAGTGTTTAGTAATTTCAGATGTGTTAGCTCAGCTCAATTGTTTCCAGCACACCTGAAACCCTAATTTGTTTGTAGGCTCATGCAGTTTGTTCATGTGAGACACAGAGGCAGAGCGCCTCTTCCCTTTTTCTTCTGTTGTGCCTTGGAAAGCCTTTGCTTGTGAGTTTTCAGTGTTCATTTCTACAATTGCATTTCTGTATTTTGTACAAGTGTGCATTTAAATAATAATGTAATTCATGTGTGGTTTTGAGTTTAAAATACATTTCATGATGCTGTAAAAATACTAAGCTAAGCTGAATGTAGCTTTTGTCATTATGCTAGACTACAGTAGCTTTTTGTCAACATGCACAGAGGTTATTGTATGCTGTATTTGATTATACTTTTGTGCCGAAGTATGTTTTCTGACCAAGACATTGTTATGTTTATTTCAGTTTTACAAAATTAACGGTTATTGGATGATGAGAAGAGGACAGTAAAGTTTGGAATGCTACCCTGGTTTTCGACTCTGATTCCATGATCATGTTCGCTATCTGTAAAGGGATGTAGAAGGGACACGCATCTATCTGAGACAGAATAGTATATGTGTGTATATATGGCTCTTGATCACTTTAATAATGTTACATGGGCTTCTCTTCAAACTTTATTCTACATGTAAATAACTGCAGGACCGGGGTGCATACTTCGTTTAGACTAGTCATTGGTTGGACATGGGTTAAGGTTAGGTTTAGGTGTGCTGCCCCGTGGGAGGTTAGGGTGAGGGTTTGAGATAGGTTGTAGTTGTATGACTAATGACTGGTCTAACCAAATGACTAGTCTAAACTAAGTACTGTCTAAACCAGTGGTGTCAAACTGGCGATCAAAAAAAAAAAAAAAAAACATGTCAAAAAAATGAATGTAAAACGTGGGCACGTTTTTTGAAAGTGTTAATTGCTTAACAATGAACAGCTGAGTACCAGGAATGTGTGTGTGGGATGGAAGGAAGGAATAGCTATGGTCTAAGCCAGAGGTGTCAAACTGGTGATCCGTGGGCCGCATGCGGCCCAGGTGCGGAATGTTGTCACTGATGGGCTCGTTAACAGTCTATTCAACTACTAGTTGAGTTGTTGTGGATTACTCTCCTCACACTCTGATACAGCAGGACATGGAGAGGCTAACCATAGTTGTTACAGCTCAGTAGAGTTTAATTTCCCTTACCAAGTGAGGAATATAGTCTACTTACACACGATAGTCAAAGCAAAGAGATGCAAAGTGTCAGATTTCATGATGGCTACATGTCAATTTGCCATTTTGGATATTTTTGATAAAATAATGATTGCATTTTTTACTTTGAGTGGTTTATTGGGTCTTTTGTCCACATCTCATACCAAACGTCTTGTAGCCTACAACTGTAATACAAATAAAGTCAATTTATGTCAATAAACAGTCTAGAAAACAAAGCCAAGTATCAAGTAGTGTAAGTCAACCCATGTGAGCTGCAACTGGCCGCGGCCCTCATCAAGTCACCTTTCGCGCAATGTGGCCCTTGCCCCAAAATGAGTTTGACACCCCTGGAGGACTGCACCCGCAGGACCGTATGCAGAACAGCAATGATAGTGGTTCACGTTTCACTTTGTTGATGCATTTCAGAAGCTACTGTCTCCCCTCAGTCAGTAACACAAGATAGCCTACCCTTTTAGGTAATAACCTAATGTTACATTGTTACGATTGTTGCATTATTAAATTTAATTCCCAATCTTATTATTGGTTTCACTGTAATTTGACCTGCAGATTTGCTGTACATTAGATGTAGATGTGCTCTGTCTCAGAAGTTGGTCACACTTTGTACATTTTATTTGTAGACCACTTGGAAGATAATAATACACCTTGGACCACTGGAGAAGAGCACATCCGCCCAAAAATGTTATGCAGGAATTTGGAGCAAGCATCTGCAAATTCAGTTACAGGAACATGGGTCCCATTATTAAATGTGTTTCATGAAGGTCTATGATTGAAACATGATTACACACACTAAACACTTGGGCACATGGGCTTTATTCTACATGTAGTGTGGACAACACTTCCACATAATGCCCTAACTAATTATACACAACATTATTCACACTGGAGGGAAACCCTTTCATTCCGATGTGGGTGTAAAAGATGGTCTATGTTTTAATCCCGGTGGGGATTATATTTCATAATGCAATGTATTGCTGAAGTTACCATAAACACAGCATGTATAATTCAGGTCAAACTCTCTGAGTATCTCTGAGTACAAATTAACATTTCACCTTATTTCTGTAAAGGCTATCCATTGCGTGTCCTGCTGCCATTTATATTACATGTAGATGACAACTCTATCCCTGTACTTGAGTGTGAATGGGACTGTCTCTACGCCCTCTTGTTATTCAATTCTGATCCATTGAGCATGTTGGGGGAGGAGGGAGGGTGAAGGACAGTATATTTGACTGTGATTGGTGGAGAGACAGGTGGTCCTATTGTTCTATTCGGCCAATCATATCAAAACAGTTAGTGGTTCCACCTCATACTCTCTGATATAAGAAGACTTGGTCTGTGTCATTTCTCCACAACTCCTCCAGGATATCAATCATATCTGATCACATCTGACTGTGGACTCCAGACTTCAGCTGAAGATGAACTCTCTCCACCTCACCAGGGACATTTCTGCTGAACAGGAGGAACCCAAAGACCTTGGTATGTTACTCAACCTCCCCTTTCACCCCCCTCTTGTTTGTATTTTCACCTCAATATTCTCAATAGTCATTTTATTATTAATGTTATTCTCAGTCTTACATTGTGTTTCTGGTACTATGTTGTAATTTATTCCGTAAATGTACTGTAGATCATTTCTGTTTTGCATCACAGCAACAAACAATGTTTGTGTAATAGTAACTCCCTATATTTTAGTCATTGGAGGTTTTTTATGCCATTGTTAGTTAGCACTTTGTGGACTAGTTGTTGCAACAAATCCCTGTCATGTAGTTGTTTTTCTACCTATCAACAATATTTCCTTTGTATTTGTTTCCAATTCAGTGTCGCATCATCAGTCTGACCTACCCGAGGTGAATGAACAAAGAAGCTTGGCAAAGCAAAAGCACCACTGCTGTGATCAGTGTGGAAAACACTTCTCTATCATGTCCAGCCTTAAAAGACACCAGAAAATTCACACTGGAGAGAAACCCTATGGGTGTGATCAGTGTGGACAACACTTCTCTGAAATGTCCAGCCTTAAGAAACACCGGAGAATTCACACTGGAGAGAAGCCCTATGGATGTGATCAGTGTGGACAACACTTCTCTGACATGTCCAGCCTTAAGAAACACCGGAGAATTCACACTGGAGAGAAGCCCTATGGGTGTGATCAGTGTGGACAACACTTCTCTGAAATGTCTAACCTTAAAGGCCACCAGAGAATTCACACTGGAGAGAAACCCTATGGATGTGATCAGTGTGGACAACACTTCTCTCAAATGTCTAGCCTTAAATGCCACCAGAGAATTCACACTGGAGAGAAACCCTATGGATGTGATCAGTGTGGACAACACTTCTCTGAAATGTCCAGCCTTAAAAAACACCAGAGAATTCACACTGGAGAGAAACCCTATGGATGTGATCAGTGTGGACAACACTTCTCTGAAATGTCCAGCCTTAAAAAACACCAGAGAATTCACACTGGAGAGAAACCCTATGGGTGTGATCAGTGTGGACAACACTTCTCTGTAATGTCCAACCTTAAGAAACACCAGATAATTCACACTGGAGAGAAACCCTATGGATGTGATCAGTGTGGACAACACTTCTCTGAAATGTCCAGCCTTAAAAAACACCAGAGAATTCACACTGGAGAGAAACCCTATGGGTGTGATCAGTGTGGACAACACTTCTCTCAAATGTCCAGCCTTAAAAGGCACCAGATAATTCACACTGGAGAGAAACCCTATGGGTGTGATCAGTGTGGACAACACTTCTCTGTAATGTCCAACCTTAAGAAACACCAGAGAATTCACACTGGAGAGAAACCCTATGGATGTGATCAGTGTGGACAACACTTCTCTGAAATGTCCAGCCTTAAAAAACACCAGAGAATTCACACTGGAGAGAAACCCTATGGGTGTGATCAGTGTGGACAACACTTCTCTCAAATGTCCAGCCTTAAAAGGCACCAGATAATTCACACTGGAGAGAAACCCTATGGGTGTGATCACTGTGAACAACACTTCAATTAATTATCCAAACTTAAAAGACACCAGAGAATTCACACTGGATAAGTTCACATGGTTGTACACACTGGATTTAAACTCTTTTTAGTGGAATTACGTATTCACAGTGTCAAGAGTTTTCAGAGAGTGGTGACTGTGGTTGTCTGTTAGAGACATTTTTTTCTTCTGCCATTTTGATTGATTGTTTCTTTTCCCATTGCATCTACATGTATTTTTCTCTTCTTCATTGCATCTGACCATACATGTTTTTTGTATTATATGGTTGTTTTACTGTGGAACACCAGCACACCACATAACGTTGGTATAATACCTTTTTTGATTGACTTTTTTAATGTGTTGATTAGTTGCAAGTAAACTGAACACACCATTGACCTGTTTTTAGTAAGTGAGCCTTGCCAAGCCATAAGGCCTATAGGGCAGGAGCATATCTCCTGTTTCTGGACTCCCTTGGTGGTATTTCTTATTTACTGTGTCAACAGTTTCCAGGGACATTATTAGAACAGAAATGTATTGTGTTTGAGTCTTTTATACTTATAGCCTATTTTTTTACTTCTGTGTTTTGATTGTTTTTTTGCCATTGCACCAATCTACCTACAATTTTTGTTTTTGTTTCATTGCATCTGACCCTTCATGTTTTTTTTTATTCTCGATGTTCAATTTCATCCCTGATGAATGCACTGTAAATCACTGCAGATTTGCTGTATATTATTGTCAACGGCAACGCTGAGTAAGGCCCACCTGACTGAAACGCGTTGGCTCATCAGAGGTAAATAAACATGTGAAAGGGACATTCATTGAGTGCTGGCATTCCTTCTTTCATTGTATCTGACCCTACATGTTTTATATGATAATGTTATACTGAATGGTCTCTGTGGAACATGTCCCACCAACATTATGCTGAGAGAGAAATAAACAAGTGTCAATATTCAATTAAATTCCCAATCATATTCTTTCTTTCACTGTTGTTGGACGTGCAGATTTGCTGTAGGCTATATTAGATTCAGATGAGCTTGTTCAGTAACTGTTTCTGGCTCTGAAATCAAATGCTGATGTGATTCTACAGTGTGCATGTTGAGTTTCTGCCATTGAAGGTATGTGAGTTGGCTCTTGATCAATAATCCTATGAGTGAATTTGCTATTTCAATCTGGTGCCAGCCAAGTCTATGGACTTTAATGTTGACAGTATGACAAATAGCATGTGGACTCAATCCACAAAAAGCTCAACATTTAGTGTACAAACTTACCCAACAGTGAGAACAGATAAGTATGGTGGTGACTTGTGTTGGAGTCTGGTAGAGCATGTTGTTTGTCTTCAGACATTTTGATTTTTTTTCTTGCTTCATTGCTACATGTTTTGATTTTGTATTGTATTATGATACTGTTATACTGTATTGTATTTGTGGAACATGTCCCACCAACATTCTGCTGCACATAGAAATAAACAAGTCGCCATATTCAAATGCATCGACTTGGCATTGGTTATTATGGATATCATAGCCTTTCACTATGCACACGGATGCTTACACACCAGAGTCCTTGTAGCGGTGCCGGAACAACATAAGTTGTAATCATAATAGAGAGTGCCACGATTCTTTTCCACCCTAAAACATGATCATCAGGTATTATTACAATATAAGGGGGAAGACCTTTTTCCAAAAAGTGTACAGTATTTGTTAAAATCATGCTTTTATGTGGACACGCCTACCAGTTCATTAAGTATGCCTGGTTTGCCTGGTGGGTGGTGATGGGTGGTGATGCACCTGAAATGAAGCCGCACCCACAGCTGTAGTTGTATGATAAAAGGGGAGGGGTTAGGAGAGGGGCTGATAGTGTGGTGTCACTATATTACTGTTTATTTCATTGGCCCGTTTGACTGTCAAGGGTTCAGCCTCCAGGAAGAAACCCTAAATACAAAGTGAATACACCATTGCACATACAAACAACTCCAGGGTGTCTAATGAAGTACTGTCACCTCATAGACACATGAAAAACTGGACAAATACAAAAAATGTGGCACTCCATCTTTAACATTTAGTGCACTAACTTACTCCATTATGTCAAGCCTTAAAATACACCAGATAATTCATACTGGAGATAAACCATTTTGTTGTGATGTGCTGTGTTGAAGTATCAAACCAACTTTGAGTTTTGGTCTGTGTTTTACTCCCTGATGGTGGTGAGCTATTTGAGAATGTAATATGATTGCTGAAGTTACCATAAACACGTTAGGCCTACATGGATCTCTCTCCATTTGGTTACCAACTCTTCATTATTTCAGTTTAACTGGGAACCACCTGGATTTAAGTAGATTAGACATCCTTTCTCTCCCCTATTAGAGGTGTAGATGATTGTCCTCCTCTTTGAGGACATTTACACCCGTATTATGATATGACACTTTTGATCACCCAGGATGCAAATAGTGAACTTCCCCATCGACACCTCGGATAGTATTGAAATGCTAAGTGAAGACAGATGTCTGTACAGAACTAGACCACTGTCTTCTAGGGGCTAAAAGTGATTGGAACATAGGCTACTTTGCAAATGTATTGATATTTTTAAATACAGGTCACAGTAGTGCATACAGTAGGCTATGTACAACGTGTATATGTGAAGGCTGGTGTTAGTGTGCTATTTATGAAGACCGTGTTCTTCATTTCAGAGGGGGATGCCATGCAGTTTAAGTCTTGGAAAACAAACAAACTGGTAGTCTTTTTTTCCTTTCATTGTGTTGTGTTGTTGCCTGTATTTTAATACATATTCAAAGGGAAGAGTTGTTTGTTTATCTGTGCTTAATATCTGATTATTCCATGACATTTTATTATCTACAATAATACCTTATTTTACTTCAGTTACTTGTTCAATATTTGTATCTCCTATGGTTAAAGGGGGAATGACATGCCCCGAAATTAATATTGCTGATACTGTACATCACGTGGTCTGAATGAAAACGGTTTCGATCTGCACGCGGCTGTATCTCAGGCTCTGACGTGACCTAGCATCTAGGCGAGCTGAGTGGCTAGCGCACTTCAGGCTACTAGTTTTGAGGTCACGTTTAGCTCCATACTGGGTGAAAGTGTCATTCAAAAAAATATTTTTTCGATCGAAACTCTTAGTTAGAATGCAATTGAGGGGTTTTTTAGGGGAAATGCAGCACAAGCGCAAATTTCGGGCTCGAGTCCCACGTTCCCCCGGTCACCAACTTGCTTCTGCCCGCTCTGAGCCCTGCAGCGGGACTACGGACTACGGACTGTCTGCTGTTGCCTCTGCCCGCTCTGAGCGCTCTCATCCCCGCAGTGCATGTCTAATGTACCGCTGTTCTATTCCCTTCCTTTCTTCCCCACACACTCACACACACACACACCGATATGGGGGGGCGGGACCTCTCTCTCTCTCACACACACACACACACACACACACACACACACACACACACACCGATATGGGGGGGCGGGACCTCTCTCTCTCTCTCACTCACACACACACACACACACACACACACACACACAGAGATATGGGGGGGCGGGACCCCTCTCTCTCTCACACACACACATTTCAATTTCTTTATTTGAGTCCACATTTATAAAATACATTATCAAGGGCACAAATATTTTCAGTTGCTTCTGATAACTCTGTGTTCTCAGAGGAGACACTGTGTAGTACAGGGGTCAGTTCCTCTTTTCGGTTTACCTTGTATACGGACGACTGTGTCAGCTCACATCCAAATCAGTTTGTTATCAAGTTTTCCGATGACACCGTGATACTTAGTCTGCTCAAGAGCGATAATAACATCCTCAGCCATACAGAGGGAGTAGACAAGTTTATAGAGTGGTGTGATCTACACCACTCTATAAATGGTCCATGACCATAACATCAAACAGGTCCCCTCGTATAAATACCTGGGAGTACAGATCGATGAGGACCTGAGCTGGCACACGCATGTTACAACACTGTGTTCTAAGATACACCAGCGTCTACACTTTCTCAGAAGACTTAGGCTCTTTGGAGTCAGTGTAAATATCATGTTGACCTTTTACAGAGCTAGTATAGAGTCAATCCTAAAATACGGTGTGTCCAGCTGGTTTGGCAATCTAACTGTGAAGTACAAATCTCAAATAAGTAGGCTAGCAAACATGGCTGGGAAGATCATGGGCATGTCCACCCCCCCGCCCCCCCCCCCCCCCCCCCCAATATCTCTGTTTTGTGTATGTTGGGTGTTTCATGGTGTTTTTCCTTTTTGTATGTATGCAGCTGTGACTCTGTCTCCAAGACAAATTTCTCCCAAGGGAGACAAATAAAGACAACCTTGAACCTTGATCCCACGCACTCGAAACATCATGTGCTTGAGTCCAAACAAGCCCTAAATGTACATAATATAGGCAACACATGAACTTAATCACAGCCAACATTGGTCACTTCAGTCTGTCATATTACCAACACCGAAAGTAAATCATGGGTACAAAAAGCACCTTCTCCTCCAAATAGACCGACTGCCTATAATGGAGGAGATTGCACAGTATGTTGCAAGCTGCTTTGCCTTGGACAACCCTATAATCCTCAAGCCTCTGACCACTAGCCTCAGCCTGTGGACATGGCCCAGGCTGCCAAATATAAAAACAATGAGCTGACACGTATATCCCAGTTGTATAATGGCCTGTACTAATGGTTGATATTTTACTTGTTTGGTAAGGAAAGCTTCCTCTAAACTTGAATCAAAAGCACAGCCAACTTCCAATAGAAAAACCTCTCTGCTGTTATAATTACATCTGGTGTATTTGCAGTTATATTTGCAAATACGGTTGTATTGGGTCATTGCATTGAAACATTTCTGGTTTCACACAGGAATTTTTGTGAAACACAACAGAGGAATCAAACATAGGTGACACATCTTTGGCTGTCATGCCTGGCTGGTCATGCAGGCGCACACACACACACACACACACACACACACACACACACACACACACACACACACACACACACACACACACACACACACACACAGGCCCGGTTCTTCCTACAGGCCGACGAAGCGGCGGCTTCGAGCGCCATGGGGGAGGGGCGCCAAAAAAAAAAAAAAACATTTTTTTTTTTTTTTTTACTTTTTTTTTTTTTACTCTGTCCCAACTCTGTCTGCCCAGTGTCCCCCCAGTGCCCCCCCAGTGCCTCCCCAGTACCTCCCCAGTGTCTCCCCAGTGCCAGTGTCCCGCCAGTGCCTCCACAGAGCCTCCCCAGTGTCCCCACAGTGCCTCCCCAATGGACCCCCAGTGCCTCCACAGTGGGGGGGGGGGGGGGGGGCCGCGAAAAATCCTGCTTGGGGCGCCAGATTGCTCAGGACCGGCCCTGCACACACACACACACACACACACACAAATATGGGGGGCGGGACCCCTCTCTCTCTCTCTCTCTCTCTCTCTCACACACACACACACACACACACACACACACATCGCGTCTTGCAAATTGTTTGTCTAAGCTTATTTGTTGAATTTATGAGAAACGGGACACCCATAGCTTGGGGGGGGGGCTGTCAGTCAGTCCTTCAAGTTCCTACTATGGAAGGCTGACCCCCCCTCCACCCACCCCCCCCCCCCCCCCAATGTATGACCAGGGATTTGCACGTCAGTTTTACACACCCCCTTTGGCGCCTCAACGCATAAACGGAGGCGTGGCAGGCAGACGAGAGGCGCGAAAATTGCTAAATACAGAGTAGTAGTCGGTATTATGTTTAGCACACTGTTTTCATCAGATCGAGATTTATAGCAACGTTTATAGCAACAAGCAGTCCCCGCAGTACCGGGAACACTCCATCTAAGAGCCTGTGGGAGAATATAGTCGACAGAGCCGGGAACCCTCCACGCAAGAGCCCGGAACTCTCTGGAGGAAGGACCGAGTCTTCCCGCGGAAGCTGGCCGAGAATATAGTCGACAGAGCCGGGAACCCTCCACCTCAGAGCCTCGGAACCCTCTGAAGGAATAGAAGACCCCAGGAACATTTTCCAACTTCGGAGAATTTGGAGAATCGACATCATGCCTCAACGTCGTCGCTGTGTGTTTGGTTGTGCGAATTTCAACTCACTGTTCCCCTTTCCTCATAAGGAACTATGTCCGTGGCTTCGGAAACAATGGCTGGAGTTCACACATTTTGAAGAAGGGGGGGTTTTCAACAACTCACGTCTGTGTGATAACCACTTCTCAGATGGCTGCTTTGAGAACAAAGGCCAATTCACGGCGGGATTCTCAAGCCACCTTTTGCTGTCAAAGGACGCAATTCCGTCTACTTACACCGTTGGAAACTCTCCTCCACCAAAGGTAATTAATTCTACTCTCGTTTGTAGCTAATATAGTAGTTTCAGAAGTTATATGAACTATGTAATGATTTGCTCTTGTATGTGTATCTTTTCAGCCAACCACTAGAGACTTTGGATGCCAGTGCGTTGTGGTGCAAAAGACAGCCAAAGTGCAAACAAATCTGAAACCAAAGATGAGAAGTGCAGGTGTGTCTGTCGGTCTATCTGTACCAATGTATTGACCTGCCTGTCTGTCTGTCTGCACCTAGACCTGTTGGTCGGTCTGTCCTGTCTGTCTGTCTGTCCTGTAATTGTGTGTGTGTGTGTACAAGAGAGTGCTAAAGTAATATGGGTATATGGTTGTATACATTAGGCCTATGTTATAAGAAACTGAGTTGGCTAATGTGGTAATAGTGGTAGTGAGCTCAAGTATCTTGAGATTATACTGGTCCATACATCACAGCATCACAGCAGCTGTTTTTGACAATCTTTGCATAATGACATGCCCAAAATAGTGTCAACAACAGGTTGAAAGTGTTTCATGTTGGCATATTCCATTATCATTACCTGTTCCCAGAGTAACCACCACCAGTAAGATGCCCTGTGTCTCACGCATCCGCCTGGGTGACGGCAGACTGCTGGGCTGGCGCTTTGGCAAGGGGGGGGGGGGTGAATTATGTGTTGGCCATATATGGAGCGTGTCTTGAGTATACAAGGTTTGATGAGGTCAGATCGACATATATAATGGTCAGCTCCATATGTGGAGATGTAAGGGTTTGCTGGCCGGCTCCATATATGCAGATCTAGGTGATGATCCAGTCTTCTCTGTATGGCTATCCAGGGTTTGATGAGGTCAGTGTTGTGATCTTCATATATGGAGAAGGCCATATATGGAGACGTGATGTCACGAGGCGTGATGGACTCCATATATGGAGGCGTGACACAACTTCATCGTACTAGTAATAGTAATCTGTGACCTGAGGTCGCAATAATGTCTGCAATCGAATACTAATAACATTGTAAAACATTGTGCCAGCATTGTTTTTGAGTGGTGCAACCACTCCAAGGAACAGTCCCTATAGGACTATGTTACTATGGCACTATGTTACTATGTTTAGAGTACAGGTATTTAGAGTATAGGGGGTGCTGTTGCACCAGTCGCTTCAGACTGGTCTGATTTCTAAGTTACATGAACGTTGTTTTTTATTGTCTAAGTTTTGTAATTTGTTTCTTTGTGTGAATTAGGAGTCCAGGTGCGTCCAAACACAAGGACTGCTTCAACATGGATGCCTGACCAGTGTGGCATTGACCATCCAGAGACACGGCACACATCCACACCCACATCCACACCCACGTCGACGCCAACGTCCACACCCATGTCGACTCCCACATCCACACCTGTAAAAAGGCCACGGATTTTAGCTGCAGCAGCAGAGAACGTGGAGAGCATGGACAGCACGGACACACAGACGTATGTGCCTGATGACTCTGTCGCTGAAGATGTCGGTGCACAGGATATTCGCAGGTAATAATAATAATCTAATGCTCTTTGATGAGCCCCTGCCCTTTGTTATAAAATCATATATCTGTTCTAACATGTTGTAATATCTTCTCTCCAGTACTCCAGCTTTCAGTGCAAGGAAGTACATCGTGTTTGAGGACAACTTGTTTCAGCTGCTCGGCACATGTCCTAATTGCACCCGTAAATGTGGACTGCAGAAGCATGTGATGGGAACTTTCCTGTCTGTCACCCAGGTAATTAAATCATGTGCTTTACAGGTGCTTACAGGTGCTTTACATAGATTGTGCATTACATTCACCCATTCACACACACATTCATACACTGATGGCGGCGGAAACCATGCAAGCTGCTCATCGGGAGCAATTAGGGGACAGTGTCTCGCTCAAGGACACTTCAGCACTAACTCTGGGGAAGCCTGGGTTCCTTCCGGTTCCCATGCGGCCGCTCAACCTCCTGAGCCACAGTCGCCCCCATGTGTAATCACTGTTCATGTGTAATTCTTTCTCATTTCTCTTTGTATCAATATTTCTGCTTTTGCTCTTTACCCATTAGACCTGCCTCCACTGTGAGCGTACCGCTAAGTGGAAAAGCCAGCCCTATCTTGGGAGCATCCCAGCTGGGAACATTCTGCTTTCCGCAGCTGTGGCTTTTAATGGCGCCTCATTCATTCAGGTCCACAAGGTAAGTTGATGTGTAGATCATCAACTACAGTTACAGCTAAACACATTGGTATAGTATTAGTGACCATGTTTTTCTTGTTGTAAACTTAGGTTCTGTCATCACTGCGGCTCCAGTCCTTCACTCCGAGGACATACTACCGCCACCAACGGTCATACCTTCAGCCAACCATTCTCCACCAATGGAAGATGGAGCAGGCCAAGGTTTTGGCTGTTGCGAAGGCAGCTGGCAAACCCATTACTTTGGGAGGCGACATGAGAGCGGACTCGCCGGGTTAGTATAACTACGTATAGCTCACCTTCATTGCTATTTTCTTGTGGAAATGCAGTAATAACCGTCTCTCTCACCCCACAGGCCACAGCGCAAAGTATGGATCATACACGATGATGGATTTGGAGCAAAACAGGATCTTGGACATTCAACTTGTGCAGGTAGGAATTATGTAATGGTCATAGTCTTCACATCTTTGTCCACAATTAACCTGTGCATTAGCAAACTCATTGTTTTTGTTGACAGAGTAATGAGGCGGGCGTGAAGTACAGCAACAACATGGAAATAGCAGGTTTCACCAGGAGCCTGTCATTTCTGGAGTCGGCTGGCTTGACAATAGGTGCCATTGTCACTGACCGTCACCTGCAGGTACAGAAGTACATGAAGGAGCAGAAACGGGACATCCAGCACTTCTACGATGCCTGGCATGTAGCCAAAGGTTGTTTATTGAGCCAAGCAATCACAGTAAATTAGTGATATTATTCATTTATTATTAGTATTATTATTATTCACAAGACATTTTTAGTCTACTTGTTATTACTTAGCATGTGTAAACTAATTATTTTCTTCTTTTTCTTTCTCTTCTCTCTCTTATCCTGTTCAAAGGCCTGTCCAAGAAACTGGAGGCACTTGGGAAGGAGCGTGGCTGTGATGAGGTCAAAGTGTGGAGAAAGAGCTCTGTTAACCACCTGTACTGGTGCACATCCTCGTCGCAGAGTGGGGAAGAGGCTGTGGCTAAATGGTCATCCATCACCAACCACGTGCAGAACGTCCACGCCCACGCCAATCCACTGTTCCCCAAATGTGCCCATGACCTCCTCACACCCAGAGCATGGCTGTTACCAAGTGAGACATTTACATTGTCTACATCTTATGCTGAAATCCTACAAATGTACTTCTTCATTACTTTATTCTAAATATGAATTATATGATTTATATTATTAAAAATAACCATTTATGCTATCTACAGCTGTTTGTGACCTGGGCTGTACCTATATGGATCTTTTGTGAAACGGATATTTTTGTCCTCTGTTTAAAAAAACTGCTCATACGACAAAGATATGTGTCCACACACAAACGCAGAAACTCATTGAACACCGGAGAACATCAATGCAATAGCAGGTTTCAATTGTAGGCTATATTTGATTTTATATTTACACGTATGAGGTGCCAAATACATAGCCCTATCACATTTGTAATGAAGGAATAAGTACCGCATTTTAAAAGCCACCTAAATTGTGAGTGGAAGTGGAACACGTTTCTTGCATTGTCTGTCAGGCGTGGCAGCATGGCTTTGTAGTGTTAGCACAGTCTTTTGCGGTACATTTGGCAGCTTGTATCTGTAGATATGAATATTTGATAAATAAACCCCGCCTGATTGCCTAAAATCTATGAAAAGCTATTGTTGAAACTTGAAATGCACTGTATTGAATATTGAGTCAAGTGCAATGAACACAGATGCTGCCAATGGTCAGTAGAGGGCAGTGCAGTCTTCATATTGTGAGGACATGCGCAGTGCAGATGTCAGTCACAGTGTCAGTCACTCCATGTCTTTCCAGTTTGGGTATCGATTAAAATCTGATAACTGTGATTCTATTGACTGATTACTAGCAAACATTACAGTAGTACAGTAGTCATCATGCATAAGTTGTAATTGTAGTTGTAATTTTTAAACTGATAAGTGGTGATCTTTACATCCTCTGTTTTTTATCATTCCTCAGATACCAAAGCCTGTGAACGGTTTTGTGACCTGGTGCTGAAAGCTCCATTGCTGAAGGACGTCGCCAAGATCAGTCCTCACGCCCAGACCTCATCACTGGAAAGCTTTCACGCTCTACTACTGCGTTGGGCCCCCAAAAATGTGGTCTTTCCGTTCATTGGAATGCTGTGCAGGTTGGTGAATTTAGTAAGAATGCTTGCAGCTTAGTATAAGATGTAAAACGTTTTTTTAGATTATTATTATTATTTAATTATCAAGTGAATGCACTGTCAGGCCAGAGCCTATATGTGGCATGCGCCTGGACCACTTGGCCAGCCGGTGCCCCAACTGTAAAACATTCCCATGGCCATGAAATTCCTGGAATTCTTTTGAAATTAGAAAAACACATTTCCAGGCCTTGAATTACTCTGCATATACATTGTTTTTGGCCGTTTACATTGTTCATAAAAACATGTCTAACATCTAACAGAAATGTGTAATGAGCTCCGTGAGTGCGGCCTAATGTATACATGACGTCACAACAACAGCTTCACAAGCTCACAACACGTTGCACCGTGTTACTCGTGTTACACCGTGTTATGCGATACTCGATAGCATGTGTAAAAATGTGTGGGAACCCTGTTTAATTGAAAATGTTCCATAATGTATGTACTGGATGTAATTTAGGCCTACAGTACTAATTACCCCCCCCCCTCCCTATATTTCAGATTGCTTTTGGCTTGCCTGCATTACAATGAGAACGCAGCACGTGAGCGACTGCTGGGGCCAGATGGAAAGCCGAAAACCACAGTGCGTTTCCCCAAGTACAAGAAGGGCGAATACTCCAGGGCCTTTGTGAAGGGGAAACCGACATTCAGTACGTTGATTGATTTGATTTTCATATATAAACAAAAAACAATTCCAAGAAGAACTGCTTTGTTTCCCTGGTGGTGAATGCTGCAGACTAACAGGGAATTTGTCTTGGTCAAGAGCACTGCAATAACTGAGATTCCCATAGCTTTTAATTGATTGGCTCGGCAGCATATTTGAATACGAAACAAATGACACCTTCATATGGTTCCACATTCACCCATTGGCCTGACGATTGGCTCACACCCTATAATAATAATATTATGCAAACAATCTGATGCCTGAATTTGTGAAGCAAGTTTTGAGTCTGCATGTCTTGTTCTGTCTTAGATTATGTGGACGCCTTACAGCAGCTCTTGGTGGAAGTGGTGCTGGACAACCCACGTCCGTTTCAGGAGAAGATTGAGGCCATTTATGTCCCACCAGCACTTTGTGCCGAATATGAGAGGCCCGGCTCAGATGAAGATCTGTCAAGATGGTCTCGGTTTGAGGCCGAACCGTGATCACAATACCCAACTAGATAAGGGCACAGGTCTCCACCAGGTCAGGTTGTGGCATTTGATGACATTCAGCCTCTCGGACTCATTTGAGCCAAGGACCACCATTTCATGACATTTAGCCTCTCAGACTCATTTGAGCCAAGGACCACCATTTCATGACATTTAGCCTCTCGGACTCATTTGAGCCACGGACCACCATTTCATGACATTTAGCCATGTGTATATACTCTCAGCATTACAGACCTGTAAGGGTCCATGTGGTTCCATGTGTTACACTGGCAGAGTTACAGAGCTGTAAGGGTCCATTTGGTTCCATGTGTCACATTCTCAGAGTTACAGAGCTGTAAGGATCCATTTGGTTACATGTGTTAAACTCTCAGAGTTAAAGACCTGTAAGGCCAATCCAGACCTGTAACGGGCCATTCCGAATCTGGAGGAGTAATATCCAAAAATGTGTTTTTCAAAAGTCGGCCTTCTTGTGGCGCTATAACAGGCCGTCTTGGAAATTTTGGGGCAGAGGTTCATCGTTGGCATCCAGGGAGTGTGTGTGCAAAATGTGGCATCGACCACGTTACCGGTGCCGGAGATTAGCTGGTAACAGGCGGATACACGTGTGTGCATGCGTCCACATACTGCATGTCTCCAGGTTTTCTTTAGACCAGTGGTTTTCAACCCTTCGAGGTCCATTTATTTCGGCATTTGAGCCATGGACCACCATTTGATAAGATTTAGCCTCTCAGACCCGAGACTAAAGAATATTTTGTTGTCTTTGGATAAAATATTGTCCACATTTACATGCTGTATTGATGTGGTACCATTACCAAAGCATGTGGCACTTATTACCTACATCTATTCTTTTATATCTAAAATAAGTAAATGACAAGTAGTCCATCTTTTAGAGCAGTGGTTTTCAACCGTTTTCATATCAAGGCCCATTATTTATTTGGCATTTGAAACGGACCACCACTGAATGAGATTTAGCCTGTCAGACCCAAGACTAAAGAATATTTTGTTATCTTTGGATGATATGATATGATAGTACTTTATTGTCAGTTCACACTGAAATTTGTCTTGCGACACAGCAGCCAAGTATGCAGAACACCTACACACATTTGACATAACACAAAGAACAAGACAATTTACATACATAAAGACAAGAGCAATATCCACCGCTTAGATTATCCTGTGGCTACTACGACTCCTGATTAAGCCTCAAGGTCGACTGGTGGACAAAGGACCTCTTTAGTCTGACTTTATTGTATGCTGGTACACCATATCTCCTTCCTGAAGGTAGCAACCTATATTCTCCATACAACACATGCTTAGTATTAGAGGTGATATTCCTTGCTAACCTTAGGATGCTGTTATCATACGTGCAGTGGCGGCTCCAGACCATTTTTACTGGGGGAGCTATAAGGGAGCTTGACTAATAATGGAGGTGCTATGTCCCGCTATGCGGGACGATTTTTTGTTGTTAGGCCTACCATTAGGAGAGATAACAGGCCATGTTGATCAAAATAACATGTTTTCTAAGTTCTCTAGACTTGTTGTGTAGACTTAAATTAACTTAAGTAATGCAGCTGTTTATTCAACTCTTGAGTGTAAAATTTAACCAAATGTACACACTTGGTTTCATTTTACACTCAAGCGTTAAAGATTTATAAGGGTTAATTTGGTTACCAACTCTCCATCATTTAGCTGGGGACCACCTGGAACCCCCTCAGGGACCACTGGTGGTCCCCGGACCACTGGTTCAATCAGAACCACTGCTTTTCAAGTTTTAAATACTCTTATCAACATATTTGCTTTATTGCAAATGCCATGGAAGAGTTTAACAAAATCATAAACTCAACTCAACACACAGTCTCTCACACACACACACACACACACACACACACACACACCCAGGCGAGAGCTCTCTCTCCGGGGACCGCATGTAAATCCGACGGAGCATTAGTCCGACATGCGGACGCATCTCGGACTAGTGTCTGCTCCCGTGCTCTCTCCTGTAAGCATGCACGCAGTCAGGCTGTCAACATTAGCTTTAGCATTAGCATGGTCTGTGTAGCATCAAGCTATCACAACTGACTGCTATGTTTGTCAACCAAAACTGCCAGAGTTTTGCTTTTGCCCAATTCAAAGAGCTTCTGATCTAACACATTGTGGAGCAAATTAATTAATAACGAGCCCAACGAACGTGACGACTCGAGTGCTCACAGCTCAACTGCCCAGCCCACACTGGTAGGCTACACTCTGCGCACCGGTCCTGCACAGGCTGACGGACGAGTCACTGGGAGAGAGAGTGGGGAGAGAGGCGGGGCTCACTGACTGCCTGCATTCACATGAATGCGTCTCTCAACCATTCTGTCAAACTTCACCGTGCGTTAATCGCGCGTTAAGTGGGGGGAAAATGTACATTTTGTTTGAGAATTTCTTGGGGGTGCTACAGGGGTGCTATGGGATTTTTGGAGGTGCTATAGCCCCCGCAAGCCCCCCCCCCAGCGCCGCCCCTGCATACGTGGATGTATACATTTTCTGAAGTTGTTGTCCAACAATCTTTGAACAAATGTTCAGTTGTTGCAGCATTTGTAACTTTAGGGCTGCAGACAAACATCCATACCAGTTGGTACTACAGTACTGAAGAACACTCATAATAACAGAAGTGAAAAACAAAAGAAGAATCCGTCTACTAGCACCGAAGGATCTTAGACGGCGAAGGAAGTAGATTCTTTGCTTTGTTTTCTTACACACTGAATCAATCTGATCGTTCCATGACAATAGATGGTCTATTACTACTCCTAGGTATTTGTACGAACATACCTGGTTGATCGGTTCACCATGAATAGTAATGGGGGATCTGTGTATCTCTGGTGGTGTACCAAAAACAATCTCTTCTGTCTTTTTTGTGTTAATGATGAGAGCGTTGTTATCACTCCATTCAACCACCTTATTTACTCTGTGTTGGTGCAGTCCAGGATCACTGGAACTATCTAGGAGAGAAATCAAAACTATCATCTGAGTATTTTAGAATGTATTGGTCTGGTGTGTCAGTGCGACATTCAGACAGGCATTCCTCAATACGACAGCTGTCAGTATAAAGGGTGAAAAGTACAGCTGAGCTCACACACCCCTGGGGCGCACTGATGAGAGGGTTGTGTTCACTTTCACCCTCTGTACTCTGTTAGTAAGAAAAGAAGCATACCAGTGAATTAAGTATGGATTCAGTTCCAACTGTACCATTTTTGACACTAGTATATCAGACTGTATTGTATTGAAAGCTGAAGAAATAGCACTCTTGCATGATTCTTATTTGACTTATCTAGGTGTTTTGTAATTAAGTGGACCAGTGTCACAACCGCATCCTCTGTACCGCAACCCTTTTTATAGGCAAACTGACTGGGGTCGAATTTTTCTTTGGTTATACTAACAAGATGTAACAGTATTCTTTCAAGTGATTTCATAATCACTGAAGTGAGAGCTATGGGTCTATAATCCTTATGTTTTGTGTGTGTTTGTCTACAGAGGTTTGGAATATTGGTTTTCAAGTTTGGGAACTAAACTTGGTCGGCTGCCTTAATTGGATGATTAAATATAGTCCCAGCAATTCAAGTGTCTCACGCAACTTGATTACTTTGTCTCCAATACGTACTTTTGTTTTTCCATCCAATCCAGAATCTTCAATGGTGTCTTCTCTTGGTACGGATTGCCTCCACAGTTTAACTCAATCAATTTACGTTGCTTGAGAGCATTTTCTCTTTACCTCAATGCAATCTCTAAAGTTCTCCTCAGAATAGGGATGCTATGGTTCAAGAGGTTTAATGTTTTAAAAAAAAGAAATGTTCCTATCCCACAAAGATTTGGCCCCTGTAGTAATTCTGAGGACCCCCTAGGGTCATGCGCCCCCTGTGGAAGACCCCTGGTATTTGCTACTACTCATTTGTGTTATCAGAACCGAGCTACAACTACTTTTATTCTTCATTTATGATCTAATTTGACGTTATTCTGGAACAGGAGCAGAGCGAGGAATGTAATGAGAACTTATAGGCACAGGGGTCAGTCCGGGGGCACCCAGGTGAGGAAACACCCCTACCAAAAGTCAAGAAAATTTGAACCCAATCATTTTCTCATAGTTTGGACTCTATAGAACCATGATCAATTCAATCAAAAAAATCAATTTTAGCACAAAAATCCTACGGGAGCTGTTTTTTTTGACGCCTCGTACCACTAACCTGACTCCGCCAGATGGGGCAGCAGAGAGTACACTCCTGCTCCCATCTGGGAACTCTCAGGCAGACTTGATGCCCGGCCACAAAACGGCCTGGCCAATCAGCAGCAGCTAGAAGCTAGAAGCTGCTAGAAGTGGTTCCACCTCAGACTCTCGGGTATAAGAAGACTTGGTCTGTGTCATTTCTCCACAACTCCTCCAGGATATCAATTGATCATTTCTGATCACATCTGACTGTGGACTCCAGACTTCAGCTGAAGATGAACTCTCTTGACCCCACCAGGGACATTTCTGCTGAACAGGAGGAACCCAAAGACCTTGGTATGTTACTCAACCTCCCCTTTCACTCCCCCTCTTCTGTTTTTATTCTCACCTCAATATTCTCAAATATTCTCTTTTTACTTGCCCTGTTCCGTTAATATTCTAAATGTCATTGTATTATTAATTTTATTCTGAATCTTACATTGAGTTTCATTGTAATTTGTCTGGTAGTTTTGCAATAGTTTATGTTAGTTTCTGCATCACAGAAACAAACCAGATATCAACTATGCTTTTAAAATACTACTGATATTACTTAAGTATTAAGTAGCTACGTGATTCCTATATTTTTAGTCATGCAGTAGTGTAGTGAGGTTTTTGGGGCCATTGTTTTGTTAAAAGTAGTTGTTCAACAAATCCCTGTCTGCTGTCTTTCTACCTATCAACAACCGTTCCTTTGTATTTGTTTCCAATTCAGTGTTGTATCATCAGTCTGACTGCCCTGACCTACCAGAAGTGAATGAACAAGGAAGCTTGGCAAAGACAAAACACCATTGCTGTGATCAGTGTGGAAAACACTTCCATTCCATGTCCAAACTTAAAAGCCACAAGATGATTCACACTGGAGAGAAACCGTATGGATGTGATCAGTGGGGACATCGCTTCTCTAGAATGGCACCTATCAAATACCTGTCATGTAGCTGTCTTTCTACCTATCAACAGTCTTTCCTTTGTATTTGTTTCCTACCAGAGGTAAATTAACAAAGAAGCTTGGCAAAGAAAAAACACCACTGCTGTGATCAGTGTGGAACACCCTCACATCTCCACACTGGAGAGAAACCCTATGGATGTGATGAGTGTGGAAAGCACTTCTCTATAATGTCCAGCCTTAAACGGCACCAGATAATTCACACTAGAACACCAGCACACCACATAACGTTGGTATAATACCTTTTTTGATTTACTTTTTTAAATGTGATGATTAGTTACAACTTTTACAAGTAAACTGAACACACAGTTTACATTTTTTTAGTAAGTAAATAAGCCTTGCCAAGCCATAAGGCCTATAGGGCAGGAGCCTATCTCCTGTTTCTGGACTCCCTTGGTGGTATTTCTTATTTACTGTGTCAAGAGTTTTCATGGACATTATTAGAACAGAAATGTATTGTGTTTGAGTCTTTTATAGCCTATTTTTTTTTACTTCTGTCATTCTGATTGTTTTTTGCCATTGCACCAATCTACCTACAATGTTTTGTTTTTGTTTCATTGCATCTGCCCCTTCATATTTTTTATTTGTATTATAAGTCTCGATATTCAATTTCATCCCGATCTTATTCTTTTTGCACTGTAATTCACTGCAGATTTGCTGTATATTATTGTCAACGCTGAGGAAGGCCCACCTGACTGAAAATGTCATGAGCGCACACATATGAAAGATTAATCTGTGTAGTGTGAACAGTATGACGAGAGCTTCATTATAGAAACACCAGCACACCCACATAAAAGTGTTGTATAATGCCTTTTTTATTTCCCCTTTTGAATGTGTTGATTGATTGCAAGTACACTGGCAACATATTTGTAGTGGTATTTCTTCACTGTGTCAAGAGTTTTCAGAGACAGATTAGAACAGATAAGTATGGTGGTGACTTGTGTTGGAGTCTGGTAGAGCCTATTGTTTGTCTTCAGACATTTTTTTTTTCTTTTTTCCAATTGCATCAATCTATGTACATTTATTTGTGCTTCATTGCTACATGTTTTGATTTTGTATTTTATTATGATACTGTTATACTGTATTGTATTTGTGGAGCATGTCCCACCAACATTCTGCTGCACGTAGAAATAAACAAGTCTCCATATTCAAATGCATTGACTTGACATTGGTTATTATGGATATCATATCGTTTCACTGTGCACACGGATGCTTACACACCAGAGTCCTTGTAGCGGTGCCGGAACAACATAAGTTGTAATCATAATAGATAAGATATTACAAGGCCCAATGATATATTTATAGCCACCATTTAATTACAAAAAAAAGTTTAACGTATGTAACCATGGTCCAATTCACCATGACAGTAGAACAAATGGGCCTGTGGACACAATTCACAAGAATCTTAAAGATGGAGTGCCACGATTCTTTTCCACCCTAAAACATGATCATCAGGTATTATTACAATATAAGGGGGAAGACCCTTTTCCAAAAAGTGTACAGTATTTGTTAAAATCATGCTTTTATGTGGACACGCCCACCAGTTCATTAAGTATGCCTGGTTTGCCTGGTGGGTGGTGATGGGTGGTGATGCACCACCCATCACTACAGCTGTGCACCCACAGCTGTAGTTGTATGATAAAAGGGGAGGGGCTGATAGTGTGGTGTCACTATATTACTGTTTATTTAATTGGCCCGTTTGACTGTCAAGGGTTCAGCCTCCAGGAAGAAACCCTAAATACAAAGTTAATACACCATTGCACATACAAACAACTCCAGGGTGTCTAATGAAGTACTGTCACCTCATAGACACATGAAAAACTGGACAAATACAAAAAATGTGGCATTCCATCTTTAACATGTAGTGCACTAACTTACTCCATTATGTCAAGCCTTAAAATACACCAGATAATTCATACTGGAGATAAACCATTTTGTTGTGATGTGCTGTGTTGAAGTATCAAACCAACTTTGAGTTTTGGTCTGTGTTTTACTCCCTGATGGTGGTGAGCTATTTGAGAATGTAATATGATTGCTGAAGTTACCATAAACACGTTAGGCCTACATGGATCTCTCTCCATTTGGTTACCAACTCTTCATTATTTCAGTTTAACTGGGAACCACCTGGATCTAAGTAGATTAGACATCCTTTCTCTCCCCTATTAGAGGTGTAGATGATTGTCCTCCTCTTTGAGGACATTTACACCCGTATTATGATATGACACTTTTGATCACCCAGGATGCAAATAGTGAACTTCCCCATCGACACCTCGGATAGTATTGAAATGCTAAGTGAAGACAGATGGCTGTACAGAACTAGACCACTGTCTTCTAGGGGCTAAAAGTGATTGGAACATAGGCTACTTTGCAAATGTATTGATATTTTTAAATACAGGTCACAGTAGTGGATACAGTAGGCTATGTACAACGTGTATATGTGAAGGCTGTTTGCTATTTATGAAGACTGTGTTCTTCATTTCAGAGGGGGATGCCATGCAGTTTAAGTCTTGGAAAACAAACAAACTGGTAGTCTTTTTTTCCTTTCATTGTGTTTTTGCCTTTATTTTAATACATATTCAAAGGGAAGAGTTGTTTGTTTATCTGTGGTTAATAGGAGTCCAGTTTGCTCATGACAACTGCAGTCAGTAACATGAGATACCCTTTTTAGGTAATAACCCTTCTAATGTTACATTGTTATTATTGCTGCATTATTCAATTTCATTCCCAAATCTTATTCTTCGTTTCACTGTAATGTTACCTGCAGATATGCTGTACATTAGATTTAGATGTGCTCTGTCTCAGAAGTTGTTCACAGTTTGTACATTTTATTTGTAGACCACGTGGAAGATAATAATAGCGTGGAAACTCTTTTTGTCAGTCAAATTACTTTGAAGTTCACAATGTTGTACACTGTGTACACAATGGATTTAAACTGTTCAATAGGCTGTGTTGTTGAGCAGTCTGCACTGTTCAGTACACTACACACAGGATTACACACACTAAACATTTGGACACATGGTGTTTTCATTAAGCTTTATTCTAAATGTAAATAACAGTGTGGCCAGCACATCCACATAATGCCCTAGCTAAATATACACAACATAATTCACACTGGAGGGAAACCCTTTCATTCCGATGTGGGTGTAAAAGCTGGTCTATGTTTTAATCCCCGGTGGGATTCAGAATGCAATGTATTGCTGAAGTTACCATAAACACAGTAGGCCTACATGTATAATTCACCTCAAACTGTCTCTAGTACAAATTAACATCATCTTATTTCTGTAAAGGTCACTGCTATCCATTGTGCATGTGCTGCTGTCATTTACATGTAGATGAACAATCTATGCATGTCCTTGAGATGAATGGGACTGTCTCTGCCCCCTCTTGTTATTCAATGTGCATCCATTGAGCATATTGGGGGAGGATCCCTCCTCCCCCAATATGCTCAATGGATCAGTGGAGGACAATATGTTTGACTGTGATTGGTGGAGAGACCTATTGTTCTATTTGGCCAATCCTATCAAAGCAGTTAGTGGTTCCACCTCAGACTCTCTGGTATAAGATGACTTGGTCTGTGTCATTTCTCCACAACTCCTCCAGGATATCAATCATTTCTGATCACATCTGACTGTGGACTCCAGACTTCAGCTGAAGATGAACTCTCTTGACCCCACCAGGGACATTTCTGCTGAACAGGAGGAACCCAAAGACCTTGGTATGTTACTCGACCTCCCCTTTCACTCCCCCTCTTCTGTTTTTATTCTCACCTCAATATTCTCAAATATTCTCTTTTCACTCGCCCTGTTTTATTCTGAATCTTACATTGAGTTTCATTGTAATTTGTCTGGTAGTTTTGCAATAGTTTATGTTAGTTTCTGCATCACAGAAACAACCAGATATCAACTATGCCTTTTAAATACTACTGATATTACTTAAGTATTAAGTAGATACGTGATTCCTATATTTTGAGTCATGCAGTAGTGTAGTGAGGTTTTTGGGGCCATTGTTTTGTTAAAAGTAGTTGTTCAACAAATCCCTGTCTGCTGTCTTTCTACCTATCAACAACCGTTCCTTTGTATTTGTTTCCAATGCAGTGTTGTATCATCAGTCTGACTGCCCTGACCTACCAGAAGTGAATGAACAAGGAAGCTTGGCAAAGAAAAAACACCATTGCTGTGATCAGTGTGGAAAACACTTTCATGCCATGTCCAAACTTAAAAGCCACCAGAGAATTCACACTGGAGAGAAACCATATGGATGTGATCAGTGTGGACAACACTTCTCTCAAATGTCCAACCTTAAGAAACACCAGATAATTCACACTGGAGAGAAACCCTATGGATGTGATCAGTGTGGACAACACTTCTCCATGATTTCAAACCTTAAAAAACACCAGAGAATTCACACTGGAGAGAAACCCTATGGGTGTGATCAGTGTGGACAACATTTCCCTCAATTGGCCCACCTAAAAAGCCACAGGAAAATCCACACTGGAGAGAAACCACATGGATGTGATCAGTGTGGACAACACTTCTCTGAAATGTCCAGCCTTAAGAAACACCAGAGAATTCACACTGGAGAGAAACCCTATGGATGTGATCAGTGTGGACAACACTTCTCTGAAATGTCCAGCCTTAAGAAACACCAGAGAATTCACACTGGAGAGAAACCCTATGGGTGTGATCATTGTGGACAACACTTCTCCATGATTTCAAACCTTAGAAAACACCAGAGAATTCACACTGGAGAGAAACCATATGGATGTGATCAGTGTGGACAACACTTCTCTCAAATGTCCAACCTTAAAACACACCAGAGAATTCACACTGGGGAGAAACCCTATGGATGTGATGTGTGTGGAAAAGCTTTTAGTCAACCAATTACTTTAAAAGCTCACAAGGTTGTACACACTGGATGTAAACTGTTTCCATGTGGTCAGTGTGGAAAGAGTTTCGCCACTTCAAGCAGCCGAAAATGTCATGAGCGCAAACATATGGAAGATAAATCTGTTTAGTGTGAACAGCATGACACAAGCTTCATTATAGGGTATGTATAAAGATATATTGCTGATTTTTTTTTTAATTATTTTTTTTATTAATTGCAAGTAATCTCTTTAGTGGAATTTCGTATTCACTGTGTCAAGAGTCAAGAGATTTTGATTGATTGTTTATTTTCCCATTGCATCTACATGTATGTTTTTTATTATGGTAAGTAAATAAGCCTTGCCAAGCCATAAGGCCTATAGGGCAGGAGCCTATCTCCTGTTTCTGGACTCCCTTGGTGGTATTTCTTATTTACTGTGTCAAGAGTTTTCATGGACATTATTAGAACAGAAATGTATTTCGGTGTTTCAGTCTTTTATAGCCTATTTTTTTTTTTACTTCTGTCATTCTGATTGTTTTTTGCCATTGCACCAATCTACCTAGAATTTTTTGTTTTTGTTTCATTGCATCTGCCCCTTCATATTTTTTATTTGTATTATAAGTCTCGATATTCAATTTCATCCCGATCTTATTCTTTTTGCACTGTAATTCACTGCAGATTTGCTGTATATTATTGTCAACGCTGAGGAAGGCCCACCTGACTGAAACGCGTTGGCTCATCATAGGTAAATAAACATGTGAAAGGGACATTAATTGAGTGCTGGCATTCCTTCTTTCATTGTATCTGACCCTAGATTAGACATCCTTTCTCTCCCCTATTAGAGGTGGCGATGATTGCCTTCCTCTTTGAGGACATTTACACCTGTATTATGATATGACACTTGTGATCACCCAGGATGCAAATAGTGAACCGGCCCATCCACACCTAGGATGTATTGAAATGCAAAGTGAAGACGGATGTCTGTTCTGTACAAAACAACAACAGTCCTGTACAGAACTAGACCACTGTCTTCTAGGGGATAAAAGTGATTAGAACATACATTGCAAATGTATTGATATTTTGAAATACAGGGCACAGTAGTGCATACGGTAGGCTATGTACAACGTGAATATGTGAAGGCTGGTGTTAGTGTGCTATTTAAAGAATGTGTTCTTCATTTCAGGGGGTGGGTGGCAGAGTCTTGGAAAACAAACAAACTGGTAGACTTTTTTTTCTTTCATTGCGTTGTGTTTTAGCATTTATTTTAATACATATTCAAAGGCAATAGTTGTTTGTTTATCTGTGGTTAATAGGAGTCCAGTTTGCTCATGACAACGGCAGTCAGTAACATGAGATACCCTTTTAGGTAATAACCCTTCTAATGTTACATTGTTATTATTGCAGCATTATTCAATTTAATTCCCAAATATTATTCTTGGTTTCACTGTAATGTTATACCTGCAGATATGCTGTAGGCCTAGGCCTATTTAGATGTGCTCTGTCTCAGAAGTTGATCACACTTTGTACATTGTATTTGTAGATAATAATAGCTTTTAGTCAGTCAAATTACTTCGAACATTACTTACAACTGTTCCGCCAGCTGTGTTGTTGTGCAGTCTGCACTGTTCAGTACACTACACAGTGTGGAAAGAGTTTTGCCAACTCAAGAAACCGAAAATCATTGAGCGCAGACATATGAAAGATGAATCTGTGTAGTGTGAACAGTATGACGAGAGCTTCATTATAGAAACACCAGCACACCCACATAAAAGTGTTGTATAATGCCTTTTTTATTTCCCCTTTTTAATGTGTTGATTGATTGCAAGTACACTGGCAACATATTTGTAGTGGTATTTCTTCACTGTGTCAAGAGTTTTCAGAGACAGATTAGAACAGATAAGTATGGTGGTGACTTGTGTTGGAGTCTGGTAGAGCCTATTGTTTGTCTTCAGACATTTTTTTTTCTTTTTTTCAATTGCATCAATCTATGTACATTTATTTGTGCTTCATTGCTACATGTTTTGATTTTGTATTTTATTATGATACTGTTATACTGTATTGTATTTGTGGAGCATGTCCCACCAACATTCTGCTGCACGTAGAAATAAACAAGTCTCCATATTCAAATGCATTGACTTGACATTGGTTATTATGGATATCATATCGTTTCACTGTGCACACGGATGCTTACACACCAGAGTCCTTGTAGCGGTGCCGGAACAACATAAGTTGTAATCATAATAGATAAGATATTACAAGGCCCAATGATATATTTATAGCCACCATTTAATTACAAAAAAAAGTTTAACGTATGTAACCATGGTCCAATTCACCATGACAGTAGAACAAATGGGCCTGTGGACACAATTCACAAGAATCTTAAAGATGGAGTGCCACGATTCTTTTCCACCCTAAAACATGATCATCAGGTATTATTACAATATAAGGGGGAAGACCCTTTTCCAAAAAGTGTACAGTATTTGTTAAAATCATGCTTTTATGTGGACACGCCCACCAGTTCATTAAGTATGCCTGGTTTGCCTGGTGGGTGGTGATGGGTGGTGATGCACCTGAACTGAAGCCGCACCCACAGCTGTAGTTGTATGATAAAAGGGGAGGGGCTGATAGTGTGGTGTCACTATATTACTGTTTATTTCATTGGCCCGTTTGACTGTCAAGGGTTCAGCCTCCAGGAAGAAACCCTAAATACAAAGTTAATACACCATTGCACATACAAACAACTCCAGGGTGTCTAATGAAGTACTGTCACCTCATAGACACATGCAAAACTGGACAAATACAAAAAATGTGGCATTCCATCTTTAACATTTAGTGCACTAACTTACTCCATTATGTCAAGCCTTAAAATACACCAGATAATTCATACTGGAGATAAACCATTTTGTTGTGATGTGCTGTGTTGAAGTATCAAACCAACTTTGAGTTGGAGTGAACTTCCCCATCGACACCTCGGATAGTATTGAAATGCTAAGTGAAGACAGATGTCTGTACAGAACTAGACCACTGTCTTCTAGGGGCTAAAAGTGATTGGAACATAGGCTACTTTGCAAATGTATTGATATTTTTAAATACAGGTCACAGTAGTGCATACAGTAGGCTATGTACAACGTGTATATGTGAAGGCTGTTTGCTATTTATGAAGACTGTGTTCTTCATTTCAGAGGGGGATGCCATGCAGTTTAAGTCTTGGAAAACAAACAAACTGGTAGTCTTTTTTTCCTTTCATTGTGTTTTTGCCTTTATTTTAATACATATTCAAAGGGAAGAGTTGTTTGTTTATCTGTGGTTAATAGGAGTCCAGTTTGCTCATGACAACTGCAGTCAGTAACATGAGATACCCTTTTTAGGTAATAACCCTTCTAATGTTACATTGTTATTATTGCTGCATTATTCAATTTCATTCCCAAATCTTATTCTTTGTTTCACTGTAATGTTACCTGCAGATATGCTGTACATTAGATTTAGATGTGCTCTGTCTCAGAAGTTGTTCACAGTTTGTACATTTTATTTGTAGACCACGTGGAAGATAATAATAGCGTGGAAACTCTTTTTGTCAGTCAAATTACTTTGAAGTTCACAATGTTGTACACTGTGTACACAATGGATTTAAACTGTTCAATAGGCTGTGTTGTTGAGCAGTCTGCACTGTTCAGTACACTACACACAGGATTACACACACTACAAATTTGGACACATGGGGTTTTCATTAAGCTTTATTCTAAATGTAAATAACAGTGTGGCCAGCACATCCACATAATGCCCTAGCTAAATATACACAACATAATTCACACTGGAGGGAAACCCTTTCATTCCGATGTGGGTGTAAAAGCTGGTCTATGTTTTAATCCCCGGTGGGATTCAGAATGCAATGTATTGCTGAAGTTACCATAAACACAGTAGGCCTACATGTATAATTCACCTCAAACTGTCTCTAGTACAAATTAACATCATCTTATTTCTGTAAAGGTCACTGCTATCCATTGTGCATGTGCTGCTGTCATTTACATGTAGATGAACAATCTATGCATGTCCTTGAGATGAATGGGACTGTCTCTGCCCCCTCTTGTTATTCAATGTGCATCCATTGAGCATATTGGGGGAGGATCCCTCCTCCCCCAATATGCTCAATGGATCAGTGGAGGACAATATGTTTGACTGTGATTGGTGGAGAGACCTATTGTTCTATTTGGCCAATCCTATCAAAGCAGTTAGTGGTTCCACCTCAGACTCTCTGGTATAAGATGACTTGGTCTGTGTCATTTCTCCACAACTCCTCCAGGATATCAATCATTTCTGATCACATCTGACTGTGGACTCCAGACTTCAGCTGAAGATGAACTCTCTTGACCCCACCAGGGACATTTCTGCTGAACAGGAGGAACCCAAAGACCTTGGTATGTTACTCGACCTCCCCTTTCACTCCCCCTCTTCTGTTTTTATTCTCACCTCAATATTCTCAAATATTCTCTTTTCACTCGCCCTGTTTTATTCTGAATCTTACATTGAGTTTCATTGTAATTTGTCTGGTAGTTTTGCAATAGTTTATGTTAGTTTCTGCATCACAGAAACAACCAGATATCAACTATGCCTTTTAAATACTACTGATATTACTTAAGTATTAAGTAGATACGTGATTCCTATATTTTGAGTCATGCAGTAGTGTAGTGAGGTTTTTGGGGCCATTGTTTTGTTAAAAGTAGTTGTTCAACAAATCCCTGTCTGCTGTCTTTCTACCTATCAACAACCGTTCCTTTGTATTTGTTTCCAATGCAGTGTTGTATCATCAGTCTGACTGCCCTGACCTACCAGAAGTGAATGAACAAGGAAGCTTGGCAAAGAAAAAACACCATTGCTGTGATCAGTGTGGAAAACACTTTCATGCCATGTCCAAACTTAAAAGCCACCAGAGAATTCACACTGGAGAGAAACCATATGGATGTGATCAGTGTGGACAACACTTCTCTCAAATGTCCAACCTTAAGAAACACCAGATAATTCACACTGGAGAGAAACCCTATGGATGTGATCAGTGTGGACAACACTTCTCCATGATTTCAAACCTTAAAAAACACCAGATAATTCACACTGGAGAGAAACCCTATGGGTGTGATCAGTGTGGACAACATTTCCCTCAATTGGCCCACCTAAAAAGCCACAGGAAAATCCACACTGGAGAGAAACCACATGGATGTGATCAGTGTGGACAACACTTCTCTGAAATGTCCAGCCTTAAGAAACACCAGAGAATTCACACTGGAGAGAAACCCTATGGATGTGATCAGTGTGGACAACACTTCTCTGAAATGTCCAGCCTTAAGAAACACCAGAGAATTCACACTGGAGAGAAACCCTATGGGTGTGATCATTGTGGACAACACTTCTCCATGATTTCAAACCTTAGAAAACACCAGAGAATTCACACTGGAGAGAAACCATATGGATGTGATCAGTGTGGACAACACTTCTCTCAAATGTCCAACCTTAAAACACACCAGAGAATTCACACTGGGGAGAAACCCTATGGATGTGATGTGTGTGGAAAAGCTTTTAGTCAACCAATTACTTTAAAAGCTCACAAGGTTGTACACACTGGATGTAAACTGTTTCCATGTGGTCAGTGTGGAAAGAGTTTCGCCACTTCAAGCAGCCGAAAATGTCATGAGCGCAAACATATGGAAGATAAATCTGTTTAGTGTGAACAGCATGACACAAGCTTCATTATAGGGTATGTATAAAGATATATTGCTGATTTTTTTTTAATTATTTTTTTTATTAATTGCAAGTAATCTCTTTAGTGGAATTTCGTATTCACTGTGTCAAGAGTCAAGAGATTTTGATTGATTGTTTATTTTCCCATTGCATCTACATGTATGTTTTTTATTATGGTAAGTAAATAAGCCTTGCCAAGCCATAAGGCCTATAGGGCAGGAGCCTATCTCCTGTTTCTGGACTCCCTTGGTGGTATTTCTTATTTACTGTGTCAAGAGTTTTCATGGACATTATTAGAACAGAAATGTATTTCGGTGTTTGAGTCTTTTATAGCCTATTTTTTTTTTTACTTCTGTCATTCTGATTGTTTTTGCCATTGCACCAATCTACCTAGAATTTTTTGTTTTTGTTTCATTGCATCTGCCCCTTCATATTTTTTATTTGTATTATAAGTCTCGATATTCAATTTCATCCCGATCTTATTCTTTTTGCACTGTAATTCACTGCAGATTTGCTGTATATTATTGTCAACGCTGAGGAAGGCCCACCTGACTGAAACGCGTTGGCTCATCATAGGTAAATAAACATGTGAAAGGGACATTAATTGAGTGCTGGCATTCCTTCTTTCATTGTATCTGACCCTAGATTAGACATCCTTTCTCTCCCCTATTAGAGGTGGCGATGATTGCCTTCCTCTTTGAGGACATTTACACCTGTATTATGATATGACACTTGTGATCACCCAGGATGCAAATAGTGAACCGGCCCATCCACACCTAGGATGTATTGAAATGCAAAGTGAAGACGGATGTCTGTTCTGTACAAAACAACAACAGTCCTGTACAGAACTAGACCACTGTCTTCTAGGGGATAAAAGTGATTAGAACATACATTGCAAATGTATTGATATTTTGAAATACAGGGCACAGTAGTGCATACGGTAGGCTATGTACAACGTGAATATGTGAAGGCTGGTGTTAGTGTGCTATTTAAAGAATGTGTTCTTAATTTCAGGGGGTGGGTGGCAGAGTCTTGGAAAACAAACAAACTGGTAGACTTTTTTTTCTTTCATTGCGTTGTGTTTTAGCATTTATTTTAATACATATTCAAAGGCAATAGTTGTTTGTTTATCTGTGGTTAATAGGAGTCCAGTTTGCTCATGACAACGGCAGTCAGTAACATGAGATACCCTTTTAGGTAATAACCCTTCTAATGTTACATTGTTATTATTGCAGCATTATTCAATTTCATTCCCAAATATTATTCTTGGTTTCACTGTAATGTTATACCTGCAGATATGCTGTAGGCCTAGGCCTATTTAGATGTGCTCTGTCTCAGAAGTTGATCACACTTTGTACATTGTATTTGTAGATAATAATAGCTTTTAGTCAGTCAAATTACTTAGAACATTACTTACAACTGTTCCGCCAGCTGTGTTGTTGTGCAGTCTGCACTGTTCAGTACACTACACAGTGTGGAAAGAGTTTTGCCAACTCAAGAAACCGAAAATCATTGAGCGCACACATATGAAAGATGAATCTGTGTAGTGTGAACAGTATGACGAGAGCTTCATTATAGAAACACCAGCACACCCACATAAAAGTGTTGTATAATGCCTTTTTTATTTCCCCTTTTTAATGTGTTGATTGATTGCAAGTACACTGGCAACATATTTGTAGTGGTATTTCTTCACTGTGTCAAGAGTTTTCAGAGACAGATTAGAACAGATAAGTATGGTGGTGACTTGTGTTGGAGTCTGGTAGAGCCTATTGTTTGTCTTCAGACATTTTTTTTTCTTTTTTTCAATTGCATCAATCTATGTACATTTATTTGTGCTTCATTGCTACATGTTTTGATTTTGTATTTTATTATGATACTGTTATACTGTATTGTATTTGTGGAGCATGTCCCACCAACATTCTGCTGCACGTAGAAATAAACAAGTCTCCATATTCAAATGCATTGTCTTGACATTGGTTATTATGGATATCATATCGTTTCACTGTGCACACGGATGCTTACACACCAGAGTCCTTGTAGCGGTGCCGGAACAACATAAGTTGTAATCATAATAGATAAGATATTACAAGGCCCAATGATATATTTATAGCCACCATTTAATTACAAAAAAAAGTTTAACGTATGTAACCATGGTCCAATTCACCATGACAGTAGAACAAATGGGCCTGTGGACACAATTCACAAGAATCTTAAAGATGGAGTGCCACGATTCTTTTCCACCCTAAAACATGATCATCAGGTATTATTACAATATAAGGGGGAAGACCCTTTTCCAAAAAGTGTACAGTATTTGTTAAAATCATGCTTTTATGTGGACACGCCCACCAGTTCATTAAGTATGCCTGGTTTGCCTGGTGGGTGGTGATGGGTGGTGATGCACCTGAACTGAAGCCGCACCCACAGCTGTAGTTGTATGATAAAAGGGGAGGGGCTGATAGTGTGGTGTCACTATATTACTGTTTATTTCATTGGCCCGTTTGACTGTCAAGGGTTCAGCCTCCAGGAAGAAACCCTAAATACAAAGTTAATACACCATTGCACATACAAACAACTCCAGGGTGTCTAATGAAGTACTGTCACCTCATAGACACATGAAAAACTGGACAAATACAAAAAATGTGGCATTCCATCTTTAACATTTAGTGCACTAACTTACTCCATTATGTCAAGCCTTAAAATACACCAGGCTATTTTTTTTTTTACTTCTGTCATTCTGATTGTTTTTGCCATTGCACCAATCTACCTAGAATTTTTTGTTTTTGTTTCATTGCATCTGCCCCTTCATATTTTTTATTTGTATTATAAGTCTCGATATTCAATTTCATCCCGATCTTATTCTTTTTGCACTGTAATTCACTGCAGATTTGCTGTATATTATTGTCAACGCTGAGGAAGGCCCACCTGACTGAAACGCGTTGGCTCATCATAGGTAAATAAACATGTGAAAGGGACATTAATTGAGTGCTGGCATTCCTTCTTTCATTGTATCTGACCCTAGATTAGACATCCTTTCTCTCCCCTATTAGAGGTGGCGATGATTGCCTTCCTCTTTGAGGACATTTACACCTGTATTATGATATGACACTTGTGATCACCCAGGATGCAAATAGTGAACCGGCCCATCCACACCTAGGATGTATTGAAATGCAAAGTGAAGACGGATGTCTGTTCTGTACAAAACAACAACAGTCCTGTACAGAACTAGACCACTGTCTTCTAGGGGATAAAAGTGATTAGAACATACATTGCAAATGTATTGATATTTTGAAATACAGGGCACAGTAGTGCATACGGTAGGCTATGTACAACGTGAATATGTGAAGGCTGGTGTTAGTGTGCTATTTAAAGAATGTGTTCTTAATTTCAGGGGGTGGGTGGCAGAGTCTTGGAAAACAAACAAACTGGTAGACTTTTTTTTCTTTCATTGCGTTGTGTTTTAGCATTTATTTTAATACATATTCAAAGGCAATAGTTGTTTGTTTATCTGTGGTTAATAGGAGTCCAGTTTGCTCATGACAACGGCAGTCAGTAACATGAGATACCCTTTTAGGTAATAACCCTTCTAATGTTACATTGTTATTATTGCAGCATTATTCAATTTCATTCCCAAATATTATTCTTGGTTTCACTGTAATGTTATACCTGCAGATATGCTGTAGGCCTAGGCCTATTTAGATGTGCTCTGTCTCAGAAGTTGATCACACTTTGTACATTGTATTTGTAGATAATAATAGCTTTTAGTCAGTCAAATTACTTAGAACATTACTTACAACTGTTCCGCCAGCTGTGTTGTTGTGCAGTCTGCACTGTTCAGTACACTACACAGTGTGGAAAGAGTTTTGCCAACTCAAGAAACCGAAAATCATTGAGCGCACACATATGAAAGATGAATCTGTGTAGTGTGAACAGTATGACGAGAGCTTCATTATAGAAACACCAGCACACCCACATAAAAGTGTTGTATAATGCCTTTTTTATTTCCCCTTTTTAATGTGTTGATTGATTGCAAGTACACTGGCAACATATTTGTAGTGGTATTTCTTCACTGTGTCAAGAGTTTTCAGAGACAGATTAGAACAGATAAGTATGGTGGTGACTTGTGTTGGAGTCTGGTAGAGCCTATTGTTTGTCTTCAGACATTTTTTTTTCTTTTTTTCAATTGCATCAATCTATGTACATTTATTTGTGCTTCATTGCTACATGTTTTGATTTTGTATTTTATTATGATACTGTTATACTGTATTGTATTTGTGGAGCATGTCCCACCAACATTCTGCTGCACGTAGAAATAAACAAGTCTCCATATTCAAATGCATTGTCTTGACATTGGTTATTATGGATATCATATCGTTTCACTGTGCACACGGATGCTTACACACCAGAGTCCTTGTAGCGGTGCCGGAACAACATAAGTTGTAATCATAATAGATAAGATATTACAAGGCCCAATGATATATTTATAGCCACCATTTAATTACAAAAAAAAGTTTAACGTATGTAACCATGGTCCAATTCACCATGACAGTAGAACAAATGGGCCTGTGGACACAATTCACAAGAATCTTAAAGATGGAGTGCCACGATTCTTTTCCACCCTAAAACATGATCATCAGGTATTATTACAATATAAGGGGGAAGACCCTTTTCCAAAAAGTGTACAGTATTTGTTAAAATCATGCTTTTATGTGGACACGCCCACCAGTTCATTAAGTATGCCTGGTTTGCCTGGTGGGTGGTGATGGGTGGTGATGCACCTGAACTGAAGCCGCACCCACAGCTGTAGTTGTATGATAAAAGGGGAGGGGCTGATAGTGTGGTGTCACTATATTACTGTTTATTTCATTGGCCCGTTTGACTGTCAAGGGTTCAGCCTCCAGGAAGAAACCCTAAATACAAAGTTAATACACCATTGCACATACAAACAACTCCAGGGTGTCTAATGAAGTACTGTCACCTCATAGACACATGAAAAACTGGACAAATACAAAAAATGTGGCATTCCATCTTTAACATTTAGTGCACTAACTTACTCCATTATGTCAAGCCTTAAAATACACCAGATAATTCATACTGGAGATAAACCATTTTGTTGTGATGTGCTGTGTTGAAGTATCAAACCAACTTTGAGTTGGAGTGAACTTCCCCATCGACACCTCGGATAGTATTGAAATGCTAAGTGAAGACAGATGTCTGTACAGAACTAGACCACTGTCTTCTAGGGGCTAAAAGTGATTGGAACATAGGCTATTTTGCAAATGTATTGATATTTTTAAATACAGGTCACAGTAGTGCATACAGTAGGCTATGTACAACGTGTATATGTGAAGGCTGTTTGCTATTTATGAAGACTGTGTTCTTCATTTCAGAGGGGGATGCCATGCAGTGTTCTTCATTTCAGAGGGGGATGCCATGCAGTTTAAGTCTTGGAAAACAAACAAACTGGTAGTCTTTTTTTCCTTTCATTGTGTTTTTGCCTTTATTTTAATACATATTCAAAGGGAAGAGTTGTTTGTTTATCTGTGGTTAATAGGAGTCCAGTTTGCTCATGACAACTGCAGTCAGTAACATGAGATACCCTTTTTAGGTAATAACCCTTCTAATGTTACATTGTTATTATTGCTGCATTATTCAATTTCATTCCCAAATCTTATTCTTCGTTTCACTGTAATGTTACCTGCAGATATGCTGTACATTAGATTTAGATGTGCTCTGTCTCAGAAGTTGTTCACAGTTTGTACATTTTATTTGTAGACCACGTGGAAGATAATAATAGCGTGGAAACTCTTTTTGTCAGTCAAATTACTTTGAAGTTCACAATGTTGTACACTGTGTACACAATGGATTTAAACTGTTCAATAGGCTGTGTTGTTGAGCAGTCTGCACTGTTCAGTACACTACACACAGGATTACACACACTACAAATTTGGACACATGGGGTTTTCATTAAGCTTTATTCTAAATGTAAATAACAGTGTGGCCAGCACATCCACATAATGCCCTAGCTAAATATACACAACATAATTCACACTGGAGGGAAACCCTTTCATTCCGATGTGGGTGTAAAAGCTGGTCTATGTTTTAATCCCCGGTGGGATTAAGAATGCAATGTATTGCTGAAGTTACCATAAACACAGTAGGCCTACATGTATAATTCACCTCAAACTGTCTCTAGTACAAATTAACATCATCTTATTTCTGTAAAGGTCACTGCTATCCGTTGTGCATGTGCTGCTGTCATTTACATGTAGATGAACAATCTATGCATGTCCTTGAGATGAATGGGACTGTCTCTGCCCCCTCTTGTTATTCAATGTGCATCCATTGAGCATATTGGGGGAGGATCCCTCCTCCCCCAATATGCTCAATGGATCAGTGGAGGACAATATGTTTGACTGTGATTGGTGGAGAGACCTATTGTTCTATTTGGCCAATCCTATCAAAGCAGTTAGTGGTTCCACCTCAGACTCTCTGGTATAAGATGACTTGGTCTGTGTCATTTCTCCACAACTCCTCCAGGATATCAATCATTTCTGATCACATCTGACTGTGGACTCCAGACTTCAGCTGAAGATGAACTCTCTTGACCCCACCAGGGACATTTCTGCTGAACAGGAGGAACCCAAAGACCTTGGTATGTTACTCGACCTCCCCTTTCACTCCCCCTCTTCTGTTTTTATTCTCACCTCAATATTCTCAAATATTCTCTTTTCACTCGCCCTGTTTTATTCTGAATCTTACATTGAGTTTCATTGTAATTTGTCTGGTAGTTTTGCAATAGTTTATGTTAGTTTCTGCATCACAGAAACAACCAGATATCAACTATGCCTTTTAAATACTACTGATATTACTTAAGTATTAAGTAGATACGTGATTCCTATATTTTGAGTCATGCAGTAGTGTAGTGAGGTTTTTGGGGCCATTGTTTTGTTAAAAGTAGTTGTTCAACAAATCCCTGTCTGCTGTCTTTCTACCTATCAACAACCGTTCCTTTGTATTTGTTTCCAATGCAGTGTTGTATCATCAGTCTGACTGCCCTGACCTACCAGAAGTGAATGAACAAGGAAGCTTGGCAAAGAAAAAACACCATTGCTGTGATCAGTGTGGAAAACACTTTCATGCCATGTCCAAACTTAAAAGCCACCAGAGAATTCACACTGGAGAGAAACCATATGGATGTGATCAGTGTGGACAACACTTCTCTCAAATGTCCAACCTTAAGAAACACCAGAGAATTCACACTGGAGAGAAACCATATGGATGTGATCAGTGTGGACAACACTTCTCCATGATTTCAAACCTTAAAAAACACCAGAGAATTCACACTGGAGAGAAACCCTATGGGTGTGATCAGTGTGGACAACATTTCCCTCAATTGGCCCACCTAAAAAGCCACAGGAAAATCCACACTGGAGAGAAACCACATGGATGTGATCAGTGTGGACAACACTTCTCTGAAATGTCCAGCCTTAAGAAACACCAGAGAATTCACACTGGAGAGAAACCCTATGGATGTGATCAGTGTGGACAACACTTCTCTGAAATGTCCAGCCTTAAGAAACACCAGAGAATTCACACTGGAGAGAAACCCTATGGGTGTGATCATTGTGGACAACACTTCTCCATGATTTCAAACCTTAGAAAACACCAGAGAATTCACACTGGAGAGAAACCATATGGATGTGATCAGTGTGGACAACACTTCTCTCAAATGTCCAACCTTAAAACACACCAGAGAATTCACACTGGGGAGAAACCCTATGGATGTGATGTGTGTGGAAAAGCTTTTAGTCAACCAATTACTTTAAAAGCTCACAAGGTTGTACACACTGGATGTAAACTGTTTCCATGTGGTCAGTGTGGAAAGAGTTTCGCCACTTCAAGCAGCCGAAAATGTCATGAGCGCAAACATATGGAAGATAAATCTGTTTAGTGTGAACAGCATGACACAAGCTTCATTATAGGGTATATATAAAGATATATTGCTGATTTTTTTTTAATTATTTTTTTTATTAATTGCAAGTAATCTCTTTAGTGGAATTTCGTATTCACTGTGTCAAGAGTCAAGAGATTTTGATTGATTGTTTATTTTCCCATTGCATCTACATGTATGTTTTTTATTATGGTAAGTAAATAAGCCTTGCCAAGCCATAAGGCCTATAGGGCAGGAGCCTATCTCCTGTTTCTGGACTCCCTTGGTGGTATTTCTTATTTACTGTGTCAAGAGTTTGCATGGACATTATTAGAACAGAAATGTATTTCGGTGTTTGAGTCTTTTATAGCCTATTTTTTTTTACTTCTGTCATTCTGATTGTTTTTTGCCATTGCACCAATCTACCTAGAATTTTTTGTTTTTGTTTCATTGCATCTGCCCCTTCATATTTTTTATTTGTATTATAAGTCTAAGATCATCCCGATCTTATTCTTTTTGCACTGTAATTCACTGCAGATTTGCTGTATATTATTGTCAACGCTGAGGAAGGCCCACCTGACTGAAACGCGTTGGCTCATCATAGGTAAATAAACATGTGAAAGGGACATTAATTGAGTGCTGGCATTCCTTCTTTCATTGTATCTGACCCTAGATTAGACATCCTTTCTCTCCCCTATTAGAGGTGGCGATGATTGCCTTCCTCTTTGAGGACATTTACACCTGTATTATGATATGACACTTGTGATCACCCAGGATGCAAATAGTGAACCGGCCCATCCACACCTAGGATGTATTGAAATGCAAAGTGAAGACGGATGTCTGTTCTGTACAAAACAACAACAGTCCTGTACAGAACTAGACCACTGTCTTCTAGGGGATAAAAGTGATTAGAACATACATTGCAAATGTATTGATATTTTGAAATACAGGGCACAGTAGTGCATACGGTAGGCTATGTACAACGTGAATATGTGAAGGCTGGTGTTAGTGTGCTATTTAAAGAATGTGTTCTTCATTTCAGGGGGTGGGTGGCAGAGTCTTGGAAAACAAACAAACTGGTAGACTTTTTTTTCTTTCATTGCGTTGTGTTTTAGCATTTATTTTAATACATATTCAAAGGCAATAGTTGTTTGTTTATCTGTGGTTTATAGAGCGTCGCAGTCCCGCCTCCTACCCAGGACCAGGAAATGAAATCCAATGCATTATTCTCATAGACATTTCGTAAAGTATTTATTTAAAGACGGTTACGCCGCGGACAAAGCCAACTCGAGTCGTGACAACTCATGACAACACAAACAATATTTTGGACCAAACAAATAATTAGAAAGAAGAAAAACAACAAAAAAAGTGTTGTAACCTGCCGTTTTTTTCTTCTTTCTAATTATTTGTTTGGTCCAAAATATTGTTTGTGTTGTCATGAGTTGTCACGACTCGAGTTGGCTTTGTCCGCGGCGTAACCGTCTTTAAATAAATACTTTACGAAATGTCTATGAGAATAATGCATTGGATTTCATTTCCTGGTCCCGGGTAGGAGGCGGGACTGCGACGCTCTATAGGAGTCCAGTTTGCTCATGACAACGGCAGTCAGTAACATGAGATACCCTTTTAGGTAATAACCCTTCTAATGTTACATTGTTATTATTGCAGCATTATTCAATTTCATTCCCAAATATTATTCTTGGTTTCACTGTAATGTTATACCTGCAGATATGCTGTAGGCCTAGGCCTATTTAGATGTGCTCTGTCTCAGAAGTTGATCACACTTTGTACATTGTATTTGTAGATAATAATAGCTTTTAGTCAGTCAAATTACTTAGAACATTACTTACAACTGTTCCGCCAGCTGTGTTGTTGTGCAGTCTGCACTGTTCAGTACACTACACAGTGTGGAAAGAGTTTTGCCAACTCAAGAAACCGAAAATCATTGAGCGCACACATATGAAAGATGAATCTGTGTAGTGTGAACAGTATGACGAGAGCTTCATTATAGAAACACCAGCACACCCACATAAAAGTGTTGTATAATGCCTTTTTTATTTCCCCTTTTTAATGTGTTGATTGATTGCAAGTACACTGGCAACATATTTGTAGTGGTATTTCTTCACTGTGTCAAGAGTTTTCAGAGACAGATTAGAACAGATAAGTATGGTGGTGACTTGTGTTGGAGTCTGGTAGAGCCTATTGTTTGTCTTCAGACATTTTTTTTTCTTTTTTTCAATTGCATCAATCTATGTACATTTATTTGTGCTTCATTGCTACATGTTTTGATTTTGTATTTTATTATGATACTGTTATACTGTATTGTATTTGTGGAGCATGTCCCACCAACATTCTGCTGCACGTAGAAATAAACAAGTCTCCATATTCAAATGCATTGACTTGACATTGGTTATTATGGATATCATATCGTTTCACTGTGCACACGGATGCTTACACACCAGAGTCCTTGTAGCGGTGCCGGAACAACATAAGTTGTAATCATAATAGATAAGATATTACAAGGCCCAATGATATATTTATAGCCACCATTTAATTACAAAAAAAAGTTTAACGTATGTAACCATGGTCCAATTCACCATGACAGTAGAACAAATGGGCCTGTGGACACAATTCACAAGAATCTTAAAGATGGAGTGCCACGATTCTTTTCCACCCTAAAACATGATCATCAGGTATTATTACAATATAAGGGGGAAGACCCTTTTCCAAAAAGTGTACAGTATTTGTTAAAATCATGCTTTTATGTGGACACGCCCACCAGTTCATTAAGTATGCCTGGTTTGCCTGGTGGGTGGTGATGGGTGGTGATGCACCTGAACTGAAGCCGCACCCACAGCTGTAGTTGTATGATAAAAGGGGAGGGGCTGATAGTGTGGTGTCACTATATTACTGTTTATTTCATTGGCCCGTTTGACTGTCAAGGGTTCAGCCTCCAGGAAGAAACCCTAAATACAAAGTTAATACACCATTGCACATACAAACAACTCCAGGGTGTCTAATGAAGTACTGTCACCTCATAGACACATGAAAAACTGGACAAATACAAAAAATGTGGCATTCCATCTTTAACATTTAGTGCACTAACTTACTCCATTATGTCAAGCCTTAAAATACACCAGATAATTCATACTGGAGATAAACCATTTTGTTGTGATGTGCTGTGTTGAAGTATCAAACCAACTTTGAGTTGGAGTGAACTTCCCCATCGACACCTCGGATAGTATTGAAATGCTAAGTGAAGACAGATGTCTGTACAGAACTAGACCACTGTCTTCTAGGGGCTAAAAGTGATTGGAACATAGGCTACTTTGCAAATGTATTGATATTTTTAAATACAGGTCACAGTAGTGCATACAGTAGGCTATGTACAACGTGTATATGTGAAGGCTGTTTGCTATTTATGAAGACTGTGTTCTTCATTTCAGAGGGGGATGCCATGCAGTGTTCTTCATTTCAGAGGGGGATGCCATGCAGTTTAAGTCTTGGAAAACAAACAAACTGGTAGTCTTTTTTTCCTTTCATTGTGTTTTTGCCTTTATTTTAATACATATTCAAAGGGAAGAGTTGTTTGTTTATCTGTGGTTAATAGGAGTCCAGTTTGCTCATGACAACTGCAGTCAGTAACATGAGATACCCTTTTTAGGTAATAACCCTTCTAATGTTACATTGTTATTATTGCTGCATTATTCAATTTCATTCCCAAATCTTATTCTTTGTTTCACTGTAATGTTACCTGCAGATATGCTGTACATTAGATTTAGATGTGCTCTGTCTCAGAAGTTGTTCACAGTTTGTACATTTTATTTGTAGACCACGTGGAAGATAATAATAGCGTGGAAACTCTTTTTGTCAGTCAAATTACTTTGAAGTTCACAATGTTGTACACTGTGTACACAATGGATTTAAACTGTTCAATAGGCTGTGTTGTTGAGCAGTCTGCACTGTTCAGTACACTACACACAGGATTACACACACTACAAATTTGGACACATGGGGTTTTCATTAAGCTTTATTCTAAATGTAAATAACAGTGTGGCCAGCACATCCACATAATGCCCTAGCTAAATATACACAACATAATTCACACTGGAGGGAAACCCTTTCATTCCGATGTGGGTGTAAAAGCTGGTCTATGTTTTAATCCCCGGTGGGATTCAGAATGCAATGTATTGCTGAAGTTACCATAAACACAGTAGGCCTACATGTATAATTCACCTCAAACTGTCTCTAGTACAAATTAACATCATCTTATTTCTGTAAAGGTCACTGCTATCCATTGTGCATGTGCTGCTGTCATTTACATGTAGATGAACAATCTATGCATGTCCTTGAGATGAATGGGACTGTCTCTGCCCCCTCTTGTTATTCAATGTGCATCCATTGAGCATATTGGGGGAGGATCCCTCCTCCCCCAATATGCTCAATGGATCAGTGGAGGACAATATGTTTGACTGTGATTGGTGGAGAGACCTATTGTTCTATTTGGCCAATCCTATCAAAGCAGTTAGTGGTTCCACCTCAGACTCTCTGGTATAAGATGACTTGGTCTGTGTCATTTCTCCACAACTCCTCCAGGATATCAATCATTTCTGATCACATCTGACTGTGGACTCCAGACTTCAGCTGAAGATGAACTCTCTTGACCCCACCAGGGACATTTCTGCTGAACAGGAGGAACCCAAAGACCTTGGTATGTTACTCGACCTCCCCTTTCACTCCCCCTCTTCTGTTTTTATTCTCACCTCAATATTCTCAAATATTCTCTTTTCACTCGCCCTGTTTTATTCTGAATCTTACATTGAGTTTCATTGTAATTTGTCTGGTAGTTTTGCAATAGTTTATGTTAGTTTCTGCATCACAGAAACAACCAGATATCAACTATGCCTTTTAAATACTACTGATATTACTTAAGTATTAAGTAGATACGTGATTCCTATATTTTGAGTCATGCAGTAGTGTAGTGAGGTTTTTGGGGCCATTGTTTTGTTAAAAGTAGTTGTTCAACAAATCCCTGTCTGCTGTCTTTCTACCTATCAACAACCGTTCCTTTGTATTTGTTTCCAATGCAGTGTTGTATCATCAGTCTGACTGCCCTGACCTACCAGAAGTGAATGAACAAGGAAGCTTGGCAAAGAAAAAACACCATTGCTGTGATCAGTGTGGAAAACACTTTCATGCCATGTCCAAACTTAAAAGCCACCAGAGAATTCACACTGGAGAGAAACCATATGGATGTGATCAGTGTGGACAACACTTCTCTCAAATGTCCAACCTTAAGAAACACCAGATAATTCACACTGGAGAGAAACCCTATGGATGTGATCAGTGTGGACAACACTTCTCCATGATTTCAAACCTTAAAAAACACCAGATAATTCACACTGGAGAGAAACCCTATGGGTGTGATCAGTGTGGACAACATTTCCCTCAATTGGCCCACCTAAAAAGCCACAGGAAAATCCACACTGGAGAGAAACCACATGGATGTGATCAGTGTGGACAACACTTCTCTGAAATGTCCAGCCTTAAGAAACACCAGAGAATTCACACTGGAGAGAAACCCTATGGATGTGATCAGTGTGGACAACACTTCTCCATGATTTCAAACCTTAGAAAACACCAGAGAATTCACACTGGAGAGAAACCATATGGATGTGATCAGTGTGGACAACACTTCTCTCAAATGTCCAACCTTAAAACACACCAGAGAATTCACACTGGGGAGAAACCCTATGGATGTGATGTGTGTGGAAAAGCTTTTAGTCAACCAATTACTTTAAAAGCTCACAAGGTTGTACACACTGGATGTAAACTGTTTCCATGTGGTCAGTGTGGAAAGAGTTTCGCCACTTCAAGCAGCCGAAAATGTCATGAGCGCAAACATATGGAAGATAAATCTGTTTAGTGTGAACAGCATGACACAAGCTTCATTATAGGGTATATATAAAGATATATTGCTGATTTTTTTTTAATTATTTTTTTTATTAATTGCAAGTAATCTCTTTAGTGGAATTTCGTATTCACTGTGTCAAGAGTCAAGAGATTTTGATTGATTGTTTATTTTCCCATTGCATCTACATGTATGTTTTTTATTATGGTAAGTAAATAAGCCTTGCCAAGCCATAAGGCCTATAGGGCAGGAGCCTATCTCCTGTTTCTGGACTCCCTTGGTGGTATTTCTTATTTACTGTGTCAAGAGTTTGCATGGACATTATTAGAACAGAAATGTATTTCGGTGTTTGAGTCTTTTATAGCCTATTTTTTTTTACTTCTGTCATTCTGATTGTTTTTTGCCATTGCACCAATCTACCTAGAATTTTTTGTTTTTGTTTCATTGCATCTGCCCCTTCATATTTTTTATTTGTATTATAAGTCTAAGATCATCCCGATCTTATTCTTTTTGCACTGTAATTCACTGCAGATTTGCTGTATATTATTGTCAACGCTGAGGAAGGCCCACCTGACTGAAACGCGTTGGCTCATCATAGGTAAATAAACATGTGAAAGGGACATTAATTGAGTGCTGGCATTCCTTCTTTCATTGTATCTGACCCTAGATTAGACATCCTTTCTCTCCCCTATTAGAGGTGGCGATGATTGCCTTCCTCTTTGAGGACATTTACACCTGTATTATGATATGACACTTGTGATCACCCAGGATGCAAATAGTGAACCGGCCCATCCACACCTAGGATGTATTGAAATGCAAAGTGAAGACGGATGTCTGTTCTGTACAAAACAACAACAGTCCTGTACAGAACTAGACCACTGTCTTCTAGGGGATAAAAGTGATTAGAACATACATTGCAAATGTATTGATATTTTGAAATACAGGGCACAGTAGTGCATACGGTAGGCTATGTACAACGTGAATATGTGAAGGCTGGTGTTAGTGTGCTATTTAAAGAATGTGTTCTTCATTTCAGGGGGTGGGTGGCAGAGTCTTGGAAAACAAACAAACTGGTAGACTTTTTTTTCTTTCATTGCGTTGTGTTTTAGCATTTATTTTAATACATATTCAAAGGCAATAGTTGTTTGTTTATCTGTGGTTTATAGAGCGTCGCAGTCCCGCCTCCTACCCGGGACCAGGAAATGAAATCCAATGCATTATTCTCATAGACATTTCGTAAAGTATTTATTTAAAGACGGTTACGCCGCGGACAAAGCCAACTCGAGTCGTGACAACTCATGACAACACAAACAATATTTTGGACCAAACAAATAATTAGAAAGAAGAAAAACAACAAAAAAAGTGTTGTAACCTGCCGTTTTTTTCTTCTTTCTAATTATTTGTTTGGTCCAAAATATTGTTTGTGTTGTCATGAGTTGTCACGACTCGAGTTGGCTTTGTCCGCGGCGTAACCGTCTTTAAATAAATACTTTACGAAATGTCTATGAGAATAATGCATTGGATTTCATTTCCTGGTCCCGGGTAGGAGGCGGGACTGCGACGCTCTATAGGAGTCCAGTTTGCTCATGACAACGGCAGTCAGTAACATGAGATACCCTTTTAGGTAATAACCCTTCTAATGTTACATTGTTATTATTGCAGCATTATTCAATTTCATTCCCAAATATTATTCTTGGTTTCACTGTAATGTTATACCTGCAGATATGCTGTAGGCCTAGGCCTATTTAGATGTGCTCTGTCTCAGAAGTTGATCACACTTTGTACATTGTATTTGTAGATAATAATAGCTTTTAGTCAGTCAAATTACTTAGAACATTACTTACAACTGTTCCGCCAGCTGTGTTGTTGTGCAGTCTGCACTGTTCAGTACACTACACAGTGTGGAAAGAGTTTTGCCAACTCAAGAAACCGAAAATCATTGAGCGCACACATATGAAAGATGAATCTGTGTAGTGTGAACAGTATGACGAGAGCTTCATTATAGAAACACCAGCACACCCACATAAAAGTGTTGTATAATGCCTTTTTTATTTCCCCTTTTTAATGTGTTGATTGATTGCAAGTACACTGGCAACATATTTGTAGTGGTATTTCTTCACTGTGTCAAGAGTTTTCAGAGACAGATTAGAACAGATAAGTATGGTGGTGACTTGTGTTGGAGTCTGGTAGAGCCTATTGTTTGTCTTCAGACATTTTTTTTTCTTTTTTTCAATTGCATCAATCTATGTACATTTATTTGTGCTTCATTGCTACATGTTTTGATTTTGTATTTTATTATGATACTGTTATACTGTATTGTATTTGTGGAGCATGTCCCACCAACATTCTGCTGCACGTAGAAATAAACAAGTCTCCATATTCAAATGCATTGACTTGACATTGGTTATTATGGATATCATATCGTTTCACTGTGCACACGGATGCTTACACACCAGAGTCCTTGTAGCGGTGCCGGAACAACATAAGTTGTAATCATAATAGATAAGATATTACAAGGCCCAATGATATATTTATAGCCACCATTTAATTACAAAAAAAAGTTTAACGTATGTAACCATGGTCCAATTCACCATGACAGTAGAACAAATGGGCCTGTGGACACAATTCACAAGAATCTTAAAGATGGAGTGCCACGATTCTTTTCCACCCTAAAACATGATCATCAGGTATTATTACAATATAAGGGGGAAGACCCTTTTCCAAAAAGTGTACAGTATTTGTTAAAATCATGCTTTTATGTGGACACGCCCACCAGTTCATTAAGTATGCCTGGTTTGCCTGGTGGGTGGTGATGGGTGGTGATGCACCTGAACTGAAGCCGCACCCACAGCTGTAGTTGTATGATAAAAGGGGAGGGGCTGATAGTGTGGTGTCACTATATTACTGTTTATTTCATTGGCCCGTTTGACTGTCAAGGGTTCAGCCTCCAGGAAGAAACCCTAAATACAAAGTTAATACACCATTGCACATACAAACAACTCCAGGGTGTCTAATGAAGTACTGTCACCTCATAGACACATGAAAAACTGGACAAATACAAAAAATGTGGCATTCCATCTTTAACATTTAGTGCACTAACTTACTCCATTATGTCAAGCCTTAAAATACACCAGATAATTCATACTGGAGATAAACCATTTTGTTGTGATGTGCTGTGTTGAAGTATCAAACCAACTTTGAGTTGGAGTGAACTTCCCCATCGACACCTCGGATAGTATTGAAATGCTAAGTGAAGACAGATGTCTGTACAGAACTAGACCACTGTCTTCTAGGGGCTAAAAGTGATTGGAACATAGGCTACTTTGCAAATGTATTGATATTTTTAAATACAGGTCACAGTAGTGCATACAGTAGGCTATGTACAACGTGTATATGTGAAGGCTGTTTGCTATTTATGAAGACTGTGTTCTTCATTTCAGAGGGGGATGCCATGCAGTGTTCTTCATTTCAGAGGGGGATGCCATGCAGTTTAAGTCTTGGAAAACAAACAAACTGGTAGTCTTTTTTTCCTTTCATTGTGTTTTTGCCTTTATTTTAATACATATTCAAAGGGAAGAGTTGTTTGTTTATCTGTGGTTAATAGGAGTCCAGTTTGCTCATGACAACTGCAGTCAGTAACATGAGATACCCTTTTTAGGTAATAACCCTTCTAATGTTACATTGTTATTATTGCTGCATTATTCAATTTCATTCCCAAATCTTATTCTTTGTTTCACTGTAATGTTACCTGCAGATATGCTGTACATTAGATTTAGATGTGCTCTGTCTCAGAAGTTGTTCACAGTTTGTACATTTTATTTGTAGACCACGTGGAAGATAATAATAGCGTGGAAACTCTTTTTGTCAGTCAAATTACTTTGAAGTTCACAATGTTGTACACTGTGTACACAATGGATTTAAACTGTTCAATAGGCTGTGTTGTTGAGCAGTCTGCACTGTTCAGTACACTACACACAGGATTACACACACTACAAATTTGGACACATGGGGTTTTCATTAAGCTTTATTCTAAATGTAAATAACAGTGTGGCCAGCACATCCACATAATGCCCTAGCTAAATATACACAACATAATTCACACTGGAGGGAAACCCTTTCATTCCGATGTGGGTGTAAAAGCTGGTCTATGTTTTAATCCCCGGTGGGATTCAGAATGCAATGTATTGCTGAAGTTACCATAAACACAGTAGGCCTACATGTATAATTCACCTCAAACTGTCTCTAGTACAAATTAACATCATCTTATTTCTGTAAAGGTCACTGCTATCCATTGTGCATGTGCTGCTGTCATTTACATGTAGATGAACAATCTATGCATGTCCTTGAGATGAATGGGACTGTCGTCTCTGCCCCCTCTTGTTATTCAATGTGCATCCATTGAGCATATTGGGGGAGGATCCCTCCTCCCCCAATATGCTCAATGGATCAGTGGAGGACAATATGTTTGACTGTGATTGGTGGAGAGACCTATTGTTCTATTTGGCCAATCCTATCAAAGCAGTTAGTGGTTCCACCTCAGACTCTCTGGTATAAGATGACTTGGTCTGTGTCATTTCTCCACAACTCCTCCAGGATATCAATCATTTCTGATCACATCTGACTGTGGACTCCAGACTTCAGCTGAAGATGAACTCTCTTGACCCCACCAGGGACATTTCTGCTGAACAGGAGGAACCCAAAGACCTTGGTATGTTACTCGACCTCCCCTTTCACTCCCCCTCTTCTGTTTTTATTCTCACCTCAATATTCTCAAATATTCTCTTTTCACTCGCCCTGTTTTATTCTGAATCTTACATTGAGTTTCATTGTAATTTGTCTGGTAGTTTTGCAATAGTTTATGTTAGTTTCTGCATCACAGAAACAACCAGATATCAACTATGCCTTTTAAATACTACTGATATTACTTAAGTATTAAGTAGATACGTGATTCCTATATTTTGAGTCATGCAGTAGTGTAGTGAGGTTTTTGGGGCCATTGTTTTGTTAAAAGTAGTTGTTCAACAAATCCCTGTCTGCTGTCTTTCTACCTATCAACAACCGTTCCTTTGTATTTGTTTCCAATGCAGTGTTGTATCATCAGTCTGACTGCCCTGACCTACCAGAAGTGAATGAACAAGGAAGCTTGGCAAAGAAAAAACACCATTGCTGTGATCAGTGTGGAAAACACTTTCATGCCATGTCCAAACTTAAAAGCCACCAGAGAATTCACACTGGAGAGAAACCATATGGATGTGATCAGTGTGGACAACACTTCTCTCAAATGTCCAACCTTAAGAAACACCAGATAATTCACACTGGAGAGAAACCCTATGGATGTGATCAGTGTGGACAACACTTCTCCATGATTTCAAACCTTAAAAAACACCAGATAATTCACACTGGAGAGAAACCCTATGGGTGTGATCAGTGTGGACAACATTTCCCTCAATTGGCCCACCTAAAAAGCCACAGGAAAATCCACACTGGAGAGAAACCACATGGATGTGATCAGTGTGGACAACACTTCTCTGAAATGTCCAGCCTTAAGAAACACCAGAGAATTCACACTGGAGAGAAACCCTATGGATGTGATCAGTGTGGACAACACTTCTCTGAAATGTCCAGCCTTAAGAAACACCAGAGAATTCACACTGGAGAGAAACCCTATGGGTGTGATCATTGTGGACAACACTTCTCCATGATTTCAAACCTTAGAAAACACCAGAGAATTCACACTGGAGAGAAACCATATGGATGTGATCAGTGTGGACAACACTTCTCTCAAATGTCCAACCTTAAAACACACCAGAGAATTCACACTGGGGAGAAACCCTATGGATGTGATGTGTGTGGAAAAGCTTTTAGTCAACCAATTACTTTAAAAGCTCACAAGGTTGTACACACTGGATGTAAACTGTTTCCATGTGGTCAGTGTGGAAAGAGTTTCGCCACTTCAAGCAGCCGAAAATGTCATGAGCGCAAACATATGGAAGATAAATCTGTTTAGTGTGAACAGCATGACACAAGCTTCATTATAGGGTATGTATAAAGATATATTGCTGATTTTTTTTTAATTATTTTTTTTATTAATTGCAAGTAATCTCTTTAGTGGAATTTCGTATTCACTGTGTCAAGAGTCAAGAGATTTTGATTGATTGTTTATTTTCCCATTGCATCTACATGTATGTTTTTTATTATGGTAAGTAAATAAGCCTTGCCAAGCCATAAGGCCTATAGGGCAGGAGCCTATCTCCTGTTTCTGGACTCCCTTGGTGGTATTTCTTATTTACTGTGTCAAGAGTTTTCATGGACATTATTAGAACAGAAATGTATTTCGGTGTTTGAGTCTTTTATAGCCTATTTTTTTTTTTACTTCTGTCATTCTGATTGTTTTTGCCATTGCACCAATCTACCTAGAATTTTTTGTTTTTGTTTCATTGCATCTGCCCCTTCATATTTTTTATTTGTATTATAAGTCTCGATATTCAATTTCATCCCGATCTTATTCTTTTTGCACTGTAATTCACTGCAGATTTGCTGTATATTATTGTCAACGCTGAGGAAGGCCCACCTGACTGAAACGCGTTGGCTCATCATAGGTAAATAAACATGTGAAAGGGACATTAATTGAGTGCTGGCATTCCTTCTTTCATTGTATCTGACCCTAGATTAGACATCCTTTCTCTCCCCTATTAGAGGTGGCGATGATTGCCTTCCTCTTTGAGGACATTTACACCTGTATTATGATATGACACTTGTGATCACCCAGGATGCAAATAGTGAACCGGCCCATCCACACCTAGGATGTATTGAAATGCAAAGTGAAGACGGATGTCTGTTCTGTACAAAACAACAACAGTCCTGTACAGAACTAGACCACTGTCTTCTAGGGGATAAAAGTGATTAGAACATACATTGCAAATGTATTGATATTTTGAAATACAGGGCACAGTAGTGCATACGGTAGGCTATGTACAACGTGAATATGTGAAGGCTGGTGTTAGTGTGCTATTTAAAGAATGTGTTCTTAATTTCAGGGGGTGGGTGGCAGAGTCTTGGAAAACAAACAAACTGGTAGACTTTTTTTTCTTTCATTGCGTTGTGTTTTAGCATTTATTTTAATACATATTCAAAGGCAATAGTTGTTTGTTTATCTGTGGTTAATAGGAGTCCAGTTTGCTCATGACAACGGCAGTCAGTAACATGAGATACCCTTTTAGGTAATAACCCTTCTAATGTTACATTGTTATTATTGCAGCATTATTCAATTTCATTCCCAAATATTATTCTTGGTTTCACTGTAATGTTATACCTGCAGATATGCTGTAGGCCTAGGCCTATTTAGATGTGCTCTGTCTCAGAAGTTGATCACACTTTGTACATTGTATTTGTAGATAATAATAGCTTTTAGTCAGTCAAATTACTTAGAACATTACTTACAACTGTTCCGCCAGCTGTGTTGTTGTGCAGTCTGCACTGTTCAGTACACTACACAGTGTGGAAAGAGTTTTGCCAACTCAAGAAACCGAAAATCATTGAGCGCACACATATGAAAGATGAATCTGTGTAGTGTGAACAGTATGACGAGAGCTTCATTATAGAAACACCAGCACACCCACATAAAAGTGTTGTATAATGCCTTTTTTATTTCCCCTTTTTAATGTGTTGATTGATTGCAAGTACACTGGCAACATATTTGTAGTGGTATTTCTTCACTGTGTCAAGAGTTTTCAGAGACAGATTAGAACAGATAAGTATGGTGGTGACTTGTGTTGGAGTCTGGTAGAGCCTATTGTTTGTCTTCAGACATTTTTTTTTCTTTTTTTCAATTGCATCAATCTATGTACATTTATTTGTGCTTCATTGCTACATGTTTTGATTTTGTATTTTATTATGATACTGTTATACTGTATTGTATTTGTGGAGCATGTCCCACCAACATTCTGCTGCACGTAGAAATAAACAAGTCTCCATATTCAAATGCATTGTCTTGACATTGGTTATTATGGATATCATATCGTTTCACTGTGCACACGGATGCTTACACACCAGAGTCCTTGTAGCGGTGCCGGAACAACATAAGTTGTAATCATAATAGATAAGATATTACAAGGCCCAATGATATATTTATAGCCACCATTTAATTACAAAAAAAAGTTTAACGTATGTAACCATGGTCCAATTCACCATGACAGTAGAACAAATGGGCCTGTGGACACAATTCACAAGAATCTTAAAGATGGAGTGCCACGATTCTTTTCCACCCTAAAACATGATCATCAGGTATTATTACAATATAAGGGGGAAGACCCTTTTCCAAAAAGTGTACAGTATTTGTTAAAATCATGCTTTTATGTGGACACGCCCACCAGTTCATTAAGTATGCCTGGTTTGCCTGGTGGGTGGTGATGGGTGGTGATGCACCTGAACTGAAGCCGCACCCACAGCTGTAGTTGTATGATAAAAGGGGAGGGGCTGATAGTGTGGTGTCACTATATTACTGTTTATTTCATTGGCCCGTTTGACTGTCAAGGGTTCAGCCTCCAGGAAGAAACCCTAAATACAAAGTTAATACACCATTGCACATACAAACAACTCCAGGGTGTCTAATGAAGTACTGTCACCTCATAGACACATGAAAAACTGGACAAATACAAAAAATGTGGCATTCCATCTTTAACATTTAGTGCACTAACTTACTCCATTATGTCAAGCCTTAAAATACACCAGGCTATTTTTTTTTTTACTTCTGTCATTCTGATTGTTTTTGCCATTGCACCAATCTACCTAGAATTTTTTGTTTTTGTTTCATTGCATCTGCCCCTTCATATTTTTTATTTGTATTATAAGTCTCGATATTCAATTTCATCCCGATCTTATTCTTTTTGCACTGTAATTCACTGCAGATTTGCTGTATATTATTGTCAACGCTGAGGAAGGCCCACCTGACTGAAACGCGTTGGCTCATCATAGGTAAATAAACATGTGAAAGGGACATTAATTGAGTGCTGGCATTCCTTCTTTCATTGTATCTGACCCTAGATTAGACATCCTTTCTCTCCCCTATTAGAGGTGGCGATGATTGCCTTCCTCTTTGAGGACATTTACACCTGTATTATGATATGACACTTGTGATCACCCAGGATGCAAATAGTGAACCGGCCCATCCACACCTAGGATGTATTGAAATGCAAAGTGAAGACGGATGTCTGTTCTGTACAAAACAACAACAGTCCTGTACAGAACTAGACCACTGTCTTCTAGGGGATAAAAGTGATTAGAACATACATTGCAAATGTATTGATATTTTGAAATACAGGGCACAGTAGTGCATACGGTAGGCTATGTACAACGTGAATATGTGAAGGCTGGTGTTAGTGTGCTATTTAAAGAATGTGTTCTTAATTTCAGGGGGTGGGTGGCAGAGTCTTGGAAAACAAACAAACTGGTAGACTTTTTTTTCTTTCATTGCGTTGTGTTTTAGCATTTATTTTAATACATATTCAAAGGCAATAGTTGTTTGTTTATCTGTGGTTAATAGGAGTCCAGTTTGCTCATGACAACGGCAGTCAGTAACATGAGATACCCTTTTAGGTAATAACCCTTCTAATGTTACATTGTTATTATTGCAGCATTATTCAATTTCATTCCCAAATATTATTCTTGGTTTCACTGTAATGTTATACCTGCAGATATGCTGTAGGCCTAGGCCTATTTAGATGTGCTCTGTCTCAGAAGTTGATCACACTTTGTACATTGTATTTGTAGATAATAATAGCTTTTAGTCAGTCAAATTACTTAGAACATTACTTACAACTGTTCCGCCAGCTGTGTTGTTGTGCAGTCTGCACTGTTCAGTACACTACACAGTGTGGAAAGAGTTTTGCCAACTCAAGAAACCGAAAATCATTGAGCGCACACATATGAAAGATGAATCTGTGTAGTGTGAACAGTATGACGAGAGCTTCATTATAGAAACACCAGCACACCCACATAAAAGTGTTGTATAATGCCTTTTTTATTTCCCCTTTTTAATGTGTTGATTGATTGCAAGTACACTGGCAACATATTTGTAGTGGTATTTCTTCACTGTGTCAAGAGTTTTCAGAGACAGATTAGAACAGATAAGTATGGTGGTGACTTGTGTTGGAGTCTGGTAGAGCCTATTGTTTGTCTTCAGACATTTTTTTTTCTTTTTTTCAATTGCATCAATCTATGTACATTTATTTGTGCTTCATTGCTACATGTTTTGATTTTGTATTTTATTATGATACTGTTATACTGTATTGTATTTGTGGAGCATGTCCCACCAACATTCTGCTGCACGTAGAAATAAACAAGTCTCCATATTCAAATGCATTGTCTTGACATTGGTTATTATGGATATCATATCGTTTCACTGTGCACACGGATGCTTACACACCAGAGTCCTTGTAGCGGTGCCGGAACAACATAAGTTGTAATCATAATAGATAAGATATTACAAGGCCCAATGATATATTTATAGCCACCATTTAATTACAAAAAAAAGTTTAACGTATGTAACCATGGTCCAATTCACCATGACAGTAGAACAAATGGGCCTGTGGACACAATTCACAAGAATCTTAAAGATGGAGTGCCACGATTCTTTTCCACCCTAAAACATGATCATCAGGTATTATTACAATATAAGGGGGAAGACCCTTTTCCAAAAAGTGTACAGTATTTGTTAAAATCATGCTTTTATGTGGACACGCCCACCAGTTCATTAAGTATGCCTGGTTTGCCTGGTGGGTGGTGATGGGTGGTGATGCACCTGAACTGAAGCCGCACCCACAGCTGTAGTTGTATGATAAAAGGGGAGGGGCTGATAGTGTGGTGTCACTATATTACTGTTTATTTCATTGGCCCGTTTGACTGTCAAGGGTTCAGCCTCCAGGAAGAAACCCTAAATACAAAGTTAATACACCATTGCACATACAAACAACTCCAGGGTGTCTAATGAAGTACTGTCACCTCATAGACACATGAAAAACTGGACAAATACAAAAAATGTGGCATTCCATCTTTAACATTTAGTGCACTAACTTACTCCATTATGTCAAGCCTTAAAATACACCAGATAATTCATACTGGAGATAAACCATTTTGTTGTGATGTGCTGTGTTGAAGTATCAAACCAACTTTGAGTTGGAGTGAACTTCCCCATCGACACCTCGGATAGTATTGAAATGCTAAGTGAAGACAGATGTCTGTACAGAACTAGACCACTGTCTTCTAGGGGCTAAAAGTGATTGGAACATAGGCTATTTTGCAAATGTATTGATATTTTTAAATACAGGTCACAGTAGTGCATACAGTAGGCTATGTACAACGTGTATATGTGAAGGCTGTTTGCTATTTATGAAGACTGTGTTCTTCATTTCAGAGGGGGATGCCATGCAGTGTTCTTCATTTCAGAGGGGGATGCCATGCAGTTTAAGTCTTGGAAAACAAACAAACTGGTAGTCTTTTTTTCCTTTCATTGTGTTTTTGCCTTTATTTTAATACATATTCAAAGGGAAGAGTTGTTTGTTTATCTGTGGTTAATAGGAGTCCAGTTTGCTCATGACAACTGCAGTCAGTAACATGAGATACCCTTTTTAGGTAATAACCCTTCTAATGTTACATTGTTATTATTGCTGCATTATTCAATTTCATTCCCAAATCTTATTCTTCGTTTCACTGTAATGTTACCTGCAGATATGCTGTACATTAGATTTAGATGTGCTCTGTCTCAGAAGTTGTTCACAGTTTGTACATTTTATTTGTAGACCACGTGGAAGATAATAATAGCGTGGAAACTCTTTTTGTCAGTCAAATTACTTTGAAGTTCACAATGTTGTACACTGTGTACACAATGGATTTAAACTGTTCAATAGGCTGTGTTGTTGAGCAGTCTGCACTGTTCAGTACACTACACACAGGATTACACACACTACAAATTTGGACACATGGGGTTTTCATTAAGCTTTATTCTAAATGTAAATAACAGTGTGGCCAGCACATCCACATAATGCCCTAGCTAAATATACACAACATAATTCACACTGGAGGGAAACCCTTTCATTCCGATGTGGGTGTAAAAGCTGGTCTATGTTTTAATCCCCGGTGGGATTAAGAATGCAATGTATTGCTGAAGTTACCATAAACACAGTAGGCCTACATGTATAATTCACCTCAAACTGTCTCTAGTACAAATTAACATCATCTTATTGCTGTAAAGGTCACTGCTATCCATTGTGCATGTGCTGCTGTCATTTACATGTAGATGAACAATCTATGCATGTCCTTGAGATGAATGGGACTGTCTCTGCCCCCTCTTGTTATTCAATGTGCATCCATTGAGCATATTGGGGGAGGATCCCTCCTCCCCCAATATGCTCAATGGATCAGTGGAGGACAATATGTTTGACTGTGATTGGTGGAGAGACCTATTGTTCTATTTGGCCAATCCTATCAAAGCAGTTAGTGGTTCCACCTCAGACTCTCTGGTATAAGATGACTTGGTCTGTGTCATTTCTCCACAACTCCTCCAGGATATCAATCATTTCTGATCACATCTGACTGTGGACTCCAGACTTCAGCTGAAGATGAACTCTCTTGACCCCACCAGGGACATTTCTGCTGAACAGGAGGAACCCAAAGACCTTGGTATGTTACTCGACCTCCCCTTTCACTCCCCCTCTTCTGTTTTTTTTATTCTGCCAGCTGTGTTGTTGTGCAGTCTGCACTGTTCAGTACACTACACAGTGTGGAAAGAGTTTTGCCAACTCAAGAAACCGAAAATCATTGAGCGCACACATATGAAAGATGAATCTGTGTAGTGTGAACAGTATGACGAGAGCTTCATTATAGAAACACCAGCACACCCACATAAAAGTGTTGTATAATGCCCTTTTTATTTCCCCTTTTTAATGTGTTGATTGATTGCAAGTACACTGGCAACATATTTGTAGTGGTATTTCTTCACTGTGTCAAGAGTTTTCAGAGACAGATTAGAACAGATAAGTATGGTGGTGACTTGTGTTGGAGTCTGGTAGAGCCTATTGTTTGTCTTCAGACATCTTTTTTCCTTTTTTTCAATTGCATCAATCTATGTACATTTATTTGTGCTTCATTGCTACATGTTTTGATTTTGTATTTTATTATGATACTGTTATACTGTATTGTATTTGTGGAGCATGTCCCACCAACATTCTGCTGCACGTAGAAATAAACAAGTCTCCATATTCAAATGCATTGACTTGACATTGGTTATTATGGATATCATATCGTTTCACTGTGCACACGGATGCTTACACACCAGAGTCCTTGTAGCGGTGCCGGAACAACATAAGTTGTAATCATAATAGATAAGATATTACAAGGCCCAATGATATATTTATAGCCACCATTTAATTACAAAAAAAAGTTTAACGTATGTAACCATGGTCCAATTCACCATGACAGTAGAACAAATGGGCCTGTGGACACAATTCACAAGAATCTTAAAGATGGAGTGCCACGATTCTTTTCCACCCTAAAACATGATCATCAGGTATTATTACAATATAAGGGGGAAGACCCTTTTCCAAAAAGTGTACAGTATTTGTTAAAATCATGCTTTTATGTGGACACGCCCACCAGTTCATTAAGTATGCCTGGTTTGCCTGGTGGGTGGTGATGGGTGGTGATGCACCTGAACTGAAGTTTGTACATTTTATTTGTAGACCACGTGGAAGATAATAATAGCGTGGAAACTCTTTTTGTCAGTCAAATTACTTTGAAGTTCACAATGTTGTACACTGTGTACACAATGGATTTAAACTGTTCAATAGGCTGTGTTGTTGAGCAGTCTGCACTGTTCAGTACACTACACACAGGATTACACACACTACAAATTTGGACACATGGGGTTTTCATTAAGCTTTATTCTAAATGTAAATAACAGTGTGGCCAGCACATCCACATAATGCCCTAGCTAAATATACACAACATAATTCACACTGGAGGGAAACCCTTTCATTCCGATGTGGGTGTAAAAGCTGGTCTATGTTTTAATCCCCGGTGGGATTCAGAATGCAATGTATTGCTGAAGTTACCATAAACACAGTAGGCCTACATGTATAATTCACCTCAAACTGTCTCTAGTACAAATTAACATCATCTTATTTCTGTAAAGGTCACTGCTATCCATTGTGCATGTGCTGCTGTCATTTACATGTAGATGAACAATCTATGCATGTCCTTGAGATGAATGGGACTGTCTCTGCCCCCTCTTGTTATTCAATGTGCATCCATTGAGCATATTGGGGGAGGATCCCTCCTCCCCCAATATGCTCAATGGATCAGTGGAGGACAATATGTTTGACTGTGATTGGTGGAGAGACCTATTGTTCTATTTGGCCAATCCTATCAAAGCAGTTAGTGGTTCCACCTCAGACTCTCTGGTATAAGATGACTTGGTCTGTGTCATTTCTCCACAACTCCTCCAGGATATCAATCATTTCTGATCACATCTGACTGTGGACTCCAGACTTCAGCTGAAGATGAACTCTCTTGACCCCACCAGGGACATTTCTGCTGAACAGGAGGAACCCAAAGACCTTGGTATGTTACTCGACCTCCCCTTTCACTCCCCCTCTTCTGTTTTTATTCTCACCTCAATATTCTCAAATATTCTCTTTTCACTCGCCCTGTTTTATTCTGAATCTTACATTGAGTTTCATTGTAATTTGTCTGGTAGTTTTGCAATAGTTTATGTTAGTTTCTGCATCACAGAAACAACCAGATATCAACTATGCCTTTTAAATACTACTGATATTACTTAAGTATTAAGTAGATACGTGATTCCTATATTTTGAGTCATGCAGTAGTGTAGTGAGGTTTTTGGGGCCATTGTTTTGTTAAAAGTAGTTGTTCAACAAATCCCTGTCTGCTGTCTTTCTACCTATCAACAACCGTTCCTTTGTATTTGTTTCCAATGCAGTGTTGTATCATCAGTCTGACTGCCCTGACCTACCAGAAGTGAATGAACAAGGAAGCTTGGCAAAGAAAAAACACCATTGCTGTGATCAGTGTGGAAAACACTTTCATGCCATGTCCAAACTTAAAAGCCACCAGAGAATTCACACTGGAGAGAAACCATATGGATGTGATCAGTGTGGACAACACTTCTCTCAAATGTCCAACCTTAAGAAACACCAGAGAATTCACACTGGAGAGAAACCATATGGATGTGATCAGTGTGGACAACACTTCTCCATGATTTCAAACCTTAAAAAACACCAGAGAATTCACACTGGAGAGAAACCCTATGGGTGTGATCAGTGTGGACAACATTTCCCTCAATTGGCCCACCTAAAAAGCCACAGGAAAATCCACACTGGAGAGAAACCACATGGATGTGATCAGTGTGGACAACACTTCTCTGAAATGTCCAGCCTTAAGAAACACCAGAGAATTCACACTGGAGAGAAACCCTATGGATGTGATCAGTGTGGACAACACTTCTCTGAAATGTCCAGCCTTAAGAAACACCAGAGAATTCACACTGGAGAGAAACCCTATGGGTGTGATCATTGTGGACAACACTTCTCCATGATTTCAAACCTTAGAAAACACCAGAGAATTCACACTGGAGAGAAACCATATGGATGTGATCAGTGTGGACAACACTTCTCTCAAATGTCCAACCTTAAAACACACCAGAGAATTCACACTGGGGAGAAACCCTATGGATGTGATGTGTGTGGAAAAGCTTTTAGTCAACCAATTACTTTAAAAGCTCACAAGGTTGTACACACTGGATGTAAACTGTTTCCATGTGGTCAGTGTGGAAAGAGTTTCGCCACTTCAAGCAGCCGAAAATGTCATGAGCGCAAACATATGGAAGATAAATCTGTTTAGTGTGAACAGCATGACACAAGCTTCATTATAGGGTATATATAAAGATATATTGCTGATTTTTTTTTAATTATTTTTTTTATTAATTGCAAGTAATCTCTTTAGTGGAATTTCGTATTCACTGTGTCAAGAGTCAAGAGATTTTGATTGATTGTTTATTTTCCCATTGCATCTACATGTATGTTTTTTATTATGGTAAGTAAATAAGCCTTGCCAAGCCATAAGGCCTATAGGGCAGGAGCCTATCTCCTGTTTCTGGACTCCCTTGGTGGTATTTCTTATTTACTGTGTCAAGAGTTTGCATGGACATTATTAGAACAGAAATGTATTTCGGTGTTTGAGTCTTTTATAGCCTATTTTTTTTTACTTCTGTCATTCTGATTGTTTTTTGCCATTGCACCAATCTACCTAGAATTTTTTGTTTTTGTTTCATTGCATCTGCCCCTTCATATTTTTTATTTGTATTATAAGTCTAAGATCATCCCGATCTTATTCTTTTTGCACTGTAATTCACTGCAGATTTGCTGTATATTATTGTCAACGCTGAGGAAGGCCCACCTGACTGAAACGCGTTGGCTCATCATAGGTAAATAAACATGTGAAAGGGACATTAATTGAGTGCTGGCATTCCTTCTTTCATTGTATCTGACCCTAGATTAGACATCCTTTCTCTCCCCTAATAGAGGTGGCGATGATTGCCTTCCTCTTTGAGGACATTTACACCTGTATTATGATATGACACTTGTGATCACCCAGGATGCAAATAGTGAACCGGCCCATCCACACCTAGGATGTATTGAAATGCAAAGTGAAGACGGATGTCTGTTCTGTACAAAACAACAACAGTCCTGTACAGAACTAGACCACTGTCTTCTAGGGGATAAAAGTGATTAGAACATACATTGCAAATGTATTGATATTTTGAAATACAGGGCACAGTAGTGCATACGGTAGGCTATGTACAACGTGAATATGTGAAGGCTGGTGTTAGTGTGCTATTTAAAGAATGTGTTCTTCATTTCAGGGGGTGGGTGGCAGAGTCTTGGAAAACAAACAAACTGGTAGACTTTTTTTTCTTTCATTGCGTTGTGTTTTAGCATTTATTTTAATACATATTCAAAGGCAATAGTTGTTTGTTTATCTGTGGTTTATAGAGCGTCGCAGTCCCGCCTCCTACCCGGGACCAGGAAATGAAATCCAATGCATTATTCTCATAGACATTTCGTAAAGTATTTATTTAAAGACGGTTACGCCGCGGACAAAGCCAACTCGAGTCGTGACAACTCATGACAACACAAACAATATTTTGGACCAAACAAATAATTAGAAAGAAGAAAAACAACAAAAAAAGTGTTGTAACCTGCCGTTTTTTTCTTCTTTCTAATTATTTGTTTGGTCCAAAATATTGTTTGTGTTGTCATGAGTTGTCACGACTCGAGTTGGCTTTGTCCGCGGCGTAACCGTCTTTAAATAAATACTTTACGAAATGTCTATGAGAATAATGCATTGGATTTCATTTCCTGGTCCCGGGTAGGAGGCGGGACTGCGACGCTCTATAGGAGTCCAGTTTGCTCATGACAACGGCAGTCAGTAACATGAGATACCCTTTTAGGTAATAACCCTTCTAATGTTACATTGTTATTATTGCAGCATTATTCAATTTCATTCCCAAATATTATTCTTGGTTTCACTGTAATGTTATACCTGCAGATATGCTGTAGGCCTAGGCCTATTTAGATGTGCTCTGTCTCAGAAGTTGATCACACTTTGTACATTGTATTTGTAGATAATAATAGCTTTTAGTCAGTCAAATTACTTAGAACATTACTTACAACTGTTCCGCCAGCTGTGTTGTTGTGCAGTCTGCACTGTTCAGTACACTACACAGTGTGGAAAGAGTTTTGCCAACTCAAGAAACCGAAAATCATTGAGCGCACACATATGAAAGATGAATCTGTGTAGTGTGAACAGTATGACGAGAGCTTCATTATAGAAACACCAGCACACCCACATAAAAGTGTTGTATAATGCCTTTTTTATTTCCCCTTTTTAATGTGTTGATTGATTGCAAGTACACTGGCAACATATTTGTAGTGGTATTTCTTCACTGTGTCAAGAGTTTTCAGAGACAGATTAGAACAGATAAGTATGGTGGTGACTTGTGTTGGAGTCTGGTAGAGCCTATTGTTTGTCTTCAGACATTTTTTTTTCTTTTTTTCAATTGCATCAATCTATGTACATTTATTTGTGCTTCATTGCTACATGTTTTGATTTTGTATTTTATTATGATACTGTTATACTGTATTGTATTTGTGGAGCATGTCCCACCAACATTCTGCTGCACGTAGAAATAAACAAGTCTCCATATTCAAATGCATTGACTTGACATTGGTTATTATGGATATCATATCGTTTCACTGTGCACACGGATGCTTACACACCAGAGTCCTTGTAGCGGTGCCGGAACAACATAAGTTGTAATCATAATAGATAAGATATTACAAGGCCCAATGATATATTTATAGCCACCATTTAATTACAAAAAAAAGTTTAACGTATGTAACCATGGTCCAATTCACCATGACAGTAGAACAAATGGGCCTGTGGACACAATTCACAAGAATCTTAAAGATGGAGTGCCACGATTCTTTTCCACCCTAAAACATGATCATCAGGTATTATTACAATATAAGGGGGAAGACCCTTTTCCAAAAAGTGTACAGTATTTGTTAAAATCATGCTTTTATGTGGACACGCCCACCAGTTCATTAAGTATGCCTGGTTTGCCTGGTGGGTGGTGATGGGTGGTGATGCACCTGAACTGAAGCCGCACCCACAGCTGTAGTTGTATGATAAAAGGGGAGGGGCTGATAGTGTGGTGTCACTATATTACTGTTTATTTCATTGGCCCGTTTGACTGTCAAGGGTTCAGCCTCCAGGAAGAAACCCTAAATACAAAGTTAATACACCATTGCACATACAAACAACTCCAGGGTGTCTAATGAAGTACTGTCACCTCATAGACACATGAAAAACTGGACAAATACAAAAAATGTGGCATTCCATCTTTAACATTTAGTGCACTAACTTACTCCATTATGTCAAGCCTTAAAATACACCAGATAATTCATACTGGAGATAAACCATTTTGTTGTGATGTGCTGTGTTGAAGTATCAAACCAACTTTGAGTTGGAGTGAACTTCCCCATCGACACCTCGGATAGTATTGAAATGCTAAGTGAAGACAGATGTCTGTACAGAACTAGACCACTGTCTTCTAGGGGCTAAAAGTGATTGGAACATAGGCTACTTTGCAAATGTATTGATATTTTTAAATACAGGTCACAGTAGTGCATACAGTAGGCTATGTACAACGTGTATATGTGAAGGCTGTTTGCTATTTATGAAGACTGTGTTCTTCATTTCAGAGGGGGATGCCATGCAGTGTTCTTCATTTCAGAGGGGGATGCCATGCAGTTTAAGTCTTGGAAAACAAACAAACTGGTAGTCTTTTTTTCCTTTCATTGTGTTTTTGCCTTTATTTTAATACATATTCAAAGGGAAGAGTTGTTTGTTTATCTGTGGTTAATAGGAGTCCAGTTTGCTCATGACAACTGCAGTCAGTAACATGAGATACCCTTTTTAGGTAATAACCCTTCTAATGTTACATTGTTATTATTGCTGCATTATTCAATTTCATTCCCAAATCTTATTCTTCGTTTCACTGTAATGTTACCTGCAGATATGCTGTACATTAGATTTAGATGTGCTCTGTCTCAGAAGTTGTTCACAGTTTGTACATTTTATTTGTAGACCACGTGGAAGATAATAATAGCGTGGAAACTCTTTTTGTCAGTCAAATTACTTTGAAGTTCACAATGTTGTACACTGTGTACACAATGGATTTAAACTGTTCAATAGGCTGTGTTGTTGAGCAGTCTGCACTGTTCAGTACACTACACACAGGATTACACACACTACAAATTTGGACACATGGGGTTTTCATTAAGCTTTATTCTAAATGTAAATAACAGTGTGGCCAGCACATCCACATAATGACCTAGCTAAATATACACAACATAATTCACACTGGAGGGAAACCCTTTCATTCCGATGTGGGTGTAAAAGCTGGTCTATGTTTTAATCCCCGGTGGGATTAAGAATGCAATGTATTGCTGAAGTTACCATAAACACAGTAGGCCTACATGTATAATTCACCTCAAACTGTCTCTAGTACAAATTAACATCATCTTATTTCTGTAAAGGTCACTGCTATCCATTGTGCATGTGCTGCTGTCATTTACATGTAGATGAACAATCTATGCATGTCCTTGAGATGAATGGGACTGTCTCTGCCCCCTCTTGTTATTCAATGTGCATCCATTGAGCATATTGGGGGAGGATCCCTCCTCCCCCAATATGCTCAATGGATCAGTGGAGGACAATATGTTTGACTGTGATTGGTGGAGAGACCTATTGTTCTATTTGGCCAATCCTATCAAAGCAGTTAGTGGTTCCACCTCAGACTCTCTGGTATAAGATGACTTGGTCTGTGTCATTTCTCCACAACTCCTCCAGGATATCAATCATTTCTGATCACATCTGACTGTGGACTCCAGACTTCAGCTGAAGATGAACTCTCTTGACCCCACCAGGGACATTTCTGCTGAACAGGAGGAACCCAAAGACCTTGGTATGTTACTCGACCTCCCCTTTCACTCCCCCTCTTCTGTTTTTATTCTCACCTCAATATTCTCAAATATTCTCTTTTCACTCGCCCTGTTTTATTCTGAATCTTACATTGAGTTTCATTGTAATTTGTCTGGTAGTTTTGCAATAGTTTATGTTAGTTTCTGCATCACAGAAACAACCAGATATCAACTATGCCTTTTAAATACTACTGATATTACTTAAGTATTAAGTAGATACGTGATTCCTATATTTTGAGTCATGCAGTAGTGTAGTGAGGTTTTTGGGGCCATTGTTTTGTTAAAAGTAGTTGTTCAACAAATCCCTGTCTGCTGTCTTTCTACCTATCAACAACCGTTCCTTTGTATTTGTTTCCAATGCAGTGTTGTATCATCAGTCTGACTGCCCTGACCTACCAGAAGTGAATGAACAAGGAAGCTTGGCAAAGAAAAAACACCATTGCTGTGATCAGTGTGGAAAACACTTTCATGCCATGTCCAAACTTAAAAGCCACCAGAGAATTCACACTGGAGAGAAACCATATGGATGTGATCAGTGTGGACAACACTTCTCTCAAATGTCCAACCTTAAGAAACACCAGAGAATTCACACTGGAGAGAAACCCTATGGATGTGATCAGTGTGGACAACACTTCTCCATGATTTCAAACCTTAAAAAACACCAGAGAATTCACACTGGAGAGAAACCCTATGGGTGTGATCAGTGTGGACAACATTTCCCTCAATTGGCTGTGTCAAGAGTCAAGAGATTTTGATTGATTGTTTATTTTCCCATTGCATCTACATGTATGTTTTTTATTATGGTAAGTAAATACGCCTTGCCAAGCCATAAGGCCTATAGGGCAGGAGCCTATCTCCTGTTTCTGGACTCCCTTGGTGGTATTTCTTATTTACTGTGTCAAGAGTTTTCATGGACATTATTAGAACAGAAATGTATTTCGGTGTTTGAGTCTTTTATAGCCTATTTTTTTTTACTTCTGTCATTCTGATTGTTTTTTGCCATTGCACCAATCTACCTAGAATTTTTTGTTTTTGTTTCATTGCATCTGCCCCTTCATATTTTTTATTTGTATTATAAGTCTCGATATTCAATTTCATCCCGATCTTATTCTTTTTGCACTGTAATTCACTGCAGATTTGCTGTATATTATTGTCAACGCTGAGGAAGGCCCACCTGACTGAAACGCGTTGGCTCATCATAGGTAAATAAACATGTGAAAGGGACATTAATTGAGTGCTGGCATTCCTTCTTTCATTGTATCTGACCCTAGATTAGACATCCTTTCTCTCCCCTATTAGAGGTGGCGATGATTGCCTTCCTCTTTGAGGACATTTACACCTGTATTATGATATGACACTTGTGATCACCCAGGATGCAAATAGTGAACCGGCCCATCCACACCTAGGATGTATTGAAATGCAAAGTGAAGACGGATGTCTGTTCTGTACAAAACAACAACAGTCCTGTACAGAACTAGACCACTGTCTTCTAGGGGATAAAAGTGATTAGAACATACATTGCAAATGTATTGATATTTTGAAATACAGGGCACAGTAGTGCATACGGTAGGCTATGTACAACGTGAATATGTGAAGGCTGGTGTTAGTGTGCTATTTAAAGAATGTGTTCTTAATTTCAGGGGGTGGGTGGCAGAGTCTTGGAAAACAAACAAACTGGTAGACTTTTTTTTCTTTCATTGCGTTGTGTTTTAGCATTTATTTTAATACATATTCAAAGGCAATAGTTGTTTGTTTATCTGTGGTTAATAGGAGTCCAGTTTGCTCATGACAACGGCAGTCAGTAACATGAGATACCCTTTTAGGTAATAACCCTTCTAATGTTACATTGTTATTATTGCAGCATTATTCAATTTCATTCCCAAATATTATTCTTGGTTTCACTGTAATGTTATACCTGCAGATATGCTGTAGGCCTAGGCCTATTTAGATGTGCTCTGTCTCAGAAGTTGATCACACTTTGTACATTGTATTTGTAGATAATAATAGCTTTTAGTCAGTCAAATTACTTAGAACATTACTTACAACTGTTCCGCCAGCTGTGTTGTTGTGCAGTCTGCACTGTTCAGTACACTACACAGTGTGGAAAGAGTTTTGCCAACTCAAGAAACCGAAAATCATTGAGCGCACACATATGAAAGATGAATCTGTGTAGTGTGAACAGTATGACGAGAGCTTCATTATAGAAACACCAGCACACCCACATAAAAGTGTTGTATAATGCCTTTTTTATTTCCCCTTTTTAATGTGTTGATTGATTGCAAGTACACTGGCAACATATTTGTAGTGGTATTTCTTCACTGTGTCAAGAGTTTTCAGAGACAGATTAGAACAGATAAGTATGGTGGTGACTTGTGTTGGAGTCTGGTAGAGCCTATTGTTTGTCTTCAGACATTTTTTTTTCTTTTTTTCAATTGCATCAATCTATGTACATTTATTTGTGCTTCATTGCTACATGTTTTGATTTTGTATTTTATTATGATACTGTTATACTGTATTGTATTTGTGGAGCATGTCCCACCAACATTCTGCTGCACGTAGAAATAAACAAGTCTCCATATTCAAATGCATTGACTTGACATTGGTTATTATGGATATCATATCGTTTCACTGTGCACACGGATGCTTACACACCAGAGTCCTTGTAGCGGTGCCGGAACAACATAAGTTGTAATCATAATAGATAAGATATTACAAGGCCCAATGATATATTTATAGCCACCATTTAATTACAAAAAAAAGTTTAACGTATGTAACCATGGTCCAATTCACCATGACAGTAGAAATGGGCCTGTGGACACAATTCACAAGAATCTTAAAGATGGAGTGCCACGATTCTTTTCCACCCTAAAACATGATCATCAGGTATTATTACAATATAAGGGGGAAGACCCTTTTCCAAAAAGTGTACAGTATTTGTTAAAATCATGCTTTTATGTGGACACGCCCACCAGTTCATTAAGTATGCCTGGTTTGCCTGGTGGGTGGTGATGGGTGGTGATGCACCTGAACTGAAGCCGCACCCACAGCTGTAGTTGTATGATAAAAGGGGAGGGGCTGATAGTGTGGTGTCACTATATTACTGTTTATTTCATTGGCCCGTTTGACTGTCAAGGGTTCAGCCTCCAGGAAGAAACCCTAAATACAAAGTTAATACACCATTGCACATACAAACAACTCCAGGGTGTCTAATGAAGTACTGTCACCTCATAGACACATGAAAAACTGGACAAATACAAAAAATGTGGCATTCCATCTTTAACATTTAGTGCACTAACTTACTCCATTATGTCAAGCCTTAAAATACACCAGATAATTCATACTGGAGATAAACCATTTTGTTGTGATGTGCTGTGTTGAAGTATCAAACCAACTTTGAGTTGGAGTGAACTTCCCCATCGACACCTCGGATAGTATTGAAATGCTAAGTGAAGACAGATGTCTGTACAGAACTAGACCACTGTCTTCTAGGGGCTAAAAGTGATTGGAACATAGGCTATTTTGCAAATGTATTGATATTTTTAAATACAGGTCACAGTAGTGCATACAGTAGGCTATGTACAACGTGTATATGTGAAGGCTGTTTGCTATTTATGAAGACTGTGTTCTTCATTTCAGAGGGGGATGCCATGCAGTGTTCTTCATTTCAGAGGGGGATGCCATGCAGTTTAAGTCTTGGAAAACAAACAAACTGGTAGTCTTTTTTTCCTTTCATTGTGTTTTTGCCTTTATTTTAATACATATTCAAAGGGAAGAGTTGTTTGTTTATCTGTGGTTAATAGGAGTCCAGTTTGCTCATGACAACTGCAGTCAGTAACATGAGATACCCTTTTTAGGTAATAACCCTTCTAATGTTACATTGTTATTATTGCTGCATTATTCAATTTCATTCCCAAATCTTATTCTTCGTTTCACTGTAATGTTACCTGCAGATATGCTGTACATTAGATTTAGATGTGCTCTGTCTCAGAAGTTGTTCACAGTTTGTACATTTTATTTGTAGACCACGTGGAAGATAATAATAGCGTGGAAACTCTTTTTGTCAGTCAAATTACTTTGAAGTTCACAATGTTGTACACTGTGTACACAATGGATTTAAACTGTTCAACAGGCTGTGTTGTTGAGCAGTCTGCACTGTTCAGTACACTACACACAGGATTACACACACTACAAATTTGGACACATGGGGTTTTCATTAAGCTTTATTCTAAATGTAAATAACAGTGTGGCCAGCACATCCACATAATGCCCTAGCTAAATATACACAACATAATTCACACTGGAGGGAAACCCTTTCATTCCGATGTGGGTGTAAAAGCTGGTCTATGTTTTAATCCCCGGTGGGATTAAGAATGCAATGTATTGCTGAAGTTACCATAAACACAGTAGGCCTACATGTATAATTCACCTCAAACTGTCTCTAGTACAAATTAACATCATCTTATTTCTGTAAAGGTCACTGCTATCCATTGTGCATGTGCTGCTGTCATTTACATGTAGATGAACAATCTATGCATGTCCTTGAGATGAATGGGACTGTCTCTGCCCCCTCTTGTTATTCAATGTGCATCCATTGAGCATATTGGGGGAGGATCCCTCCTCCCCCAATATGCTCAATGGATCAGTGGAGGACAATATGTTTGACTGTGATTGGTGGAGAGACCTATTGTTCTATTTGGCCAATCCTATCAAAGCAGTTAGTGGTTCCACCTCAGACTCTCTGGTATAAGATGACTTGGTCTGTGTCATTTCTCCACAACTCCTCCAGGATATCAATCATTTCTGATCACATCTGACTGTGGACTCCAGACTTCAGCTGAAGATGAACTCTCTTGACCCCACCAGGGACATTTCTGCTGAACAGGAGGAACCCAAAGACCTTGGTATGTTACTCGACCTCCCCTTTCACTCCCCCTCTTCTGTTTTTTTTATTCTGCCAGCTGTGTTGTTGTGCAGTCTGCACTGTTCAGTACACTACACAGTGTGGAAAGAGTTTTGCCAACTCAAGAAACCGAAAATCATTGAGCGCACACATATGAAAGATGAATCTGTGTAGTGTGAACAGTATGACGAGAGCTTCATTATAGAAACACCAGCACACCCACATAAAAGTGTTGTATAATGCCCTTTTTATTTCCCCTTTTTAATGTGTTGATTGATTGCAAGTACACTGGCAACATATTTGTAGTGGTATTTCTTCACTGTGTCAAGAGTTTTCAGAGACAGATTAGAACAGATAAGTATGGTGGTGACTTGTGTTGGAGTCTGGTAGAGCCTATTGTTTGTCTTCAGACATCTTTTTTCCTTTTTTTCAATTGCATCAATCTATGTACATTTATTTGTGCTTCATTGCTACATGTTTTGATTTTGTATTTTATTATGATACTGTTATACTGTATTGTATTTGTGGAGCATGTCCCACCAACATTCTGCTGCACGTAGAAATAAACAAGTCTCCATATTCAAATGCATTGACTTGACATTGGTTATTATGGATATCATATCGTTTCACTGTGCACACGGATGCTTACACACCAGAGTCCTTGTAGCGGTGCCGGAACAACATAAGTTGTAATCATAATAGATAAGATATTACAAGGCCCAATGATATATTTATAGCCACCATTTAATTACAAAAAAAAGTTTAACGTATGTAACCATGGTCCAATTCACCATGACAGTAGAACAAATGGGCCTGTGGACACAATTCACAAGAATCTTAAAGATGGAGTGCCACGATTCTTTTCCACCCTAAAACATGATCATCAGGTATTATTACAATATAAGGGGGAAGACCCTTTTCCAAAAAGTGTACAGTATTTGTTAAAATCATGCTTTTATGTGGACACGCCCACCAGTTCATTAAGTATGCCTGGTTTGCCTGGTGGGTGGTGATGGGTGGTGATGCACCTGAACTGAAGTTTGTACATTTTATTTGTAGACCACGTGGAAGATAATAATAGCGTGGAAACTCTTTTTGTCAGTCAAATTACTTTGAAGTTCACAATGTTGTACACTGTGTACACAATGGATTTAAACTGTTCAATAGGCTGTGTTGTTGAGCAGTCTGCACTGTTCAGTACACTACACACAGGATTACACACACTACAAATTTGGACACATGGGGTTTTCATTAAGCTTTATTCTAAATGTAAATAACAGTGTGGCCAGCACATCCACATAATGCCCTAGCTAAATATACACAACATAATTCACACTGGAGGGAAACCCTTTCATTCCGATGTGGGTGTAAAAGCTGGTCTATGTTTTAATCCCCGGTGGGATTCAGAATGCAATGTATTGCTGAAGTTACCATAAACACAGTAGGCCTACATGTATAATTCACCTCAAACTGTCTCTAGTACAAATTAACATCATCTTATTTCTGTAAAGGTCACTGCTATCCATTGTGCATGTGCTGCTGTCATTTACATGTAGATGAACAATCTATGCATGTCCTTGAGATGAATGGGACTGTCTCTGCCCCCTCTTGTTATTCAATGTGCATCCATTGAGCATATTGGGGGAGGATCCCTCCTCCCCCAATATGCTCAATGGATCAGTGGAGGACAATATGTTTGACTGTGATTGGTGGAGAGACCTATTGTTCTATTTGGCCAATCCTATCAAAGCAGTTAGTGGTTCCACCTCAGACTCTCTGGTATAAGATGACTTGGTCTGTGTCATTTCTCCACAACTCCTCCAGGATATCAATCATTTCTGATCACATCTGACTGTGGACTCCAGACTTCAGCTGAAGATGAACTCTCTTGACCCCACCAGGGACATTTCTGCTGAACAGGAGGAACCCAAAGACCTTGGTATGTTACTCGACCTCCCCTTTCACTCCCCCTCTTCTGTTTTTATTCTCACCTCAATATTCTCAAATATTCTCTTTTCACTCGCCCTGTTTTATTCTGAATCTTACATTGAGTTTCATTGTAATTTGTCTGGTAGTTTTGCAATAGTTTATGTTAGTTTCTGCATCACAGAAACAACCAGATATCAACTATGCCTTTTAAATACTACTGATATTACTTAAGTATTAAGTAGATACGTGATTCCTATATTTTGAGTCATGCAGTAGTGTAGTGAGGTTTTTGGGGCCATTGTTTTGTTAAAAGTAGTTGTTCAACAAATCCCTGTCTGCTGTCTTTCTACCTATCAACAACCGTTCCTTTGTATTTGTTTCCAATGCAGTGTTGTATCATCAGTCTGACTGCCCTGACCTACCAGAAGTGAATGAACAAGGAAGCTTGGCAAAGAAAAAACACCATTGCTGTGATCAGTGTGGAAAACACTTTCATGCCATGTCCAAACTTAAAAGCCACCAGAGAATTCACACTGGAGAGAAACCATATGGATGTGATCAGTGTGGACAACACTTCTCTCAAATGTCCAACCTTAAGAAACACCAGAGAATTCACACTGGAGAGAAACCATATGGATGTGATCAGTGTGGACAACACTTCTCCATGATTTCAAACCTTAAAAAACACCAGAGAATTCACACTGGAGAGAAACCCTATGGGTGTGATCAGTGTGGACAACATTTCCCTCAATTGGCCCACCTAAAAAGCCACAGGAAAATCCACACTGGAGAGAAACCACATGGATGTGATCAGTGTGGACAACACTTCTCTGAAATGTCCAGCCTTAAGAAACACCAGAGAATTCACACTGGAGAGAAACCCTATGGATGTGATCAGTGTGGACAACACTTCTCTGAAATGTCCAGCCTTAAGAAACACCAGAGAATTCACACTGGAGAGAAACCCTATGGGTGTGATCATTGTGGACAACACTTCTCCATGATTTCAAACCTTAGAAAACACCAGAGAATTCACACTGGAGAGAAACCATATGGATGTGATCAGTGTGGACAACACTTCTCTCAAATGTCCAACCTTAAAACACACCAGAGAATTCACACTGGGGAGAAACCCTATGGATGTGATGTGTGTGGAAAAGCTTTTAGTCAACCAATTACTTTAAAAGCTCACAAGGTTGTACACACTGGATGTAAACTGTTTCCATGTGGTCAGTGTGGAAAGAGTTTCGCCACTTCAAGCAGCCGAAAATGTCATGAGCGCAAACATATGGAAGATAAATCTGTTTAGTGTGAACAGCATGACACAAGCTTCATTATAGGGTATATATAAAGATATATTGCTGATTTTTTTTTAATTATTTTTTTTATTAATTGCAAGTAATCTCTTTAGTGGAATTTCGTATTCACTGTGTCAAGAGTCAAGAGATTTTGATTGATTGTTTATTTTCCCATTGAATCTACATGTATGTTTTTTATTATGGTAAGTAAATAAGCCTTGCCAAGCCATAAGGCCTATAGGGCAGGAGCCTATCTCCTGTTTCTGGACTCCCTTGGTGGTATTTCTTATTTACTGTGTCAAGAGTTTGCATGGACATTATTAGAACAGAAATGTATTTCGGTGTTTGAGTCTTTTATAGCCTATTTTTTTTTACTTCTGTCATTCTGATTGTTTTTTGCCATTGCACCAATCTACCTAGAATTTTTTGTTTTTGTTTCATTGCATCTGCCCCTTCATATTTTTTATTTGTATTATAAGTCTAAGATCATCCCGATCTTATTCTTTTTGCACTGTAATTCACTGCAGATTTGCTGTATATTATTGTCAACGCTGAGGAAGGCCCACCTGACTGAAACGCGTTGGCTCATCATAGGTAAATAAACATGTGAAAGGGACATTAATTGAGTGCTGGCATTCCTTCTTTCATTGTATCTGACCCTAGATTAGACATCCTTTCTCTCCCCTAATAGAGGTGGCGATGATTGCCTTCCTCTTTGAGGACATTTACACCTGTATTATGATATGACACTTGTGATCACCCAGGATGCAAATAGTGAACCGGCCCATCCACACCTAGGATGTATTGAAATGCAAAGTGAAGACGGATGTCTGTTCTGTACAAAACAACAACAGTCCTGTACAGAACTAGACCACTGTCTTCTAGGGGATAAAAGTGATTAGAACATACATTGCAAATGTATTGATATTTTGAAATACAGGGCACAGTAGTGCATACGGTAGGCTATGTACAACGTGAATATGTGAAGGCTGGTGTTAGTGTGCTATTTAAAGAATGTGTTCTTCATTTCAGGGGGTGGGTGGCAGAGTCTTGGAAAACAAACAAACTGGTAGACTTTTTTTTCTTTCATTGCGTTGTGTTTTAGCATTTATTTTAATACATATTCAAAGGCAATAGTTGTTTGTTTATCTGTGGTTTATAGAGCGTCGCAGTCCCGCCTCCTACCCGGGACCAGGAAATGAAATCCAATGCATTATTCTCATAGACATTTCGTAAAGTATTTATTTAAAGACGGTTACGCCGCGGACAAAGCCAACTCGAGTCGTGACAACTCATGACAACACAAACAATATTTTGGACCAAACAAATAATTAGAAAGAAGAAAAACAACAAAAAAAGTGTTGTAACCTGCCGTTTTTTTCTTCTTTCTAATTATTTGTTTGGTCCAAAATATTGTTTGTGTTGTCATGAGTTGTCACGACTCGAGTTGGCTTTGTCCGCGGCGTAACCGTCTTTAAATAAATACTTTACGAAATGTCTATGAGAATAATGCATTGGATTTCATTTCCTGGTCCCGGGTAGGAGGCGGGACTGCGACGCTCTATAGGAGTCCAGTTTGCTCATGACAACGGCAGTCAGTAACATGAGATACCCTTTTAGGTAATAACCCTTCTAATGTTACATTGTTATTATTGCAGCATTATTCAATTTCATTCCCAAATATTATTCTTGGTTTCACTGTAATGTTATACCTGCAGATATGCTGTAGGCCTAGGCCTATTTAGATGTGCTCTGTCTCAGAAGTTGATCACACTTTGTACATTGTATTTGTAGATAATAATAGCTTTTAGTCAGTCAAATTACTTAGAACATTACTTACAACTGTTCCGCCAGCTGTGTTGTTGTGCAGTCTGCACTGTTCAGTACACTACACAGTGTGGAAAGAGTTTTGCCAACTCAAGAAACCGAAAATCATTGAGCGCACACATATGAAAGATGAATCTGTGTAGTGTGAACAGTATGACGAGAGCTTCATTATAGAAACACCAGCACACCCACATAAAAGTGTTGTATAATGCCTTTTTTATTTCCCCTTTTTAATGTGTTGATTGATTGCAAGTACACTGGCAACATATTTGTAGTGGTATTTCTTCACTGTGTCAAGAGTTTTCAGAGACAGATTAGAACAGATAAGTATGGTGGTGACTTGTGTTGGAGTCTGGTAGAGCCTATTGTTTGTCTTCAGACATTTTTTTTTCTTTTTTTCAATTGCATCAATCTATGTACATTTATTTGTGCTTCATTGCTACATGTTTTGATTTTGTATTTTATTATGATACTGTTATACTGTATTGTATTTGTGGAGCATGTCCCACCAACATTCTGCTGCACGTAGAAATAAACAAGTCTCCATATTCAAATGCATTGACTTGACATTGGTTATTATGGATATCATATCGTTTCACTGTGCACACGGATGCTTACACACCAGAGTCCTTGTAGCGGTGCCGGAACAACATAAGTTGTAATCATAATAGATAAGATATTACAAGGCCCAATGATATATTTATAGCCACCATTTAATTACAAAAAAAAGTTTAACGTATGTAACCATGGTCCAATTCACCATGACAGTAGAACAAATGGGCCTGTGGACACAATTCACAAGAATCTTAAAGATGGAGTGCCACGATTCTTTTCCACCCTAAAACATGATCATCAGGTATTATTACAATATAAGGGGGAAGACCCTTTTCCAAAAAGTGTACAGTATTTGTTAAAATCATGCTTTTATGTGGACACGCCCACCAGTTCATTAAGTATGCCTGGTTTGCCTGGTGGGTGGTGATGGGTGGTGATGCACCTGAACTGAAGCCGCACCCACAGCTGTAGTTGTATGATAAAAGGGGAGGGGCTGATAGTGTGGTGTCACTATATTACTGTTTATTTCATTGGCCCGTTTGACTGTCAAGGGTTCAGCCTCCAGGAAGAAACCCTAAATACAAAGTTAATACACCATTGCACATACAAACAACTCCAGGGTGTCTAATGAAGTACTGTCACCTCATAGACACATGAAAAACTGGACAAATACAAAAAATGTGGCATTCCATCTTTAACATTTAGTGCACTAACTTACTCCATTATGTCAAGCCTTAAAATACACCAGATAATTCATACTGGAGATAAACCATTTTGTTGTGATGTGCTGTGTTGAAGTATCAAACCAACTTTGAGTTGGAGTGAACTTCCCCATCGACACCTCGGATAGTATTGAAATGCTAAGTGAAGACAGATGTCTGTACAGAACTAGACCACTGTCTTCTAGGGGCTAAAAGTGATTGGAACATAGGCTACTTTGCAAATGTATTGATATTTTTAAATACAGGTCACAGTAGTGCATACAGTAGGCTATGTACAACGTGTATATGTGAAGGCTGTTTGCTATTTATGAAGACTGTGTTCTTCATTTCAGAGGGGGATGCCATGCAGTGTTCTTCATTTCAGAGGGGGATGCCATGCAGTTTAAGTCTTGGAAAACAAACAAACTGGTAGTCTTTTTTTCCTTTCATTGTGTTTTTGCCTTTATTTTAATACATATTCAAAGGGAAGAGTTGTTTGTTTATCTGTGGTTAATAGGAGTCCAGTTTGCTCATGACAACTGCAGTCAGTAACATGAGATACCCTTTTTAGGTAATAACCCTTCTAATGTTACATTGTTATTATTGCTGCATTATTCAATTTCATTCCCAAATCTTATTCTTCGTTTCACTGTAATGTTACCTGCAGATATGCTGTACATTAGATTTAGATGTGCTCTGTCTCAGAAGTTGTTCACAGTTTGTACATTTTATTTGTAGACCACGTGGAAGATAATAATAGCGTGGAAACTCTTTTTGTCAGTCAAATTACTTTGAAGTTCACAATGTTGTACACTGTGTACACAATGGATTTAAACTGTTCAATAGGCTGTGTTGTTGAGCAGTCTGCACTGTTCAGTACACTACACACAGGATTACACACACTACAAATTTGGACACATGGGGTTTTCATTAAGCTTTATTCTAAATGTAAATAACAGTGTGGCCAGCACATCCACATAATGACCTAGCTAAATATACACAACATAATTCACACTGGAGGGAAACCCTTTCATTCCGATGTGGGTGTAAAAGCTGGTCTATGTTTTAATCCCCGGTGGGATTAAGAATGCAATGTATTGCTGAAGTTACCATAAACACAGTAGGCCTACATGTATAATTCACCTCAAACTGTCTCTAGTACAAATTAACATCATCTTATTTCTGTAAAGGTCACTGCTATCCATTGTGCATGTGCTGCTGTCATTTACATGTAGATGAACAATCTATGCATGTCCTTGAGATGAATGGGACTGTCTCTGCCCCCTCTTGTTATTCAATGTGCATCCATTGAGCATATTGGGGGAGGATCCCTCCTCCCCCAATATGCTCAATGGATCAGTGGAGGACAATATGTTTGACTGTGATTGGTGGAGAGACCTATTGTTCTATTTGGCCAATCCTATCAAAGCAGTTAGTGGTTCCACCTCAGACTCTCTGGTATAAGATGACTTGGTCTGTGTCATTTCTCCACAACTCCTCCAGGATATCAATCATTTCTGATCACATCTGACTGTGGACTCCAGACTTCAGCTGAAGATGAACTCTCTTGACCCCACCAGGGACATTTCTGCTGAACAGGAGGAACCCAAAGACCTTGGTATGTTACTCGACCTCCCCTTTCACTCCCCCTCTTCTGTTTTTATTCTCACCTCAATATTCTCAAATATTCTCTTTTCACTCGCCCTGTTTTATTCTGAATCTTACATTGAGTTTCATTGTAATTTGTCTGGTAGTTTTGCAATAGTTTATGTTAGTTTCTGCATCACAGAAACAACCAGATATCAACTATGCCTTTTAAATACTACTGATATTACTTAAGTATTAAGTAGATACGTGATTCCTATATTTTGAGTCATGCAGTAGTGTAGTGAGGTTTTTGGGGCCATTGTTTTGTTAAAAGTAGTTGTTCAACAAATCCCTGTCTGCTGTCTTTCTACCTATCAACAACCGTTCCTTTGTATTTGTTTCCAATGCAGTGTTGTATCATCAGTCTGACTGCCCTGACCTACCAGAAGTGAATGAACAAGGAAGCTTGGCAAAGAAAAAACACCATTGCTGTGATCAGTGTGGAAAACACTTTCATGCCATGTCCAAACTTAAAAGCCACCAGAGAATTCACACTGGAGAGAAACCATATGGATGTGATCAGTGTGGACAACACTTCTCTCAAATGTCCAACCTTAAGAAACACCAGAGAATTCACACTGGAGAGAAACCCTATGGATGTGATCAGTGTGGACAACACTTCTCCATGATTTCAAACCTTAAAAAACACCAGAGAATTCACACTGGAGAGAAACCCTATGGGTGTGATCAGTGTGGACAACATTTCCCTCAATTGGCTGTGTCAAGAGTCAAGAGATTTTGATTGATTGTTTATTTTCCCATTGCATCTACATGTATGTTTTTTATTATGGTAAGTAAATACGCCTTGCCAAGCCATAAGGCCTATAGGGCAGGAGCCTATCTCCTGTTTCTGGACTCCCTTGGTGGTATTTCTTATTTACTGTGTCAAGAGTTTTCATGGACATTATTAGAACAGAAATGTATTTCGGTGTTTGAGTCTTTTATAGCCTATTTTTTTTTACTTCTGTCATTCTGATTGTTTTTTGCCATTGCACCAATCTACCTAGAATGTTTTGTTTTTGTTTCATTGCATCTGCCCCTTCATATTTTTTATTTGTATTATAAGTCTCGATATTCAATTTCATCCCGATCTTATTCTTTTTGCACTGTAATTCACTGCAGATTTGCTGTATATTATTGTCAACGCTGAGGAAGGCCCACCTGACTGAAACGCGTTGGCTCATCATAGGTAAATAAACATGTGAAAGGGACATTAATTGAGTGCTGGCATTCCTTCTTTCATTGTATCTGACCCTAGATTAGACATCCTTTCTCTCCCCTATTAGAGGTGGCGATGATTGCCTTCCTCTTTGAGGACATTTACACCTGTATTATGATATGACACTTGTGATCACCCAGGATGCAAATAGTGAACCGGCCCATCCACACCTAGGATGTATTGAAATGCAAAGTGAAGACGGATGTCTGTTCTGTACAAAACAACAACAGTCCTGTACAGAACTAGACCACTGTCTTCTAGGGGATAAAAGTGATTAGAACATACATTGCAAATGTATTGATATTTTGAAATACAGGGCACAGTAGTGCATACGGTAGGCTATGTACAACGTGAATATGTGAAGGCTGGTGTTAGTGTGCTATTTAAAGAATGTGTTCTTAATTTCAGGGGGTGGGTGGCAGAGTCTTGGAAAACAAACAAACTGGTAGACTTTTTTTTCTTTCATTGCGTTGTGTTTTAGCATTTATTTTAATACATATTCAAAGGCAATAGTTGTTTGTTTATCTGTGGTTAATAGGAGTCCAGTTTGCTCATGACAACGGCAGTCAGTAACATGAGATACCCTTTTAGGTAATAACCCTTCTAATGTTACATTGTTATTATTGCAGCATTATTCAATTTCATTCCCAAATATTATTCTTGGTTTCACTGTAATGTTATACCTGCAGATATGCTGTAGGCCTAGGCCTATTTAGATGTGCTCTGTCTCAGAAGTTGATCACACTTTGTACATTGTATTTGTAGATAATAATAGCTTTTAGTCAGTCAAATTACTTAGAACATTACTTACAACTGTTCCGCCAGCTGTGTTGTTGTGCAGTCTGCACTGTTCAGTACACTACACAGTGTGGAAAGAGTTTTGCCAACTCAAGAAACCGAAAATCATTGAGCGCACACATATGAAAGATGAATCTGTGTAGTGTGAACAGTATGACGAGAGCTTCATTATAGAAACACCAGCACACCCACATAAAAGTGTTGTATAATGCCTTTTTTATTTCCCCTTTTTAATGTGTTGATTGATTGCAAGTACACTGGCAACATATTTGTAGTGGTATTTCTTCACTGTGTCAAGAGTTTTCAGAGACAGATTAGAACAGATAAGTATGGTGGTGACTTGTGTTGGAGTCTGGTAGAGCCTATTGTTTGTCTTCAGACATTTTTTTTTCTTTTTTTCAATTGCATCAATCTATGTACATTTATTTGTGCTTCATTGCTACATGTTTTGATTTTGTATTTTATTATGATACTGTTATACTGTATTGTATTTGTGGAGCATGTCCCACCAACATTCTGCTGCACGTAGAAATAAACAAGTCTCCATATTCAAATGCATTGACTTGACATTGGTTATTATGGATATCATATCGTTTCACTGTGCACACGGATGCTTACACACCAGAGTCCTTGTAGCGGTGCCGGAACAACATAAGTTGTAATCATAATAGATAAGATATTACAAGGCCCAATGATATATTTATAGCCACCATTTAATTACAAAAAAAAGTTTAACGTATGTAACCATGGTCCAATTCACCATGACAGTAGAAATGGGCCTGTGGACACAATTCACAAGAATCTTAAAGATGGAGTGCCACGATTCTTTTCCACCCTAAAACATGATCATCAGGTATTATTACAATATAAGGGGGAAGACCCTTTTCCAAAAAGTGTACAGTATTTGTTAAAATCATGCTTTTATGTGGACACGCCCACCAGTTCATTAAGTATGCCTGGTTTGCCTGGTGGGTGGTGATGGGTGGTGATGCACCTGAACTGAAGCCGCACCCACAGCTGTAGTTGTATGATAAAAGGGGAGGGGCTGATAGTGTGGTGTCACTATATTACTGTTTATTTCATTGGCCCGTTTGACTGTCAAGGGTTCAGCCTCCAGGAAGAAACCCTAAATACAAAGTTAATACACCATTGCACATACAAACAACTCCAGGGTGTCTAATGAAGTACTGTCACCTCATAGACACATGAAAAACTGGACAAATACAAAAAATGTGGCATTCCATCTTTAACATTTAGTGCACTAACTTACTCCATTATGTCAAGCCTTAAAATACACCAGATAATTCATACTGGAGATAAACCATTTTGTTGTGATGTGCTGTGTTGAAGTATCAAACCAACTTTGAGTTGGAGTGAACTTCCCCATCGACACCTCGGATAGTATTGAAATGCTAAGTGAAGACAGATGTCTGTACAGAACTAGACCACTGTCTTCTAGGGGCTAAAAGTGATTGGAACATAGGCTACTTTGCAAATGTATTGATATTTTTAAATACAGGTCACAGTAGTGCATACAGTAGGCTATGTACAACGTGTATATGTGAAGGCTGTTTGCTATTTATGAAGACTGTGTTCTTCATTTCAGAGGGGGATGCCATGCAGTGTTCTTCATTTCAGAGGGGGATGCCATGCAGTTTAAGTCTTGGAAAACAAACAAACTGGTAGTCTTTTTTTCCTTTCATTGTGTTTTTGCCTTTATTTTAATACATATTCAAAGGGAAGAGTTGTTTGTTTATCTGTGGTTAATAGGAGTCCAGTTTGCTCATGACAACTGCAGTCAGTAACATGAGATACCCTTTTTAGGTAATAACCCTTCTAATGTTACATTGTTATTATTGCTGCATTATTCAATTTCATTCCCAAATCTTATTCTTCGTTTCACTGTAATGTTACCTGCAGATATGCTGTACATTAGATTTAGATGTGCTCTGTCTCAGAAGTTGTTCACAGTTTGTACATTTTATTTGTAGACCACGTGGAAGATAATAATAGCGTGGAAACTCTTTTTGTCAGTCAAATTACTTTGAAGTTCACAATGTTGTACACTGTGTACACAATGGATTTAAACTGTTCAATAGGCTGTGTTGTTGAGCAGTCTGCACTGTTCAGTACACTACACACAGGATTACACACACTACAAATTTGGACACATGGGGTTTTCATTAAGCTTTATTCTAAATGTAAATAACAGTGTGGCCAGCACATCCACATAATGACCTAGCTAAATATACACAACATAATTCACACTGGAGGGAAACCCTTTCATTCCGATGTGGGTGTAAAAGCTGGTCTATGTTTTAATCCCCGGTGGGATTAAGAATGCAATGTATTGCTGAAGTTACCATAAACACAGTAGGCCTACATGTATAATTCACCTCAAACTGTCTCTAGTACAAATTAACATCATCTTATTTCTGTAAAGGTCACTGCTATCCATTGTGCATGTGCTGCTGTCATTTACATGTAGATGAACAATCTATGCATGTCCTTGAGATGAATGGGACTGTCTCTGCCCCCTCTTGTTATTCAATGTGCATCCATTGAGCATATTGGGGGAGGATCCCTCCTCCCCCAATATGCTCAATGGATCAGTGGAGGACAATATGTTTGACTGTGATTGGTGGAGAGACCTATTGTTCTATTTGGCCAATCCTATCAAAGCAGTTAGTGGTTCCACCTCAGACTCTCTGGTATAAGATGACTTGGTCTGTGTCATTTCTCCACAACTCCTCCAGGATATCAATCATTTCTGATCACATCTGACTGTGGACTCCAGACTTCAGCTGAAGATGAACTCTCTTGACCCCACCAGGGACATTTCTGCTGAACAGGAGGAACCCAAAGACCTTGGTATGTTACTCGACCTCCCCTTTCACTCCCCCTCTTCTGTTTTTATTCTCACCTCAATATTCTCAAATATTCTCTTTTCACTCGCCCTGTTTTATTCTGAATCTTACATTGAGTTTCATTGTAATTTGTCTGGTAGTTTTGCAATAGTTTATGTTAGTTTCTGCATCACAGAAACAACCAGATATCAACTATGCCTTTTAAATACTACTGATATTACTTAAGTATTAAGTAGATACGTGATTCCTATATTTTGAGTCATGCAGTAGTGTAGTGAGGTTTTTGGGGCCATTGTTTTGTTAAAAGTAGTTGTTCAACAAATCCCTGTCTGCTGTCTTTCTACCTATCAACAACCGTTCCTTTGTATTTGTTTCCAATGCAGTGTTGTATCATCAGTCTGACTGCCCTGACCTACCAGAAGTGAATGAACAAGGAAGCTTGGCAAAGAAAAAACACCATTGCTGTGATCAGTGTGGAAAACACTTTCATGCCATGTCCAAACTTAAAAGCCACCAGAGAATTCACACTGGAGAGAAACCATATGGATGTGATCAGTGTGGACAACACTTCTCTCAAATGTCCAACCTTAAGAAACACCAGAGAATTCACACTGGAGAGAAACCCTATGGATGTGATCAGTGTGGACAACACTTCTCCATGATTTCAAACCTTAAAAAACACCAGAGAATTCACACTGGAGAGAAACCCTATGGGTGTGATCAGTGTGGACAACATTTCCCTCAATTGGCCCACCTAAAAAGCCACAGGAAAATCCACACTGGAGAGAAACCACATGGATGTGATCAGTGTGGACAACACTTCTCTGAAATGTCCAGCCTTAAGAAACACCAGAGAATTCACACTGGAGAGAAACCCTATGGATGTGATCAGTGTGGACAACACTTCTCTGAAATGTCCAGCCTTAAGAAACACCAGAGAATTCACACTGGAGAGAAACCCTATGGATGTGATCAGTGTGGACAACACTTCTCTGAAATGTCCAGCCTTAAGAAACACCAGAGAATTCACACTGGAGAGAAACCCTATGGGTGTGATCATTGTGGACAACACTTCTCCATGATTTCAAACCTTAGAAAACACCAGAGAATTCACACTGGAGAGAAACCATATGGATGTGATCAGTGTGGACAACACTTCTCTCAAATGTCCAACCTTAAAACACACCAGAGAATTCACACTGGGGAGAAACCCTATGGATGTGATGTGTGTGGAAAAGCTTTTAGTCAACCAATTACTTTAAAAGCTCACAAGGTTGTACACACTGGATGTAAACTGTTTCCATGTGGTCAGTGTGGAAAGAGTTTCGCCACTTCAAGCAGCCGAAAATGTCATGAGCGCAAACATATGGAAGATAAATCTGTTTAGTGTGAACAGCATGACACAAGCTTCATTATAGGGTATGTATAAAGATATATTGCTGATTTTTTTTTAATTATTTTTTTTATTAATTGCAAGTAATCTCTTTAGTGGAATTTCGTATTCACTGTGTCAAGAGTCAAGAGATTTTGATTGATTGTTTATTTTCCCATTGCATCTACATGTATGTTTTTTATTATGGTAAGTAAATAAGCCTTGCCAAGCCATAAGGCCTATAGGGCAGGAGCCTATCTCCTGTTTCTGGACTCCCTTGGTGGTATTTCTTATTTACTGTGTCAAGAGTTTTCATGGACATTATTAGAACAGAAATGTATTTCGGTGTTTGAGTCTTTTATAGCCTATTTTTTTTTTACTTCTGTCATTCTGATTGTTTTTTGCCATTGCACCAATCTACCTACAATTTTTTGTTTTTGTTTCATTGCATCTTCCCCTTCATATTTTGTATTTGTATTATAAGTCTCGATATTCAATTTCATCCCGATCTTATTCTTTTTGCACTGTAATTCACTGCAGATTTGCTGTATATTATTGTCAACGCTGAGGAAGGCCCACCTGACTGAAACGCGTTGGCTCATCATAGGTAAATAAACATGTGAAAGGGACATTCATTGAGTGCTGGCATTCCTTCTTTCATTGTATCTGACCCTACATGTTTTATATGATACTGTTATACTGAATTGTCTCTGTGGAACATGTCCCACCAACATTACGCTGAGATAGAAATAAACAAGTGTCAATATTCAATTCAATTCCCAATCATATTCTTTCTTTCACTGTTGTTGGACCTGCAGATTTGCTGTAGGCTATATTAGATTCAGATGAGCTTGTATTTCTGTAATTTTGGGATCCATTGACTGGGTGGCAATGGAACATGTTCAGTAACTGTTTCTGGCTCTGAAATCTAATGCTGATGTGATTCTACAGTTTGCATGTTGTGTTGTTTCTGCCATTGAAGGTATGTGAGTTGTAACAGGGAACAGTATGTGTACATGTGGCTCTTGATCACTTCAATAATCCTATGAGTGAATTTGCTATTTCAATTTGGTGCCAGCCAAGTCTATGGACTTTAATGTTGACAGTATGACAAATAGCGTCAATCCACAAAAAGCTTAACATTTAGTGTACAAACTTACCCCACAGTGAGATACTGTACTGTATCCATACAGGACACAGGTTTGTATTTAACCAGGTAAAGAGCAATATAAATAGAAACACCAGGAAAGACAGAAACGTTTTTTGTAGGGGGTGACAAAAAGGTATGAATTGTATTAGCTAATACAGCGGCACTCTATAAATGGCCAAAGATAAATACAATTTTAATGGAAAATAATAAAAGCCATATTTCCTAAAATCCTAAAAATAAATCCTATATAAACTAAACCCCTAGCACACGGATGCTTACACACCAGAGTCCTTGTAGCGGTGCCGGAACAACATAAGTTGTAATCATAATAGATAAGATATTACAAGGCCCAATGATATATTTATAGCCACCATTTAATTACAAAAAAAAGTTGAACGTATGTAACCATGGTCCAATTCACCATGACAGTAGAACAAATGGGCCTGTGGACACAATTCACAAGAATCTTAAAGATGGAGTGCCACAATTCTTTTCCACCCTAAAACATGATCATCAGGTATTATTACAATATAAGGGGGAAGACCCTTTTCCAAAAAGTGTACAGTATTTGTTAAAATCATGCTTTTATGTGGACACGCCCACCAGTTCATTAAGTATGCCTGGTTTGCCTGGTGGGTGGTGATGGGTGGTGATGCACCTGAACTGAAGCCGCACCCACAGCTGTAGTTGTATGATAAAAGGGGAGGGGCTGATAGTGTGGTGTCACTATATTACTGTTTATTTAATTGGCCCGTTTGACTGTCAATGGTTCAGCCTCCAGGAAGAAACCCTAAATACAAAGTTAATACACCATTGCACATACAAACAACTCCAGGGTGTCTAATGAAGTACTGTCACCTCATAGACACATGAAAAACTGGACAAATACAAAAAATGTGGCATTCCATCTTTAACATTTAGTGCACTAACTTACTCCATTATGTCAAGCCTTAAAATACACCAGATAATTCATACTGGAGATAAACCATTTTGTTGTGATGTGCTGTGTTGAAGTATCAAACCAACTTTGAGTTTTGGTCTGTGTTTTACTCCCTGATGGTGGTGAGCTATTTGAGAATGTAATATGATTGCTGAAGTTACCATAAACACGTTAGGCCTACATGGATCTCTCTCCATTTGGTTACCAACTCTTCATTATTTCAGTTTAACTGGGAACCACCTGGATTTAAGTAGATTAGACATCCTTTCTCTCCCCTATTAGAGGTGTAGATGATTGTCCTCCTCTTTGAGGACATTTACACCCGTATTATGATATGACACTTTTGATCACCCAGGATGCAAATAGTGAACTTCCCCATCGACACCTCGGATAGTATTGAAATGCTAAGTGAAGACAGATGTCTGTACAGAACTAGACCACTGTCTTCTAGGGGCTAAAAGTGATTGGAACATAGGCTACTTTGCAAATGTATTGATATTTTTAAATACAGGTCACAGTAGTGCATACAGTAGGCTATGTACAACGTGTATATGTGAAGGCTGTTTGCTATTTATGAAGACTGTGTTCTTCATTTCAGAGGGGGATGCCATGCAGTTTAAGTCTTGGAAAACAAACAAACTGGTAGTCTTTTTTTCCTTTCATTGTGTTTTTGCCTTTATTTTAATACATATTCAAAGGCAATAGTTGTTTGTTTATCTGTGGTTAATAGGAGTCCAGTTTGCTCATGACAACGGCAGTCAGTAACATGAGATACCCTTTTAGGTAATAACCCTTCTAATGTTACATTGTTATTATTGCAGCATTATTCAATTTCATTCCCAAATATTATTCTTGGTTTCACTGTAATGTTATACCTGCAGATATGCTGTAGGCCTAGGCCTATTTAGATGTGCTCTGTCTCAGAAGTTGATCACACTTTGTACATTTTATTTGTAGATAATATTAGCTTTTAGTCAGTCAAATTACTTAGAACATTACTTACAACTGTTCCGCCAGCTGTGTTGTTGTGCAGTCTGCACTGTTCAGTACACTACACACAGTATTACACACACTAAACATTTGGACACATGGGGTTGTATCATCAGTCTGACTGCCCTGACCTACCAGAAGTGAAAGAACAAGGAAGCTTGGCAAAGAAAAAACACCATTGCTGTGATCAGTGTGGAAAACACTTTCATTCCATGTCCAAACTTAAAAGCCACCAGAGAATTCACACTGGAGAGAAACCATATGGATGTGATCAGTGTGGACAACACTTCTCTCAAATGTCCAACCTTAAGAAACACCAGATAATTCACACTGGAGAGAAACCCTATGGGTGTGATCAGTGTGGACAACACTTCTCCATGATTTCAAACCTTAAAAAACACCAGAGAATTCACACTGGAGAGAAACCCTATGGGTGTGATCAGTGTGGACAACATTTCCCTCAATTGGCCCACCTAAAAAGCCACAGGAAAATCCACACTGGAGAGAAACCACATGGATGTGATCAGTGTGGACAACACTTCTCTGAAATGTCCAGCCTTAAGAAACACCAGAGAATTCACACTGGAGAGAAACCCTATGGATGTGATCAGTGTGGACAACACTTCTCTCAAATGTCCAACCTTAAAAGACACCAGAGAATTCATACTGGAGAGAAACCATTTTGTTGTGATGTGTGTGGGAAAGCTTTTAGTCAATCAAATAGTTTAGAAGTTCACATGGTTGTACACAGTGGATTTAAACTGTTTCCCTGTGGTCAGTGTGGAAAGAGTTTTGCCAACTCAAGAAACCGAAAATCATTGAGCGCACACATATGAAAGATTAATCTGTGTAGTGTGAACAGTATGACGAGAGCTTCATTATAGAAACACCAGCACACCCACATAAAAGTGTTGTATAATGCCTTTTTTATTTCCCCTTTTTAATGTGTTGATTGATTGCAAGTACACTGGCAATATATTTGTAGTGGTATTTCTTCACTGTGTCAAGAGTTTTCAGAGACAGATTAGAACAGATAAGTATGGTGGTGACTTGTGTTGGAGTCTGGTAGAGCCTATTGTTTGTCTTCAGACATTTTTTTTTCTTTTTTTCAATTGCATCAATCTATGTACATTTATTTGTGCTTCATTGCTACATGTTTTGATTTTGTATTTTATTATGATACTGTTATACTGTATTGTATTTGTGGAGCATGTCCCACCAACATTCTGCTGCACGTAGAAATAAACAAGTCTCCATATTCAAATGCATTGACTTGACATTGGTTATTATGGATATCATATCGTTTCACTGTGCACACGGATGCTTACACACCAGAGTCCTTGTAGCGGTGCCGGAACAACATAAGTTGTAATCATAATAGATAAGATATTACAAGGCCCAATGATATATTTATAGCCACCATTTAATTACAAAAAAAAGTTTAACGTATGTAACCATGGTCCAATTCACCATGACAGTAGAACAAATGGGCCTGTGGACACAATTCACAAGAATCTTAAAGATGGAGTGCCACGATTCTTTTCCACCCTAAAACATGATCATCAGGTATTATTACAATATAAGGGGGAAGACCCTTTTCCAAAAAGTGTACAGTATTTGTTAAAATCATGCTTTTATGTGGACACGCCCACCAGTTCATTAAGTATGCCTGGTTTGCCTGGTGGGTGGTGATGGGTGGTGATGCACCTGAACTGAAGCCGCACCCACAGCTGTAGTTGTATGATAAAAGGGGAGGGGCATAATCTATGCATGTCCTTGAGATGAATGGGACTGTCTCTGCCCCCTCTTGTTATTCAATGTGCATCCATTGAGCATATTGGGGGAGGATCCCTCCTCCCCCAATATGCTCAATGGATCAGTGGAGGACAATATGTTTGACTGTGATTGGTGGAGAGACCTATTGTTCTATTTGGCCAATCCTATCAAAGCAGTTAGTGGTTCCACCTCAGACTCTCTGGTATAAGATGACTTGGTCTGTGTCATTTCTCCACAACTCCTCCAGGATATCAATCATTTATGATCACATCTGACTGTGGACTCCAGACTTCAGCTGAAGATGAACTCTCTTGACCCCACCAGGGACATTTCTGCTGAACAGGAGGAACCCAAAGACCTTGGTATGTTACTCGACCTCCCCTTTCACTCCCCCTCTTCTGTTTTTATTCTCACCTCAATATTCTCAAATATTCTCTTTTCACTCGCCCTGTTTTATTCTGAATCTTACATTGAGTTTCATTGTAATTTGTCTGGTAGTTTTGCAATAGTTTATGTTAGTTTCTGCATCACAGAAACAACCAGATATCAACTATGCCTTTTAAATACTACTGATATTACTTAAGTATTAAGTAGATACGTGATTCCTATATTTTGAGTCATGCAGTAGTGTAGTGAGGTTTTTGGGGCCATTGTTTTGTTAAAAGTAGTTGTTCAACAAATCCCTGTCTGCTGTCTTTCTACCTATCAACAACCGTTCCTTTGTATTTGTTTCCAATGCAGTGTTGTATCATCAGTCTGACTGCCCTGACCTACCAGAAGTGAATGAACAAGGAAGCTTGGCAAAGAAAAAACACCATTGCTGTGATCAGTGTGGAAAACACTTTCATGCCATGTCCAAACTTAAAAGCCACCAGAGAATTCACACTGGAGAGAAACCATATGGATGTGATCAGTGTGGACAACACTTCTCTCAAATGTCCAACCTTAAGAAACACCAGAGAATTCACACTGGAGAGAAACCCTATGGATGTGATCAGTGTGGACAACACTTCTCCATGATTTCAAACCTTAAAAAACACCAGAGAATTCACACTGGAGAGAAACCCTATGGGTGTGATCAGTGTGGACAACATTTCCCTCAATTGGCCCACCTAAAAAGCCACAGGAAAATCCACACTGGAGAGAAACCACATGGATGTGATCAGTGTGGACAACACTTCTCTGAAATGTCCAGCCTTAAGAAACACCAGAGAATTCACACTGGAGAGAAACCCTATGGATGTGATCAGTGTGGACAACACTTCTCTGAAATGTCCAGCCTTAAGAAACACCAGAGAATTCACACTGGAGAGAAACCCTATGGGTGTGATCATTGTGGACAACACTTCTCCATGGTTTCAAACCTTAGAAAACACCAGAGAATTCACACTGGAGAGAAACCATATGGATGTGATCAGTGTGGACAACACTTCTCTGAAATGTCCAGCCTTAAGAAACACCAGAGAATTCACACTGGAGAGAAACCCTATGGGTGTGATCATTGTGGACAACACTTCTCCATGATTTCAAACCTTAGAAAACACCAGAGAATTCACACTGGAGAGAAACCATATGGATGTGATCAGTGTGGACAACACTTCTCTCAAATGTCCAACCTTAAAACACACCAGAGAATTCACACTGGGGAGAAACCCTATGGATGTGAAGTGTGTGGAAAAGCTTTTAGTCAACCAATTACTTTAAAAGCTCACAAGGTTGTACACACTGGATGTAAACTGTTTCCATGTGGTCAGTGTGGAAAGAGTTTCGCCACTTCAAGCAGCCGAAAATGTCATGAGCGCAAACATATGGAAGATAAATCTGTTTAGTGTGAACAGCATGACACAAGCTTCATTATAGGGTATGTATAAAGATATATTGCTGATTTTTTTTTAATTATTTTTTGTATTAATTGCAAGTAATCTCTTTAGTGGAATTTCGTATTCACTGTGTCAAGAGTCAAGAGATTTTGATTGATTGTTTATTTTCCCATTGCATCTACATGTATGTTTTTTATTATGGTAAGTAAATAAGCCTTGCCAAGCCATAAGGCCTATAGGGCAGGAGCCTATCTCCTGTTTCTGGACTCCCTTGGTGGTATTTCTTATTTACTGTGTCAAGAGTTTTCATGGACATTATTAGAACAGAAATGTATTTCGGTGTTTGAGTCTTTTATAGCCTATTTTTGTTTACTTCTGTCATTCTGATTGTTTTTTGCCATTGCACCAATATACCTACAATTTTTTGTTTTTGTTTCCTTGCATCTGCCCCTTCATATTTTTTATTTGTATTATAAGTCTCGATATTCAATTTCATCCCGATCTTATTCTTTTTGCACTGTAATTCACTGCAGATTTGCTGTATATTATTGTCAACGCTGAGGAAGGCCCACCTGACTGAAACGCGTTGGCTCATCATAGGTAAATAAACATGTGAAAGGGACATTCATTGCGTGCTGGCATTCCTTCTTTCATTGTATCTGACCCTACATGTTTTATATGATACTGTTATACTGAATTGTCTCTGTGGAACATGTCCCACCAACATTACGCTGAGATAGAAATAAACAAGTGTCAATATTCAATTAAATTCCCAATCATATTCTTTCTTTCACTGTTGTTGGACCTGCAGATTTGCTGTAGGCTATATTAGATTCAGATGAGCTTGTATTTCTGTAATTTTGGGATCCATTGACTGGGTGGCAATGGAACATGTTCAGTAACTGTTTCTGGCTCTGAAATCTAATGCTGATGTGATTCTACAGTTTGCATGTTGTGTTGTTTCTGCCATTGAAGGTATGTGAGTTGTAACAGGGAACAGTATGTGTACATGTGGCTCTTGATCACTTCAATAATCCTATGAGTGAATTTGCTATTTCAATTTGGTGCCAGCCAAGTCTATGGACTTTAATGTTGACAGTATGACAAATAGCGTCAATCCACAAAAAGCTTAACATTTAGTGTACAAACTTACCCCACAGTGAGATACTGTACTGTATCCATACAGGACACAGGTTTGTATTTAACCAGGTAAAGAGCAATATAAATAGAAACACCAGGAAAGACTGAAAACAGAAACGTTTTTTGTAGGGGGTGACAAAAAGGTATGAATTGTATTAGCTAATACAGCGGCACTCTATAAATGGCCAAAGATAAATACAATTTTAATGGAAAATAATAAAAGCCATATTTCCTAAAATCCTAAAAATAAATCCTATATAAACTAAACCCTAAAATGAAATCACTTAATGAAAATAACAACAACAAATCAATAACTTCTTTAAAATGCTCTTGTATCAAATGTGCAATGAAGGGGAATCAGCTCAGAGATACTGGGGTTAAAGTGCTGAGATGTGCAGAGGGGGATATCGGCCTGGTACTTCTTGTACATGTTGTCCAAAATGCTGTATTGGTGTTGGTACCATTAGGTGAGATAACAGGCAAACAATCAAACATAACAATTCTCCTTAACTCTAGTAAAAAGAGTGAAATAAGTTTCATGTTAGTTTCATGTTACACTCTCAAGAGTAATAGATCCAGGGTCCATTTGGTTACCAACTGTTCATTATTTAATCTTAACTGGGAATTAATCCTGGATTTAAGTAGATTAGACATCCTTTCTCTCCCCTATTAGAGGTGGAGATGATTGCCCTCCTCTTTGAGGACATTTACACCTGTATTATGATATGACACTTGTTGCTTGTGTTTCATTGCATCTGACCCTTCATGTTTTTTATTTTTATTATAAGTCTCGATATTCAATTTCATCCCCAATCTTATTCTTTTTGCACTGTAATTCACTGCAGATTTGCTGTATATTATTGTCAACAGCAACGCTGAGGAAGGCCCACCTGACTGAAACGCGTTGGCTCATCAGGTAAATAAACATGTGAAAGGGACATTAATTGAGTGCTGGCATTCCTTCTTTCATTGTATCTGACCCTAGATTAGACATCCTTTCTCTCCCCTATTAGAGGTGGCGATGATTGCCCTCCTCTTTGAGGACATTTACACCTGTATTATGATATGACACTTGTGATCACCCAGGATGCAAATAGTGAACCGGCCCATCCACACCTAGGATGTATTGAAATGCAAAGTGAAGACGGATGTCTGTTCTGTACAAAACAACAACAGTCCTGTACAGAACTAGACCACTGTCTTCTAGGGGATAAAAGTGATTAGAACATACATTGCAAATGTATTGATATTTTTAAATACAGGGCACAGTAGTGCATACGGTAGGCTATGTACAACGTGAATATGTGAAGGCTGGTGTTAGTGTGCTATTTAAAGAATGTGTTCTTCATTTCAGGGGGTGGGTGGCAGAGTCTTGGAAAACAAACAAACTGGTAGACTTTTTTTTTCTTTCATTGCGTTGTGTTTTAGCATTTATTTTAATACATATTCAAAGGCAATAGTTGTTTGTTTATCTGTGGTTAATAGGAGTCCAGTTTGCTCATGACAACGGCAGTCAGTAACATGAGATACCCTTTTAGGTAATAACCCTTCTAATGTTACATTGTTATTATTGCATCATTATTCAATTTCATTCCCAAATATTATTCTTCGTTTCACTGTAATGTTACCTGCAGATATGCTGTACATTAGATTTAGATGTGCTCTGTCTCAGAAGTTGTTCACAGTTTGTACATTTTATTTGTAGACCACGTGGAAGATAATAATAGCGTGGAAACTCTTTTTGTCAGTCAAATTACTTTGAAGTTCACAATGTTGTACACTGTGTACACAATGGATTTAAACTGTTCAATAGGCTGTGTTGTTGAGCAGTCTGCACTGTTCAGTACACTACACACAGGATTACACACACTAAAAATTTGGACACATGGGTTTTTCATTAAGCTTTATTCTAAATATAAATAACAGTGTGGCCAGCACATCCACATAATGCCCTAGCTAAATATACACAACATAATTCACACTGGAGGGAAACCCTTTCATTCCGATGTGGGTGTAAAAGCTGGTCTATGTTTTAATCCCCGGTGGGGACTATAAATTACTATGAACACAGTAGTCCTGCATGTATAATTCACCTCAAACTGTCTCTGAGTACAAATTAACATTTCATTTTATTTCTGTAAAGGTCACTGATATCCATTGTGCATGTGCTGCTGTCATTTGATTTGATTTGATTTGATTTATGTATTAGATCCCCATTAGCTTGCTGTGAGACACAGCAGCCATTCTTCCTGGGGTCTTAAAACATATCATCATTACATTATTTATTTTATATTATTACATACATTTACATACTCATGATCCGTCTACTACATTGATAGCTAGCTCCACAGTACAATTAAATCTTCAACATTGATAATAAAGTAAATATACATTATAATGGGATATATACTATAATATATAATATAATATACACACTAACAATATACAACACACAATATATTATATATTATATAATATATATATATATTATATCACAGCTCACATGCATCTCCTTCACATCTGAAGACGGATGTCTGTTCTGTACAAAACAACAACAGTCCTGTACAGAACTAGACCACTGTCTTCTAGGGGCTAAAAGTGATTGGAACATACATTGCAAATGTATTGATATTTTACAGGGCACAGTAGTGCATATGGTAGGCTATGTACAACGTGTATATGAGAAGGCTGGTGTTAGTGTGCTATTTAAATAATGTGTTCTTCATTTCAGGGGGTGGGTGCATGCCAGTTTGAGTCTTGGAAAACAAACAAACTGGTAGACTTTTTTTTCTTTCATTGCGTTGTGTTTTAGCATTTATTTTAATACATATTCAAAGGCAATAGTTGTTTGTTTATCTGTGGTTAATAGGAGTCCAGTTTGCTCATGACAACGGCAGTCAGTAACATGATATACCCTTTTAGGTAATAACCCTTCTAATGTTACATTGTTATTATTGCAGCATTATTCAATTTCATTCCCAAATATTATTCTTGGTTTCACTGTAATGTTACCTGCAGATATGCTGTAGGCCTAGGCCTATAAGATGACTTGGTCTGTGTCATTTCTCCACAACTCCTCCAGGATATCAATCATTTCTGATCACATCTAAATGGTAAATGGTAAATGGTGCATTTATATAGCGCCTTTATCCAAGGCACTTTACAGAGATTGTGCATTACATTCACACACACATACATACACCGATGGCAGCGGAAACCATGCAAGGCACCAACTAGCACATCGGTAGCAATTAGGGGTTCAGTGTCTTGCTCAAGGACACTTCGACAGTAACTCTGCGGGAGCCCGGGTTCGAACTGGCAACCTTACGGTTACCATCCAGGCACTCTACCCCTGAGCCACCGCCGCCCCTATCTGACTGTAGACTCCAGACTTCAGCTGAAGATGAACTCTCTTGACCCCACCAGGGACATTTCTGATGAACAGGAGGAACCCAAAGACCTTGGTATGTTACTCGACCTCCCCTTTCACTCCCTCTTCTGTTTGTATTATCCCCTCAATATTCTCAATAGACACAATGAGAATCAAATATCAACTATGACTAACATATAACTACTACTTCATATTATTACTTAGTATACTAAGTAGCCACTGAATTCCTATAGTTTTAGTCATGTAATGTAGTATGGTATTTGAGGCCATTGCTAGTTAGCACTTTGTGGACTTAAAAGTAGTTGTTGTGCGACAAATCCCTGTCATGTAGCTGTTTTTCTACCTATCAACAATATTCTTTGTATTTCTTTCCAATGCAGTGCTGCATCATCAGTCTGACTGCCCTGACCTACCAGAGGTGAATGAACAAAGAAGCTTGGCAAAGAAAAAACAACACTGCTGTGATCAGTGTGGATATGTAACTCCTTACATATCCACATTTAAAATACACCAGAGAATTCACACTGGAGACAAACCATATGGATGTGATCATTGTGGACAACGCTTCCATAGAATGTCAAACTCTAAAAGACACCAACTAATTCACACTGGAGAGAAACCCTATGGGTGTGATCAGTGTGGACAACACTTCTCTACGATGTCAATCCTTAAAAGCCACCAGACAATTCACACTGGAGAGACCCCCTATCTATGTGATGAGTGTGGAAAACATTTCTCTATATTGTCCAGCCTTAAAAGACACCAGATAATTCACACCGGAGAGAAACCCTATGGGTGTGATTACTGTGAACAACACTTCAATGAATTGTCCAAACTTAAAAGACACCAGAAAATTCACACCGGAGAGAAACCCCACGGATGTGATCAGTGTGGACAACACTTCTCTGAAATGTCCAGCCTTAAGAAACACCAGAGAATTCACACTGGAGAGAAACCCTATGGATGTGATCAGTGTGGACAACACTTCTCTCAAATGTCCAACCTTAAAAGACACCAGATAATTCATACTGGAGAGAAACCATTTTGTTGTGATGTGTGTGGGAAAGCTTTTAGTCAATCAAATAGTTTAGAAGTTCACATGGTTGTACACAGTGGATTTAAACTGTTTCCCTGTGGTCAGTGTGGAAAGAGTTTTGCCAACTCAAGAAACCGAAAATGTCATGAGCGCACACATATGAAAGATTAATCTGTGTAGTGTGAACAGTATGACGAGAGCTTCATTATAGAAACACCAGCACACCCACATAAAAGTGTTGTATAATGCCTTTTTTATTTCCCCTTTTTAATGTGTTGATTGATTGCAAGTACACTGGCAACATATTTGTAGTGGTATTTCTTCACTGTGTCAAGAGTTTTCAGAGACAGATTAGAACAGATAAGTATGGTGGTGACTTGTGTTGGAGTCTGGTAGAGCCTATTGTTTGTCTTCAGACATTTTTTTTCAATTGCATCAATCTATGTACATTTATTTGTGCTTCATTGCTACATGTTTTGATTTTGTATTTTATTATGATACTGTTATACTGTATTGTATTTGTGGAGCATGTCCCACCAACATTCTGCTGCACGTAGAAATAAACAAGTCTCCATATTCAAATGCATTGACTTGACATTGGTTATTATGGATATCATATCGTTTCACTGTGCACACGGATGCTTACACACCAGAGTCCTTGTAGCGGTGCCGGAACAACATAAGTTGTAATCATAATAGATAAGATATTACAAGGCCCAATGATATATTTATAGCCACCATTTAATTACAAAAAAAAGTTTAACGTATGTAACCATGGTCCAATTCACCATGACAGTAGAAAAAATGGGCCTGTGGACACAATTCACAAGAATCTTAAAGATGGAGTGCCACAATTATTTTCCACCCTAAAACATGATCATCAGGTATTATTACAATATAAGGGGGAAGACCCTTTTCCAAAAAGTGTACAGTATTTGTTAAAATCATGCTTTTATGTGGACACGCCCACCAGTTCATTACGTATGCCTGGTTTGCCTGGTGATGGGTGGTGATGCACCTGAACTGAAGCCGCACCCACAGCTGTAGTTGTATGATAAAAGGGGAGGGGCTGATAGTGTGGTGTCACTATATTACTGTTTATTTAATTGGCCCGTTTGACTGTCAAGGGTTCAGCCTCCAGGAAGAAACCCTAAATACAAAGTTAATACACCATTGCACATACAAACAACTCCAGGGTGTCTAATGAAGTACTGTCACCTCATAGACACATGAAAAACTGGACAAATACAAAAAATGTGGCATTCCATCTTTAACATTTAGTGCACTAACTTACTCCATTATGTCAAGCCTTAAAATACACCAGATAATTCATACTGGAGATAAACCATTTTGTTGTGATGTGCTGTGTTGAAGTATCAAACCAACTTTGAGTTTTGGTCTTTGTTTTACTCCCTGATGGTGGTGAGCTATTTGAGAAGTTAATATGATTGCTGAAGTTACCATAAACACGTTAGGCCTACATGGATCTCTCTCCATTTGGTTACCAACTCTTCATTATTTCAGTTTAACTGGGAACCACCTGGATTTAAGTAGATTAGACATCCTTTCTCTCCCCTATTAGAGGTGTAGATGATTGTCCTCCTCTTTGAGGACATTTACACCCGTATTATGATATGACACTTTTGATCACCCAGGATGCAAATAGTGAACTTCCCCATCGACACCTCGGATAGTATTGAAATGCTAAGTGAAGACAGATGTCTGTACAGAACTAGACCACTGTCTTCTAGGGGCTAAAAGTGATTGGAACATAGGCTACTTTGCAAATGTATTGATATTTTTAAATACAGGTCACAGTAGTGCATACAGTAGGCTATGTACAACGTGTATATGTGAAGGCTGTTTGCTATTTATGAAGACTGTGTTCTTCATTTCAGAGGGGGATGCCATGCAGTTTAAGTCTTGGAAAACAAACAAACTGGTAGTCTTTTTTTCCTTTCATTGTGTTTTTGCCTTTATTTTAATACATATTCAAAGGGAAGAGTTGTTTGTTTATCTGTGGTTAATAGGAGTCCAGTTTGCTCATGACAACTGCAGTCAGTAACATGAGATACCCTTTTTAGGTAATAACCCTTCTAATGTTACATTGTTATTATTGCTGCATTATTCAATTTCATTCCCAAATCTTATTCTTCGTTTCACTGTAATGTTACCTGCAGATATGCTGTACATTAGATTTAGATGTGCTCTGTCTCAGAAGTTGTTCACAGTTTGTACATTTTATTTGTAGACCACGTGGAAGATAATAATAGCGTGGAAACTCTTTTTGTCAGTCAAATTACTTTGAAGTTCACAATGTTGTACACTGTGTACACAATGGATTTAAACTGTTCAATAGGCTGTGTTGTTGAGCAGTCTGCACTGTTCAGTACACTACACACAGGATTACACACACTAAAAATTTGGACACATGGGGTTTTCATTAAGCTTTATTCTAAATGTAAATAACAGTGTGGCCAGCACATCCACATAATGCCCTAGCTAAATATACACAACATAATTCACACTGGAGGGAAACCCTTTCATTCCGGTGTAAAAACTGGTCTATGTTTTAATCCCCGGTGGGGATTAGATTTCAGAATGCAATGTATTGCTGAAATTACCATAAACACAGTAGGCCTACATGTATAATTCACCTCAAACTGTCTCTAGTACAAATTAACATCATCTTATTTCTGTAAAGGTCACTGCTATCCATTGTGCATGTGCTGCTGTCATTTACATGTAGATGAACAATCTATGCATGTCCTTGAGATGAATGGGACTGTCTCTGCCCCCTCTTGTTATTCAATTTGTACCCATTGAGCATATTCGATACTGATACTGATACTCAATGGATCAGTGGAGGACACTATGTTTGACTGTGATTGTTGGAGAGACAGGTGGCCCTATTGTTCTGTTTGGCCAATCATATCAAAGCAGTTAGTGGTTCCACCTCAGACTCTCGGGTATAAGAAGACTTGGTCTGTGTCATTTCTCCACAACTCCTCCAGGATATCAATTGATCATTTCTGATCACATCTGACTGTGGACTCCAGACTTCAGCTGAAGATGAACTCTCTTGACCCCACCAGGGACATTTCTGCTGAACAGGAGGAACCCAAAGACCTTGGTATGTTACTCAACCTCCCCTTTCACTCCCCCTCTTCTGTTTTTATTCTCACCTCAATATTCTCAATATTCTCAAATATTCTCTTTTTACTTGCCCTGTTCCGTTAATATTCTAAATGTCATTGTATTATTAATTTTATTCTGAATCTTACATTGAGTTTCATTGTAATTTGTCTGGTAGTTTTGCAATAGTTTATGTTAGTTTCTGCATCACAGAAACAAACCAGATATCAACTATGCTTTTAAAATACTACTGATATTACTTAAGTATTAAGTAGCTACGTGATTCCTATATTTTTAGTCATGCAGTAGTGTAGTGAGGTTTTTGGGGCCATTGTTTTGTTAAAAGTAGTTGTTCAACAAATCCCTGTCTGCTGTCTTTCTACCTATCAACAACCGTTCCTTTGTATTTGTTTCCAATTCAGTGTTGTATCATCAGTCTGACTGCCCTGACCTACCAGAAGTGAATGAACAAGGAAGCTTGGCAAAGAAAAAACACCATTGCTGTGATCAGTGTGGAAAACACTTCCATTCCATGTCCAAACTTAAAAGCCACAAGATGATTCACACTGGAGAGAAACCGTATGGATGTGATCAGTGGGGACATCGCTTCTCTAGAATGGCACCTATCAAATACCTGTCATGTAGCTGTCTTTCTACCTATCAACAGTCTTTCCTTTGTATTTGTTTCCTACCAGAGGTAAATTAACAAAGAAGCTTGGCAAAGAAAAAACACCACTGCTGTGATCAGTGTGGAACACCCTCACATCTCCACACTGGAGAGAAACCCTATGGATGTGATGAGTGTGGAAAGCACTTCTCTATAATGTCCAGCCTTAAACGGCACCAGATAATTCACACTAGAACACCAGCACACCACATAACGTTGGTATAATACCTTTTTTGATTTACTTTTTTAAATGTGTTGATTAGTTACAACTTTTACAAGTAAACTGAACACACAGTTTACATTTTTTTAGTAAGTAAATAAGCCTTGCCAAGCCATAAGGCCTATAGGGCAGGAGCCTATCTCCTGTTTCTGGACTCCCTTGGTGGTATTTCTTATTTACTGTGTCAAGAGTTTTCATGGACATTATTAGAACAGAAATGTATTGTGTTTGAGTCTTTTATAGCCTATTTTTTATTTTACTTCTGTCATTCTGATTGTTTTTTGCCATTGCACCAATCTACCTACAATTTTTTGTTTTTGTTTCATTGCATCTGCCCCTTCATATTTTTTATTTGTATTATAAGTCTCGATATTCAATTTCATCCCGATCTTATTCTTTTTGCACTGTAATTCACTGCAGATTTGCTGTATATTATTGTCAACGCTGAGGAAGGCCCACCTGACTGAAAATGTCATGAGCGCACACATATGAAAGATTAATCTGTGTAGTGTGAACAGTATGACGAGAGCTTCATTATAGAAACACCAGCACACCCACATAAAAGTGTTGTATAATGCCTTTTTTATTTCCCCTTTTGAATGTGTTGATTGATTGCAAGTACACTGGCAACATATTTGTAGTGGTATTTCTTCACTGTGTCAAGAGTTTTCAGAGACAGATTAGAACAGATAAGTATGGTGGTGACTTGTGTTGGAGTCTGGTAGAGCCTATTGTTTGTCTTCAGACATTTTCTTTTTCTTTTTTTCAATTGCATCAATCTATGTACATTTATTTGTGCTTCATTGCTACATGTTTTGATTTTGTATTTTATTATGATACTGTTATACTGTATTGTATTTGTGGAGCATGTCCCACCAACATTCTGCTGCACGTAGAAATAAACAAGTCTCCATATTCAAATGCATTGACTTGACATTGGTTATTATGGATATCATAAAAAAAAGTTTAAGCTTTGACACAAGCTTCATTATAGATTTTTTTTTCTATTGTGATTATTATTAAACAATACTCTTTTTAGTGGAATTTCCTATTCACAGTGTCAAGAGTTTTCAGAGAGTGGTGACTGGGGTTGGAGTCTGTTAGAGCCATTTTTTTCTTCTGCCATTTTGATTGATTGTTTATTTTCCCATTGCATCAACATTTTTTTTCTCTTCTTCATTGCATCTGACCCTACATTTTGTATTATTATATGGGTGTTATACTGTGGAACACCAGCACACCACATAACGTTGGTATAATACCTTTTTTGATTTACTTTTTTAAATGTGTTGATTAGTTACAACTTTTACAAGTAAACTGAACACACAGTTTACATTTTTTTAGTAAGTAAATAAGCCTTGCCAAGCCATAAGGCCTATAGGGCAGGAGCCTATCTCCTGTTTCTGGACTCCCTTGGTGGTATTTCTTATTTACTGTGTCAAGAGTTTTCATGGCCATTATTAGAACAGAAATGTATTGTGTTTGAGTCTTTTATAGCCTTTTTTTTTTTACTTCTGTCATTCTGATTGTTTTTTGCCATTGCACCAATCTACCTACAATTTTTTGTTTTTGTTTCATTGTCCAGCCTTAAAAGGCACCAGATAATTCACACTGGAGAGAAACCCTATGGGTGTGATCACTGTGAACAACACTTCAATGAATTATCCAAACTTAAAAGACACCAGATAATTCACACTGGATAAGTTCACATGGTTGTACACACTGGATTTAAACTCTTTTTAGTGGAATTTCGTATTCACAGTGTCAAGAGTTTTCAGAGAGTGGTGACTGTGGTTGGAGTCTGTTAGAGACATTTTTTTCTTCTGCCATTTTGATTGATTGTTTCTTTTCCCATTGCATCTACATGTATTTTTCTCTTCTTCATTGCATCTGACCATACATGTTTTTTGTATTATATGGTTGTTTTACTGTGGAACACCAGCACACCACATAACGTTGGTATAATACCTTTTTTGATTTACTTTTTGAATGTGTTGATTAGTTGCAAGTAAACTGAACACACCATTGACCTGTTTTTAGTAAGTAAGTGAGCCTTGCCAAGCCATAAGGCCTACAGGGCAGGAACATATCTCCTGTTTCTGGACTCCCTTGGTGGTATTTCTTATTTACTGTGTCAACAGTTTCCAGGGACATTATTAGAACAGAAATGTATTGTGTTTGAGTCTTTTATAGCCTATTTTTTTACTTCTGTGTTTTGATTGGTTTTTTTGCCATTGCACCAATCTACCTACAATTTTTGTTTTTGTTTCATTGCATCTGACCCTTCATGTTTTTTTTTATTCTCGATGTTCAATTTCATCCCTGATGAATGCACTGTAAATCACTGCAGATTTGCTGTATATTATTGTCAACGGCAACGCTGAGTAAGGCCCACCTGACTGAAACGTGTTGGCTCATCATAGGTAAATAAACATGTGAATGGGACATTCATTGAGTGCTGGCATTCCTTCTTTCATTGTATCTGACCCTACATGTTTTATATGATACTCACACACACACACATGTAAACCAAGACACTTTCACAATATTTGACTTTACAATAGCCAGGCCTTACATTATTCAATGCCATTTCCCTAAAATACAAGACGCTACATTGAGTACTATGCATTCTATTGTTTCCTGGTGACACAATTAACATATTAAAGCCAACATTTACATCTGCAGTTTCGGTAGGCTAATGTGTGGCTATTGTTCTCAGGTTTCACCACCAATAGTTATTCATCCAGTTCACACTTCACCCTTTACATGACTGTCAGTAGTGTGAAAAACTGATTTCAATGAACGACTCATCATTTGAAAGCTTACATTCTGTGAGTAGTTTCATAATCTGCAAAAAGATGAAAAAGACCAATGTCCCTTGTGTCCTAAAGCACTGTACTTTGTCACAAATAAATACATTGCTAATTACACGTGAGATATTTACATGTGAGGTATTACCTGTATTGTCTGAATGTATTAATAAAGATGACAATTGACAGACATTCATGTGTTTTAATTGAAAAGATGAACATTACTGCAGAATATATGTAAAAGTTGAAAACAAATAGCAAAAGCAGCACAATTAATTCGTCTTGATGTACATCCTTGTCCTTGATCTGAAATAGTAAGACAAAGCAGAATGTTATTTTTTCCATTGAAAGATTGTGATGAAATATAGTAGGCTATGTACAACGTGTATATGTGAAGGCTGGTGTTAGTGTGCTATTTATGAAGACCGTGTTCTTCATTTCAGAGGGGGATGCCATGCAGTTTAAGTCTTGGAAAACAAACTGGTAGTCTTTTTTTCCTTTCATTGTGTTGTGTTGTTGCCTTTATTTTAATACATATTCAAAGGGAAGAGTTGTTTGTTTATCTGTGGTTAATAGGAGTCCAGTTTGCTCATGACAACTGCAGTCAGTAACATGAGATACCATTTTTAGGTAATAACCCTTCTAATGTTACATTGTTATTATTGCTGCATTATTCAATTTAATTCCCAAATCTTATTCTTCGTTTCACTGTAATGTTACCTGCAGATATGCTGTACATTAGATTTAGATGTGCTCTGTCTCAGAAGTTGTTCACAGTTTGTACATTTTATTTGTAGACCACGTGGAAGATAATAATAGCGTGGAAACTCTTTTTGTCAGTCAAATTACTTTGAAGTTCACAATGTTGTACACTGTGTACACAATGGATTTAAACTGTTCAATAGGCTGTGTTGTTGAGCAGTCTGCACTGTTCAGTACACTACACACAGGATTACACACACTAAACATTTGGACACATGGGGTTTTCATTAATCTTTATTCTAAATGTAAATAACAGTGTGGCCAGCACATCCACATAATGCCCTAGCTAAATATACACAACATAATTCACACTGGAGGGAAACCCTTTCATTCCGATGTGGGTGTAAAAGCTGGTCTATGTTTTAATCCCCGGTGGGGATTAGATTTCAGAATGCAATGTATTGCTGAAATTACCATAAACACAGTAGGCCTACATGTATAATTCACCTCAAACTGTCTCTAGTACAAATTAACATCATCTTATTTCTGTAAAGGTCACTGCTATCCATTGTGCATGTGCTGCTGTCATTTACATGTAGATGAACAATCTATGCATGTCCTTGAGATGAATTGAGTACTATACATTCTATTGTTTCCTGGTGACACAATTAACATATTAAAGCCAACATTTACATCTGCAGTTTCGGTAGGCTAATGTGTGGCTATTGTTCTCAGGTTTCACCACCAATAGTTATTCATCCAGTTCACACTTCACCCTTTACATGACTGTCAGTAGTGTGAAAAACTGATTTCAATGAACGACTCATCATTTGAAAGCTTACATTCTGTGAGTAGTTTCATAATCTGCAAAAAGATGAAAAAGACCAATGTCCCTTGTGTCCTAAAGCACTGTACTTTGTCACAAATAAATACATTGCTAATTACACGTGAGATATTTACATGTGAGGTATTACCTGTATTGTCTGAATGTATTAATAAAGATGACAATTGACAGACATTCATGTGTTTTAATTGAAAAGATGAACATTACTGCAGAATATATGTAAAAGTTGAAAACAAATAGCAAAAGCAGCACAATGAATTCGTCTTGATGTACATCCTTGTCCTTGATCTGAAATAGTAAGACAAAGCAGAATGTTATTTTTTCCATTGAAAGATTGTGATGAAATATAGTAGGCTATGTACAACGTGTATATGTGAAGGCTGGTGTTAGTGTGCTATTTATGAAGACCGTGTTCTTCATTTCAGAGGGGGATGCCATGCAGTTTAAGTCTTGGAAAACAAACTGGTAGTCTTTTTTTCCTTTCATTGTGTTGTGTTGTTGCCTTTATTTTAATACATATTCAAAGGGAAGAGTTGTTTGTTTATCTGTGGTTAATAGGAGTCCAGTTTGCTCATGACAACTGCAGTCAGTAACATGAGATACCATTTTTAGGTAATAACCCTTCTAATGTTACATTGTTATTATTGCTGCATTATTCAATTTAATTCCCAAATCTTATTCTTCGTTTCACTGTAATGTTACCTGCAGATATGCTGTACATTAGATTTAGATGTGCTCTGTCTCAGAAGTTGTTCACAGTTTGTACATTTTATTTGTAGACCACGTGGAAGATAATAATAGCGTGGAAACTCTTTTTGTCAGTCAAATTACTTTGAAGTTCACAATGTTGTACACTGTGTACACAATGGATTTAAACTGTTCAATAGGCTGTGTTGTTGAGCAGTCTGCACTGTTCAGTACACTACACACAGGATTACACACACTAAACATTTGGACACATGGGGTTTTCATTAATCTTTATTCTAAATGTAAATAACAGTGTGGCCAGCACATCCACATAATGCCCTAGCTAAATATACACAACATAATTCACACTGGAGGGAAACCCTTTCATTCCGATGTGGGTGTAAAAGCTGGTCTATGTTTTAATCCCCGGTGGGGATTAGATTTCAGAATGCAATGTATTGCTGAAATTACCATAAACACAGTAGGCCTACATGTATAATTCACCTCAAACTGTCTCTAGTACAAATTAACATCATCTTATTTCTGTAAAGGTCACTGCTATCCATTGTGCATGTGCTGCTGTCATTTACATGTAGATGAACAATCTATGCATGTCCTTGAGATGAATGGGACTGTCTCTGCCCCCTCTTGTTATTCAATTTGTACCCATTGAGCATATTCGGGGAGGATCCCTCCTCCCCCAACATGCTCAATGGATCAGTGGAGGACACTATGTTTGACTGTGATTGTTGGAGAGACAGGTGGCCCTATTGTTCTGTTTGGCCAATCATATCAAAGCAGTTAGTGGTTCCACCTCAGACTCTCGTGTATAAGAAGACTTGGTCTGTGTCATTTCTCCACAACTCCTCCAGGATATCAATTGATCATTTCTGATCACATCTGACTGTGGACTCCAGACTTCAGCTGAAGATGAACTCTCTTGACCCCACCAGGGACATTTCTGCTGAACAGGAGGAACCCAAAGACCTTGGTATGTTACTCAACCTCCCCTTTCACTCCCCCTCTTCTGTTTTTATTCTCACCTCAATATTCTCAATATTCTCAAATATTCTCTTTTTACTTGCCCTGTTCCGTTAATATTCTAAATGTCATTGTATTATTATTCTGAATCTTACATTGAGTTTCATTGTAATTTGTCTGGTAGTTTTGCAATAGTTTATGTTAGTTTCTGCATCACAGAAACAAACCAGATATCAACTATGCTTTTAAAATACTACTGATATTACTTAAGTATTAAGTAGCTACGTGATTCCTATATTTTTAGTCATGCAGTAGTGTAGTGAGGTTTTTGGGGCCATTGTTTTGTTAAAAGTAGTTGTTCAACAAATCCCTGTCTGCTGTCTTTCTACCTATCAACAACCGTTCCTTTGTATTTGTTTCCAATTCAGTGTTGTATCATCAGTCTGACTGCCCTGACCTACCAGAAGTGAATGAACAAGGAAGCTTGGCAAAGAAAAAACACCATTGCTGTGATCAGTGTGGAAAACACTTCCATTCCATGTCCAAACTTAAAAGCCACAAGATGATTCACACTGGAGAGAAACCGTATGGATGTGATCAGTGGGGACATCGCTTCTCTAGAATGGCACCTATCAAATACCTGTCATGTAGCTGTCTTTCTACCTATCAACAGTCTTTCCTTTGTATTTGTTTCCTACCAGAGGTAAATTAACAAAGAAGCTTGGCAAAGAAAAAACACCACTGCTGTGATCAGTGTGGAACACCCTCACATCTCCACACTGGAGAGAAACCCTATGGATGTGATGAGTGTGGAAAGCACTTCTCTATAATGTCCAGCCTTAAACGGCACCAGATAATTCACACTAGAACACCAGCACACCACATAACGTTGGTATAATACCTTTTTTGATTTACTTTTTTAAATGTGTTGATTAGTTACAACTTTTACAAGTAAACTGAACACACAGTTTACATTTTTTTAGTAAGTAAATAAGCCTTGCCAAGCCATAAGGCCTATAGGGCAGGAGCCTATCTCCTGTTTCTGGACTCCCTTGGTGGTATTTCTTATTTACTGTGTCAAGAGTTTTCATGGACATTATTAGAACAGAAATGTATTGTGTTTGAGTCTTTTATAGCCTATTTTTTTTTTTTACTTCTGTCATTCTGATTGTTTTTTGCCATTGCACCAATCTACCTACAATTTTTTGTTTTTGTTTCATTGCATCTGCCCCTTCATATTTTTTATTTGTATTATAAGTCTCGATATTCAATTTCATCCCGATCTTATTCTTTTTGCACTGTAATTCACTGCAGATTTGCTGTATATTATTGTCAACGCTGAGGAAGGCCCACCTGACTGAAAATGTCATGAGCGCACACATATGAAAGATTAATCTGTGTAGTGTGAACAGTATGACGAGAGCTTCATTATAGAAACACCAGCACACCCACATAAAAGTGTTGTATAATGCCTTTTTTATTTCCCCTTTTGAATGTGTTGATTGATTGCAAGTACACTGGCAACATATTTGTAGTGGTATTTCTTCACTGTGTCAAGAGTTTTCAGAGACAGATTAGAACAGATAAGTATGGTGGTGACTTGTGTTGGAGTCTGGTAGAGCCTATTGTTTGTCTTCAGACATTTTCTTTTTCTTTTTTTCAATTGCATCAATCTATGTACATTTATTTGTGCTTCATTGCTACATGTTTTGATTTTGTATTTTATTATGATACTGTTATACTGTATTGTATTTGTGGAGCATGTCCCACCAACATTCTGCTGCACGTAGAAATAAACAAGTCTCCATATTCAAATGCATTGACTTGACATTGGTTATTATGGATATCATAAAAAAAAGTTTAAGCTTTGACACAAGCTTCATTATAGATTTTTTTTTCTATTGTGATTATTATTAAACAATACTCTTTTTAGTGGAATTTCCTATTCACAGTGTCAAGAGTTTTCAGAGAGTGGTGACTGGGGTTGGAGTCTGTTAGAGCCATTTTTTTCTTCTGCCATTTTGATTGATTGTTTATTTTCCCATTGCATCAACATTTTTTTTCTCTTCTTCATTGCATCTGACCCTACATTTTGTATTATTATATGGGTGTTATACTGTGGAACACCAGCACACCACATAACGTTGGTATAATACCTTTTTTGATTTACTTTTTTAAATGTGTTGATTAGTTACAACTTTTACAAGTAAACTGAACACACAGTTTACATTTTTTTAGTAAGTAAATAAGCCTTGCCAAGCCATAAGGCCTATAGGGCAGGAGCCTATCTCCTGTTTCTGGACTCCCTTGGTGGTATTTCTTATTTACTGTGTCAAGAGTTTTCATGGCCATTATTAGAACAGAAATGTATTGTGTTTGAGTCTTTTATAGCCTTTTTTTTTTTACTTCTGTCATTCTGATTGTTTTTTGCCATTGCACCAATCTACCTACAATTTTTTGTTTTTGTTTCATTGTCCAGCCTTAAAAGGCACCAGATAATTCACACTGGAGAGAAACCCTATGGGTGTGATCACTGTGAACAACACTTCAATGAATTATCCAAACTTAAAAGACACCAGATAATTCACACTGGATAAGTTCACATGGTTGTACACACTGGATTTAAACTCTTTTTAGTGGAATTTCGTATTCACAGTGTCAAGAGTTTTCAGAGAGTGGTGACTGTGGTTGGAGTCTGTTAGAGACATTTTTTTCTTCTGCCATTTTGATTGATTGTTTCTTTTCCCATTGCATCTGCATGTATTTTTCTCTTCTTCATTGCATCTGACCATACATGTTTTTTGTATTATATGGTTGTTTTACTGTGGAACACCAGCACACCACATAACGTTGGTATAATACCTTTTTTGATTTACTTTTTGAATGTGTTGATTAGTTGCAAGTAAACTGAACACACCATTGACCTGTTTTTAGTAAGTAAGTGAGCCTTGCCAAGCCATAAGGCCTACAGGGCAGGAACATATCTCCTGTTTCTGGACTCCCTTGGTGGTATTTCTTATTTACTGTGTCAACAGTTTCCAGGGACATTATTAGAACAGAAATGTATTGTGTTTGAGTCTTTTATAGCCTATTTTTTTACTTCTGTGTTTTGATTGGTTTTTTTGCCATTGCACCAATCTACCTACAATTTTTGTTTTTGTTTCATTGCATCTGACCCTTCATGTTTTTTTTTATTCTCGATGTTCAATTTCATCCCTGATGAATGCACTGTAAATCACTGCAGATTTGCTGTATATTATTGTCAACGGCAACGCTGAGTAAGGCCCACCTGACTGAAACGTGTTGGCTCATCATAGGTAAATAAACATGTGAATGGGACATTCATTGAGTGCTGGCATTCCTTCTTTCATTGTATCTGACCCTACATGTTTTATATGATACTCACACACACACACATGTAAACCAAGACACTTTCACAATATTTGACTTTACAATAGCCAGGCCTTACATTATTCAATGCCATTTCCCTAAAATACAAGACGCTACATTGAGTACTATACATTCTATTGTTTCCTGGTGACACAATTAACATATTAAAGCCAACATTTACATCTGCAGTTTCGGTAGGCTAATGTGTGGCTATTGTTCTCAGGTTTCACCACCAATAGTTATTCATCCAGTTCACACTTCACCCTTTACATGACTGTCAGTAGTGTGAAAAACTGATTTCAATGAACGACTCATCATTTGAAAGCTTACATTCTGTGAGTAGTTTCATAATCTGCAAAAAGATGAAAAAGACCAATGTCCCTTGTGTCCTAAAGCACTGTACTTTGTCACAAATAAATACATTGCTAATTACACGTGAGATATTTACATGTGAGGTATTACCTGTATTGTCTGAATGTATTAATAAAGATGACAATTGACAGACATTCATGTGTTTTAATTGAAAAGATGAACATTACTGCAGAATATATGTAAAAGTTGAAAACAAATAGCAAAAGCAGCACAATGAATTCGTCTTGATGTACATCCTTGTCCTTGATCTGAAATAGTAAGACAAAGCAGAATGTTTTTTTTTCCATTGAAAGATTGTGATGAAATATAGTAGGCTATGTACAACGTGTATATGTGAAGGCTGGTGTTAGTGTGCTATTTATGAAGACCGTGTTCTTCATTTCAGAGGGGGATGCCATGCAGTTTAAGTCTTGGAAAACAAACTGGTAGTCTTTTTTTCCTTTCATTGTGTTGTGTTGTTGCCTTTATTTTAATACATATTCAAAGGGAAGAGTTGTTTGTTTATCTGTGGTTAATAGGAGTCCAGTTTGCTCATGACAACTGCAGTCAGTAACATGAGATACCATTTTTAGGTAATAACCCTTCTAATGTTACATTGTTATTATTGCTGCATTATTCAATTTAATTCCCAAATCTTATTCTTCGTTTCACTGTAATGTTACCTGCAGATATGCTGTACATTAGATTTAGATGTGCTCTGTCTCAGAAGTTGTTCACAGTTTGTACATTTTATTTGTAGACCACGTGGAAGATAATAATAGCGTGGAAACTCTTTTTGTCAGTCAAATTACTTTGAAGTTCACAATGTTGTACACTGTGTACACAATGGATTTAAACTGTTCAATAGGCTGTGTTGTTGAGCAGTCTGCACTGTTCAGTACACTACACACAGGATTACACACACTAAACATTTGGACACATGGGGTTTTCATTAATCTTTATTCTAAATGTAAATAACAGTGTGGCCAGCACATCCACATAATGCCCTAGCTAAATATACACAACATAATTCACACTGGAGGGAAACCCTTTCATTCCGATGTGGGTGTAAAAGCTGGTCTATGTTTTAATCCCCGGTGGGGATTAGATTTCAGAATGCAATGTATTGCTGAAATTACCATAAACACAGTAGGCCTACATGTATAATTCACCTCAAACTGTCTCTAGTACAAATTAACATCATCTTATTTCTGTAAAGGTCACTGCTATCCATTGTGCATGTGCTGCTGTCATTTACATGTAGATGAACAATCTATGCATGTCCTTGAGATGAATGGGACTGTCTCTGCCCCCTCTTGTTATTCAATTTGTACCCATTGAGCATATTCGGGGAGGATCCCTCCTCCCCCAACATGCTCAATGGATCAGTGGAGGACACTATGTTTGACTGTGATTGTTGGAGAGACAGGTGGCCCTATTGTTCTGTTTGGCCAATCATATCAAAGCAGTTAGTGGTTCCACCTCAGACTCTCGTGTATAAGAAGACTTGGTCTGTGTCATTTCTCCACAACTCCTCCAGGATATCAATTGATCATTTCTGATCACATCTGACTGTGGACTCCAGACTTCAGCTGAAGATGAACTCTCTTGACCCCACCAGGGACATTTCTGCTGAACAGGAGGAACCCAAAGACCTTGGTATGTTACTCAACCTCCCCTTTCACTCCCCCTCTTCTGTTTTTATTCTCACCTCAATATTCTCAATATTCTCAAATATTCTCTTTTTACTTGCCCTGTTCCGTTAATATTCTAAATGTCATTGTATTATTAATTTTATTCTGAATCTTACATTGAGTTTCATTGTAATTTGTCTGGTAGTTTTGCAATAGTTTATGTTAGTTTCTGCATCACAGAAACAAACCAGATATCAACTATGCTTTTAAAATACTACTGATATTACTTAAGTATTAAGTAGCTACGTGATTCCTATATTTTTAGTCATGCAGTAGTGTAGTGAGGTTTTTGGGGCCATTGTTTTGTTAAAAGTAGTTGTTCAACAAATCCCTGTCTGCTGTCTTTCTACCTATCAACAACCGTTCCTTTGTATTTGTTTCCAATTCAGTGTTGTATCATCAGTCTGACTGCCCTGACCTACCAGAAGTGAATGAACAAGGAAGCTTGGCAAAGAAAAAACACCATTGCTGTGATCAGTGTGGAAAACACTTCCATTCCATGTCCAAACTTAAAAGCCACAAGATGATTCACACTGGAGAGAAACCGTATGGATGTGATCAGTGGGGACATCGCTTCTCTAGAATGGCACCTATCAAATACCTGTCATGTAGCTGTCTTTCTACCTATCAACAGTCTTTCCTTTGTATTTGTTTCCTACCAGAGGTAAATTAACAAAGAAGCTTGGCAAAGAAAAAACACCACTGCTGTGATCAGTGTGGAACACCCTCACATCTCCACACTGGAGAGAAACCCTATGGATGTGATGAGTGTGGAAAGCACTTCTCTATAATGTCCAGCCTTAAACGGCACCAGATAATTCACACTAGAACACCAGCACACCACATAACGTTGGTATAATACCTTTTTTGATTTACTTTTTTAAATGTGTTGATTAGTTACAACTTTTACAAGTAAACTGAACACACAGTTTACATTTTTTTAGTAAGTAAATAAGCCTTGCCAAGCCATAAGGCCTATAGGGCAGGAGCCTATCTCCTGTTTCTGGACTCCCTTGGTGGTATTTCTTATTTACTGTGTCAAGAGTTTTCATGGACATTATTAGAACAGAAATGTATTGTGTTTGAGTCTTTTATAGCCTATTTTTTTTTTTACTTCTGTCATTCTGATTGTTTTTTGCCATTGCACCAATCTACCTACAATTTTTTGTTTTTGTTTCATTGCATCTGCCCCTTCATATTTTTTATTTGTATTATAAGTCTCGATATTCAATTTCATCCCGATCTTATTCTTTTTGCACTGTAATTCACTGCAGATTTGCTGTATATTATTGTCAACGCTGAGGAAGGCCCACCTGACTGAAAATGTCATGAGCGCACACATATGAAAGATTAATCTGTGTAGTGTGAACAGTATGACGAGAGCTTCATTATAGAAACACCAGCACACCCACATAAAAGTGTTGTATAATGCCTTTTTTATTTCCCCTTTTTAATGTGTTGATTGATTGCAAGTACACTGGCAACATATTTGTAGTGGTATTTCTTCACTGTGTCAAGAGTTTTCAGAGACAGATTAGAACAGATAAGTATGGTGGTGACTTGTGTTGGAGTCTGGTAGAGCCTATTGTTTGTCTTCAGACATTTTCTTTTTCTTTTTTTCAATTGCATCAATCTATGTACATTTATTTGTGCTTCATTGCTACATGTTTTGATTTTATATTTTATTATGATACTGTTATACTGTATTGTATTTGTGGAGCATGTCCCACCAACATTCTGCTGCACGTAGAAATAAACAAGTCTCCATATTCAAATGCATTGACTTGACATTGGTTATTATGGATATCATAAAAAAAAGTTTAAGCTTTGACACAAGCTTCATTATAGATTTTTTTTTCTATTGTGATTATTATTAAACAATACTCTTTTTAGTGGAATTTCCTATTCACAGTGTCAAGAGTTTTCAGAGAGTGGTGACTGGGGTTGGAGTCTGTTAGAGCCATTTTTTTCTTCTGCCATTTTGATTGATTGTTTATTTTCCCATTGCATCAACATTTTTTTTCTCTTCTTCATTGCATCTGACCCTACATTTTGTATTATTATATGGGTGTTATACTGTGGAACACCAGCACACCACATAACGTTGGTATAATACCTTTTTTGATTTACTTTTTTAAATGTGTTGATTAGTTACAACTTTTACAAGTAAACTGAACACACAGTTTACATTTTTTTAGTAAGTAAATAAGCCTTGCCAAGCCATAAGGCCTATAGGGCAGGAGCCTATCTCCTGTTTCTGGACTCCCTTGGTGGTATTTCTTATTTACTGTGTCAAGAGTTTTCATGGCCATTATTAGAACAGAAATGTATTGTGTTTGAGTCTTGTATAGCCTTTTTTTTTTTACTTCTGTCATTCTGATTGTTTTTTGCCATTGCACCAATCTACCTACAATTTTTTGTTTTTGTTTCATTGTCCAGCCTTAAAAGGCACCAGATAATTCACACTGGAGAGAAACCCTATGGGTGTGATCACTGTGAACAACACTTCAATGAATTATCCAAACTTAAAAGACACCAGATAATTCACACTGGATAAGTTCACATGGTTGTACACACTGGATTTAAACTCTTTTTAGTGGAATTTCGTATTCACAGTGTCAAGAGTTTTCAGAGAGTGGTGACTGTGGTTGGAGTCTGTTAGAGACATTTTTTTCTTCTGCCATTTTGATTGATTGTTTCTTTTCCCATTGCATCTGCATGTATTTTTCTCTTCTTCATTGCATCTGACCATACATGTTTTTTGTATTATATGGTTGTTTTACTGTGGAACACCAGCACACCACATAACGTTGGTATAATACCTTTTTTGATTTACTTTTTGAATGTGTTGATTAGTTGCAAGTAAACTGAACACACCATTGACCTGTTTTTAGTAAGTAAGTGAGCCTTGCCAAGCCATAAGGCCTACAGGGCAGGAACATATCTCCTGTTTCTGGACTCCCTTGGTGGTATTTCTTATTTACTGTGTCAACAGTTTCCAGGGACATTATTAGAACAGAAATGTATTGTGTTTGAGTCTTTTATAGCCTATTTTTTTACTTCTGTGTTTTGATTGGTTTTTTTGCCATTGCACCAATCTACCTACAATTTTTGTTTTTGTTTCATTGCATCTGACCCTTCATGTTTTTTTTTATTCTCGATGTTCAATTTCATCCCTGATGAATGCACTGTAAATCACTGCAGATTTGCTGTATATTATTGTCAACGGCAACGCTGAGTAAGGCCCACCTGACTGAAACGTGTTGGCTCATCATAGGTAAATAAACATGTGAATGGGACATTCATTGAGTGCTGGCATTCCTTCTTTCATTGTATCTGACCCTACATGTTTTATATGATACTCACACACACACACATGTAAACCAAGACACTTTCACAATATTTGACTTTACAATAGCCAGGCCTTACATTATTCAATGCCATTTCCCTAAAATACAAGACGCTACATTGAGTACTATACATTCTATTGTTTCCTGGTGACACAATTAACATATTAAAGCCAACATTTACATCTGCAGTTTCGGTAGGCTAATGTGTGGCTATTGTTCTCAGGTTTCACCACCAATAGTTATTCATCCAGTTCACACTTCACCCTTTACATGACTGTCAGTAGTGTGAAAAACTGATTTCAATGAACGACTCATCATTTGAAAGCTTACATTCTGTGAGTAGTTTCATAATCTGCAAAAAGATGAAAAAGACCAATGTCCCTTGTGTCCTAAAGCACTGTACTTTGTCACAAATAAATACATTGCTAATTACACGTGAGATATTTACATGTGAGGTATTACCTGTATTGTCTGAATGTATTAATAAAGATGACAATTGACAGACATTCATGTGTTTTAATTGAAAAGATGAACATTACTGCAGAATATATGTAAAAGTTGAAAACAAATAGCAAAAGCAGCACAATTAATTCGTCTTGATGTACATCCTTGTCCTTGATCTGAAATAGTAAGACAAAGCAGAATGTTATTTTTTCCATTGAAAGATTGTGATGAAATATAGTAGGCTATGTACAACGTGTATATGTGAAGGCTGGTGTTAGTGTGCTATTTATGAAGACCGTGTTCTTCATTTCAGAGGGGGATGCCATGCAGTTTAAGTCTTGGAAAACAAACTGGTAGTCTTTTTTTCCTTTCATTGTGTTGTGTTGTTGCCTTTATTTTAATACATATTCAAAGGGAAGAGTTGTTTGTTTATCTGTGGTTAATAGGAGTCCAGTTTGCTCATGACAACTGCAGTCAGTAACATGAGATACCATTTTTAGGTAATAACCCTTCTAATGTTACATTGTTATTATTGCTGCATTATTCAATTTAATTCCCAAATCTTATTCTTCGTTTCACTGTAATGTTACCTGCAGATATGCTGTACATTAGATTTAGATGTGCTCTGTCTCAGAAGTTGTTCACAGTTTGTACATTTTATTTGTAGACCACGTGGAAGATAATAATAGCGTGGAAACTCTTTTTGTCAGTCAAATTACTTTGAAGTTCACAATGTTGTACACTGTGTACACAATGGATTTAAACTGTTCAATAGGCTGTGTTGTTGAGCAGTCTGCACTGTTCAGTACACTACACACAGGATTACACACACTAAACATTTGGACACATGGGGTTTTCATTAATCTTTATTCTAAATGTAAATAACAGTGTGGCCAGCACATCCACATAATGCCCTAGCTAAATATACACAACATAATTCACACTGGAGGGAAACCCTTTCATTCCGATGTGGGTGTAAAAGCTGGTCTATGTTTTAATCCCCGGTGGGGATTAGATTTCAGAATGCAATGTATTGCTGAAATTACCATAAACACAGTAGGCCTACATGTATAATTCACCTCAAACTGTCTCTAGTACAAATTAACATCATCTTATTTCTGTAAAGGTCACTGCTATCCATTGTGCATGTGCTGCTGTCATTTACATGTAGATGAACAATCTATGCATGTCCTTGAGATGAATGGGACTGTCTCTGCCCCCTCTTGTTATTCAATTTGTACCCATTGAGCATATTCGGGGAGGATCCCTCCTCCCCCAACATGCTCAATGGATCAGTGGAGGACACTATGTTTGACTGTGATTGTTGGAGAGACAGGTGGCCCTATTGTTCTGTTTGGCCAATCATATCAAAGCAGTTAGTGGTTCCACCTCAGACTCTCGTGTATAAGAAGACTTGGTCTGTGTCATTTCTCCACAACTCCTCCAGGATATCAATTGATCATTTCTGATCACATCTGACTGTGGACTCCAGACTTCAGCTGAAGATGAACTCTCTTGACCCCACCAGGGACATTTCTGCTGAACAGAAGGAACCCAAAGACCTTGGTATGTTACTCAACCTCCCCTTTCACTCCCCCTCTTCTGTTTTTATTCTCACCTCAATATTCTCAATATTCTCAAATATTCTCTTTTTACTTGCCCTGTTCCGTTAATATTCTAAATGTCATTGTATTATTAATTTTATTCTGAATCTTACATTGAGTTTCATTGTAATTTGTCTGGTAGTTTTGCAATAGTTTATGTTAGTTTCTGCATCACAGAAACAAACCAGATATCAACTATGCTTTTAAAATACTACTGATATTACTTAAGTATTAAGTAGCTACGTGATTCCTATATTTTTAGTCATGCAGTAGTGTAGTGAGGTTTTTGGGGCCATTGTTTTGTTAAAAGTAGTTGTTCAACAAATCCCTGTCTGCTGTCTTTCTACCTATCAACAACCGTTCCTTTGTATTTGTTTCCAATGCAGTGTTGTATCATCAGTCTGACTGCCCTGACCTACCAGAAGTGAATGAACAAGGAAGCTTGGCAAAGAAAAAACACCATTGCTGTGATCAGTGTGGAAAACACTTCCATTCCATGTCCAAACTTAAAAGCCACAAGATGATTCACACTGGAGAGAAACCGTATGGATGTGATCAGTGGGGACATCGCTTCTCTAGAATGGCACCTATCAAATACCTGTCATGTAGCTGTCTTTCTACCTATCAACAGTCTTTCCTTTGTATTTGTTTCCTACCAGAGGTAAATTAACAAAGAAGCTTGGCAAAGAAAAAACACCACTGCTGTGATCAGTGTGGAACACCCTCACATCTCCACACTGGAGAGAAACCCTATGGATGTGATGAGTGTGGAAAGCACTTCTCTATAATGTCCAGCCTTAAACGGCACCAGATAATTCACACTAGAACACCAGCACACCACATAACGTTGGTATAATACCTTTTTTGATTTACTTTTTTAAATGTGTTGATTAGTTACAACTTTTACAAGTAAACTGAACACACAGTTTACATTTTTTTAGTAAGTAAATAAGCCTTGCCAAGCCATAAGGCCTATAGGGCAGGAGCCTATCTCCTGTTTCTGGACTCCCTTGGTGGTATTTCTTATTTACTGTGTCAAGAGTTTTCATGGACATTATTAGAACAGAAATGTATTGTGTTTGAGTCTTTTATAGCCTATTTTTTTTTTTTTACTTCTGTCATTCTGATTGTTTTTTGCCATTGCACCAATCTACCTACAATTTTTTGTTTTTGTTTCATTGCATCTGCCCCTTCATATTTTTTATTTGTATTATAAGTCTCGATATTCAATTTCATCCCGATCTTATTCTTTTTGCACTGTAATTCACTGCAGATTTGCTGTATATTATTGTCAACGCTGAGGAAGGCCCACCTGACTGAAAATGTCATGAGCGCACACATATGAAAGATTAATCTGTGTAGTGTGAACAGTATGACGAGAGCTTCATTATAGAAACACCAGCACACCCACATAAAAGTGTTCTATAATGCCTTTTTTATTTCCCCTTTTTAATGTGTTGATTGATTGCAAGTACACTGGCAACATATTTGTAGTGGTATTTCTTCACTGTGTCAAGAGTTTTCAGAGACAGATTAGAACAGATAAGTATGGTGGTGACTTGTGTTGGAGTCTGGTAGAGCCTATTGTTTGTCTTCAGACATTTTCTTTTTCTTTTTTTCAATTGCATCAATCTATGTACATTTATTTGTGCTTCATTGCTACATGTTTTGATTTTATATTTTATTATGATACTGTTATACTGTATTGTATTTGTGGAGCATGTCCCACCAACATTCTGCTGCACGTAGAAATAAACAAGTCTCCATATTCAAATGCATTGACTTGACATTGGTTATTATGGATATCATAAAAAAAAGTTTAAGCTTTGACACAAGCTTCATTATAGATTTTTTTTTCTATTGTGATTATTATTAAACAATACTCTTTTTAGTGGAATTTCCTATTCACAGTGTCAAGAGTTTTCAGAGAGTGGTGACTGGGGTTGGAGTCTGTTAGAGCCATTTTTTTCTTCTGCCATTTTGATTGATTGTTTATTTTCCCATTGCATCAACATTTTTTTTCTCTTCTTCATTGCATCTGACCCTACATTTTGTATTATTATATGGGTGTTATACTGTGGAACACCAGCACACCACATAACGTTGGTATAATACCTTTTTTGATTTACTTTTTTAAATGTGTTGATTAGTTACAACTTTTACAAGTAAACTGAACACACAGTTTACATTTTTTTAGTAAGTAAATAAGCCTTGCCAAGCCATAAGGCCTATAGGGCAGGAGCCTATCTCCTGTTTCTGGACTCCCTTGGTGGTATTTCTTATTTACTGTGTCAAGAGTTTTCATGGCCATTATTAGAACAGAAATGTATTGTGTTTGAGTCTTTTATAGCCTTTTTTTTTTTACTTCTGTCATTCTGATTGTTTTTTGCCATTGCACCAATCTACCTACAATTTTTTGTTTTTGTTTCATTGTCCAGCCTTAAAAGGCACCAGATAATTCACACTGGAGAGAAACCCTATGGGTGTGATCACTGTGAACAACACTTCAATGAATTATCCAAACTTAAAAGACACCAGATAATTCACACTGGATAAGTTCACATGGTTGTACACACTGGATTTAAACTCTTTTTAGTGGAATTTCGTATTCACAGTGTCAAGAGTTTTCAGAGAGTGGTGACTGTGGTTGGAGTCTGTTAGAGACATTTTTTTCTTCTGCCATTTTGATTGATTGTTTCTTTTCCCATTGCATCTGCATGTATTTTTCTCTTCTTCATTGCATCTGACCATACATGTTTTTTGTATTATATGGTTGTTTTACTGTGGAACACCAGCACACCACATAACGTTGGTATAATACCTTTTTTGATTTACTTTTTGAATGTGTTGATTAGTTGCAAGTAAACTGAACACACCATTGACCTGTTTTTAGTAAGTAAGTGAGCCTTGCCAAGCCATAAGGCCTACAGGGCAGGAACATATCTCCTGTTTCTGGACTCCCTTGGTGGTATTTCTTATTTACTGTGTCAACAGTTTCCAGGGACATTATTAGAACAGAAATGTATTGTGTTTGAGTCTTTTATAGCCTATTTTTTTACTTCTGTGTTTTGATTGGTTTTTTTGCCATTGCACCAATCTACCTACAATTTTTGTTTTTGTTTCATTGCATCTGACCCTTCATGTTTTTTTTTATTCTCGATGTTCAATTTCATCCCTGATGAATGCACTGTAAATCACTGCAGATTTGCTGTATATTATTGTCAACGGCAACGCTGAGTAAGGCCCACCTGACTGAAACGTGTTGGCTCATCATAGGTAAATAAACATGTGAATGGGACATTCATTGAGTGCTGGCATTCCTTCTTTCATTGTATCTGACCCTACATGTTTTATATGATACTCACACACACACACATGTAAACCAAGACACTTTCACAATATTTGACTTTACAATAGCCAGGCCTTACATTATTCAATGCCATTTCCCTAAAATACAAGACGCTACATTGAGTACTATACATTCTATTGTTTCCTGGTGACACAATTAACATATTAAAGCCAACATTTACATCTGCAGTTTCGGTAGGCTAATGTGTGGCTATTGTTCTCAGGTTTCACCACCAATAGTTATTCATCCAGTTCACACTTCACCCTTTACATGACTGTCAGTAGTGTGAAAAACTGATTTCAATGAACGACTCATCATTTGAAAGCTTACATTCTGTGAGTAGTTTCATAATCTGCAAAAAGATGAAAAAGACCAATGTCCCTTGTGTCCTAAAGCACTGTACTTTGTCACAAATAAATACATTGCTAATTACACGTGAGATATTTACATGTGAGGTATTACCTGTATTGTCTGAATGTATTAATAAAGATGACAATTGACAGACATTCATGTGTTTTAATTGAAAAGATGAACATTACTGCAGAATATATGTAAAAGTTGAAAACAAATAGCAAAAGCAGCACAATGAATTCGTCTTGATGTACATCCTTGTCCTTGATCTGAAATAGTAAGACAAAGCAGAATGTTATTTTTTCCATTGAAAGATTGTGATGAAATATAGTAGGCTATGTACAACGTGTATATGTGAAGGCTGGTGTTAGTGTGCTATTTATGAAGACCGTGTTCTTCATTTCAGAGGGGGATGCCATGCAGTTTAAGTCTTGGAAAACAAACTGGTAGTCTTTTTTTCCTTTCATTGTGTTGTGTTGTTGCCTTTATTTTAATACATATTCAAAGGGAAGAGTTGTTTGTTTATCTGTGGTTAATAGGAGTCCAGTTTGCTCATGACAACTGCAGTCAGTAACATGAGATACCATTTTTAGGTAATAACCCTTCTAATGTTACATTGTTATTATTGCTGCATTATTCAATTTAATTCCCAAATCTTATTCTTCGTTTCACTGTAATGTTACCTGCAGATATGCTGTACATTAGATTTAGATGTGCTCTGTCTCAGAAGTTGTTCACAGTTTGTACATTTTATTTGTAGACCACGTGGAAGATAATAATAGCGTGGAAACTCTTTTTGTCAGTCAAATTACTTTGAAGTTCACAATGTTGTACACTGTGTACACAATGGATTTAAACTGTTCAATAGGCTGTGTTGTTGAGCAGTCTGCACTGTTCAGTACACTACACACAGGATTACACACACTAAACATTTGGACACATGGGGTTTTCATTAATCTTTATTCTAAATGTAAATAACAGTGTGGCCAGCACATCCACATAATGCCCTAGCTAAATATACACAACATAATTCACACTGGAGGGAAACCCTTTCATTCCGATGTGGGTGTAAAAGCTGGTCTATGTTTTAATCCCCGGTGGGGATTAGATTTCAGAATGCAATGTATTGCTGAAATTACCATAAACACAGTAGGCCTACATGTATAATTCACCTCAAACTGTCTCTAGTACAAATTAACATCATCTTATTTCTGTAAAGGTCACTGCTATCCATTGTGCATGTGCTGCTGTCATTTACATGTAGATGAACAATCTATGCATGTCCTTGAGATGAATGGGACTGTCTCTGCCCCCTCTTGTTATTCAATTTGTACCCATTGAGCATATTCGGGGAGGATCCCTCCTCCCCCAACATGCTCAATGGATCAGTGGAGGACACTATGTTTGACTGTGATTGTTGGAGAGACAGGTGGCCCTATTGTTCTGTTTGGCCAATCATATCAAAGCAGTTAGTGGTTCCACCTCAGACTCTCGTGTATAAGAAGACTTGGTCTGTGTCATTTCTCCACAACTCCTCCAGGATATCAATTGATCATTTCTGATCACATCTGACTGTGGACTCCAGACTTCAGCTGAAGATGAACTCTCTTGACCCCACCAGGGACATTTCTGCTGAACAGAAGGAACCCAAAGACCTTGGTATGTTACTCAACCTCCCCTTTCACTCCCCCTCTTCTGTTTTTATTCTCACCTCAATATTCTCAATATTCTCAAATATTCTCTTTTTACTTGCCCTGTTCCGTTAATATTCTAAATGTCATTGTATTATTAATTTTATTCTGAATCTTACATTGAGTTTCATTGTAATTTGTCTGGTAGTTTTGCAATAGTTTATGTTAGTTTCTGCATCACAGAAACAAACCAGATATCAACTATGCTTTTACAATACTACTGATATTACTTAAGTATTAAGTAGCTACGTGATTCCTATATTTTTAGTCATGCAGTAGTGTAGTGAGGTTTTTTGGGGCCATTGTTTTGTTAAAAGTAGTTGTTCAACAAATCCCTGTCTGCTGTCTTTCTACCTATCAACAACCGTTCCTTTGTATTTGTTTCCAATGCAGTGTTGTATCATCAGTCTGACTGCCCTGACCTACCAGAAGTGAATGAACAAGGAAGCTTGGCAAAGAAAAAACACCATTGCTGTGATCAGTGTGGAAAACACTTCCATTCCATGTCCAAACTTAAAAGCCACAAGATGATTCACACTGGAGAGAAACCGTATGGATGTGATCAGTGGGGACATCGCTTCTCTAGAATGGCACCTATCAAATACCTGTCATGTAGCTGTCTTTCTACCTATCAACAGTCTTTCCTTTGTATTTGTTTCCTACCAGAGGTAAATTAACAAAGAAGCTTGGCAAAGAAAAAACACCACTGCTGTGATCAGTGTGGAACACCCTCACATCTCCACACTGGAGAGAAACCCTATGGATGTGATGAGTGTGGAAAGCACTTCTCTATAATGTCCAGCCTTAAACGGCACCAGATAATTCACACTAGAACACCAGCACACCACATAACGTTGGTATAATACCTTTTTTGATTTACTTTTTTAAATGTGTTGATTAGTTACAACTTTTACAAGTAAACTGAACACACAGTTTACATTTTTTTAGTAAGTAAATAAGCCTTGCCAAGCCATAAGGCCTATAGGGCAGGAGCCTATCTCCTGTTTCTGGACTCCCTTGGTGGTATTTCTTATTTACTGTGTCAAGAGTTTTCATGGACATTATTAGAACTGAAATGTATTGTGTTTGAGTCTTTTATAGCCTATTTTTTTTTTTTACTTCTGTCATTCTGATTGTTTTTTGCCATTGCACCAATCTACCTACAATTTTTTGTTTTTGTTTCATTGCATCTGCCCCTTCATATTTTTTATTTGTATTATAAGTCTCGATATTCAATTTCATCCCGATCTTATTCTTTTTGCACTGTAATTCACTGCAGATTTGCTGTATATTATTGTCAACGCTGAGGAAGGCCCACCTGACTGAAAATGTCATGAGCGCACACATATGAAAGATTAATCTGTGTAGTGTGAACAGTATGACGAGAGCTTCATTATAGAAACACCAGCACACCCACATAAAAGTGTTGTATAATGCCTTTTTTATTTCCCCTTTTGAATGTGTTGATTGATTGCAAGTACACTGGCAACATATTTGTAGTGGTATTTCTTCACTGTGTCAAGAGTTTTCAGAGACAGATTAGAACAGATAAGTATGGTGGTGACTTGTGTTGGAGTCTGGTAGAGCCTATTGTTTGTCTTCAGACATTTTCTTTTTCTTTTTTTCAATTGCATCAATCTATGTACATTTATTTGTGCTTCATTGCTACATGTTTTGATTTTGTATTTTATTATGATACTGTTATACTGTATTGTATTTGTGGAGCATGTCCCACCAACATTCTGCTGCACGTAGAAATAAACAAGTCTCCATATTCAAATGCATTGACTTGACATTGGTTATTATGGATATCATAAAAAAAAGTTTAAGCTTTGACACAAGCTTCATTATAGATTTTTTTTTCTATTGTGATTATTATTAAACAATACTCTTTTTAGTGGAATTTCCTATTCACAGTGTCAAGAGTTTTCAGAGAGTGGTGACTGGGGTTGGAGTCTGTTAGAGCCATTTTTTTCTTCTGCCATTTTGATTGATTGTTTATTTTCCCATTGCATCAACATTTTTTTTCTCTTCTTCATTGCATCTGACCCTACATTTTGTATTATTATATGGGTGTTATACTGTGGAACACCAGCACACCACATAACGTTGGTATAATACCTTTTTTGATTTACTTTTTTAAATGTGTTGATTAGTTACAACTTTTACAAGTAAACTGAACACACAGTTTACATTTTTTTAGTAAGTAAATAAGCCTTGCCAAGCCATAAGGCCTATAGGGCAGGAGCCTATCTCCTGTTTCTGGACTCCCTTGGTGGTATTTCTTATTTACTGTGTCAAGAGTTTTCATGGCCATTATTAGAACAGAAATGTATTGTGTTTGAGTCTTTTATAGCCTTTTTTTTTTTTACTTCTGTCATTCTGATTGTTTTTTTGCCATTGCACCAATCTACCTACAATTTTTTGTTTTTGTTTCATTGTCCAGCCTTAAAAGGCACCAGATAATTCACACTGGAGAGAAACCCTATGGGTGTGATCACTGTGAACAACACTTCAATGAATTATCCAAACTTAAAAGACACCAGATAATTCACACTGGATAAGTTCACATGGTTGTACACACTGGATTTAAACTCTTTTTAGTGGAATTTCGTATTCACAGTGTCAAGAGTTTTCAGAGAGTGGTGACTGTGGTTGGAGTCTGTTATAGACATTTTTTTCTTCTGCCATTTTGATTGATTGTTTCTTTTCCCATTGCATCTACATGTATTTTTCTCTTCTTCATTGCATCTGACCATACATGTTTTTTGTATTATATGGTTGTTTTACTGTGGAACACCAGCACACCACATAACGTTGGTATAATACCTTTTTTGATTTACTTTTTGAATGTGTTGATTAGTTGCAAGTAAACTGAACACACCATTGACCTGTTTTTAGTAAGTAAGTGAGCCTATTTTTTTTTTTTACTTCTGTCATTCTGATTGTTTTTTGCCATTGCACCAATCTACCTACAATTTTTTGTTTTTGTTTCATTGCATCTGCCCCTTCATATTTTTTATTTGTATTATAAGTCTCGATATTCAATTTCATCCCGATCTTATTCTTTTTGCACTGTAATTCACTGCAGATTTGCTGTATATTATTGTCAACGCTGAGGAAGGCCCACCTGACTGAAAATGTCATGAGCGCACACATATGAAAGATTAATCTGTGTAGTGTGAACAGTATGACGAGAGCTTCATTATAGAAACACCAGCACACCCACATAAAAGTGTTGTATAATGCCTTTTTTATTTCCCCTTTTGAATGTGTTGATTGATTGCAAGTACACTGGCAACATATTTGTAGTGGTATTTCTTCACTGTGTCAAGAGTTTTCAGAGACAGATTAGAACAGATAAGTATGGTGGTGACTTGTGTTGGAGTCTGGTAGAGCCTATTGTTTGTCTTCAGACATTTTCTTTTTTTCAATTGCATCAATCTATGTACATTTATTTGTTCTTCATTGCTACATGTTTTGATTTTGTATTTTATTATGATACTGTTATACTGTATTGTATTTGTGGAGCATGTCCCACCAACATTCTGCTGCACGTAGAAATAAACAAGTCTCCATATTCAAATGCATTGACTTGACATTGGTTATTATGGATATCATAAAAAAAAGTTTAAGCTTTGACACAAGCTTCATTATAGATTTTTTTTTCTATTGTGATTATTATTAAACATTACTCTTTTTAGTGGAATTTCCTATTCACAGTGTCAAGAGTTTTCAGAGAGTGGTGACTGGGGTTGGAGTCTGTTAGAGCCATTTTTTTCTTCTGCCATTTTGATTGATTGTTTATTTTCCCATTGCATCAACATTTTTTTCTCTTCTTCATTGCATCTGACCCTACATTTTGTATTATTATATGGGTGTTATACTGTGGAACACCAGCACACCACATAACGTTGGTATAATACCTTTTTTGATTTACTTTTTTAAATGTGTTGATTAGTTACAACTTTTACAAGTAAACTGAACACACAGTTTACATTTTTTTAGTAAGTAAATAAGCCTTGCCAAGCCATAAGGCCTATAGGGCAGGAGCCTATCTCCTGTTTCTGGACTCCCTTGGTGGTATTTCTTATTTACTGTGTCAAGAGTTTTCATGGCCATTATTAGAACAGAAATGTATTGTGTTTGAGTCTTTTATAGCCTTTTTTTTTTTTACTTCTGTCATTCTGATTGTTTTTTGCCATTGCACCAATCTACCTACAATTTTTTGTTTTTGTTTCATTGTCCAGCCTTAAAAGGCACCAGATAATTCACACTGGAGAGAAACCCTATGGGTGTGATCACTGTGAACAACACTTCAATGAATTATCCAAACTTAAAAGACACCAGATAATTCACACTGGATAAGTTCACATGGTTGTACACACTGGATTTAAACTATTTTTAGTGGAATTTCGTATTCACAGTGTCAAGAGTTTTCAGAGAGTGGTGACTGTGGTTGGAGTCTGTTAGAGACATTTTTTTCTTCTGCCATTTTGATTGATTGTTTCTTTTCCCATTGCATCTACATGTATTTTTCTCTTCTTCATTGCATCTGACCATACATGTTTTTTGTATTATATGGTTGTTTTACTGTGGAACACCAGCACACCACATAACGTTGGTATAATACCTTTTTTGATTTACTTTTTGAATGTGTTGATTAGTTGCAAGTAAACTGAACACACCATTGACCTGTTTTTAGTAAGTAAGTGAGCCTTGCCAAGCCATAAGGCCTACAGGGCAGGAACATATCTCCTGTTTCTGGACTCCCTTGGTGGTATTTCTTATTTACTGTGTCAACAGTTTCCAGGGACATTATTAGAACAGAAATGTATTGTGTTTGAGTCTTTTATAGCCTATTTTTTTACTTCTGTGTTTTGATTGGTTTTTTTTGCCATTGCACCAATCTACCTAAAATTTTTGTTTTTGTTTCATTGCATCTGACCCTTCATGTTTTTTTTTATTCTCGATGTTCAATTTCATCCCTGATGAATGCACTGTAAATCACTGCAGATTTGCTGTATATTATTGTCAACGGCAACGCTGAGTAAGGCCCACCTGACTGAAACGTGTTGGCTCATCATAGGTAAATAAACATGTGAATGGGACATTCATTGAGTGCTGGCATTCCTTCTTTCATTGTATCTGACCCTACATGTTTTATATGATACTCACACACACACATGTAAACCAAGACACTTTCACAATATTTGACTTTACAATAGCCAGGCCTTACATTATTCAATGCCATTTCCCTAAAATACAAGACGCTACATTGAGTACTATACATTCTATTGTTTCCTGGTGACACAATTAACATATTAAAGCCAACATTTACATCTGCAGTTTCGGTAGGCTAATGTGTGGCTATTGTTCTCAGGTTTCACCACCAATAGTTATTCATCCAGTTCACACTTCACCCTTTACATGACTGTCAGTAGTGTGAAAAACTGATTTCAATGAACGACTCATCATTTGAAAGCTTACATTCTGTGAGTAGTTTCATAATCTGCAAAAAGATGAAAAAGACCAATGTCCCTTGTGTCCTAAAGCACTGTACTTTGTCACAAATAAATACATTGCTAATTACACGTGAGATATTTACATGTGAGGTATTACCTGTATTGTCTGAATGTATTAATAAAGATGACAATTGACAGACATTCATGTGTTTTAATTGAAAAGATGAACATTACTGCAGAATATATGTAAAAGTTGAAAACAAATAGCAAAAGCAGCACAATTAATTCGTCTTGATGTACATCCTTGTCCTTGATCTGAAATAGTAAGACAAAGCAGAATGTTATTTTTTCCATTGAAAGATTGTGATGAAATATAGTAGGCTATGTACAACGTGTATATGTGAAGGCTGGTGTTAGTGTGCTATTTATGAAGACCGTGTTCTTCATTTCAGAGGGGGATGCCATGCAGTTTAAGTCTTGGAAAACAAACTGGTAGTCTTTTTTTCCTTTCATTGTGTTGTGTTGTTGCCTTTATTTTAATACATATTCAAAGGGAAGAGTTGTTTGTTTATCTGTGGTTAATAGGAGTCCAGTTTGCTCATGACAACTGCAGTCAGTAACATGAGATACCATTTTTAGGTAATAACCCTTCTAATGTTACATTGTTATTATTGCTGCATTATTCAATTTCATTCCCAAATCTTATTCTTCGTTTCACTGTAATGTTACCTGCAGATATGCTGTACATTAGATTTAGATGTGCTCTGTCTCAGAAGTTGTTCACAGTTTGTACATTTTATTTGTAGACCACGTGGAAGATAATAATAGCGTGGAAACTCTTTTTGTCAGTCAAATTACTTTGAAGTTCACAATGTTGTACACTGTGTACACAATGGATTTAAACTGTTCAATAGGCTGTGTTGTTGAGCAGTCTGCACTGTTCAGTACACTACACACAGGATTACACACACTAAACATTTGGACACATGGGGTTTTCATTAATCTTTATTCTAAATGTAAATAACAGTGTGGCCAGCACATCCACATAATGCCCTAGCTAAATATACACAACATAATTCACACTGGAGGGAAACCCTTTCATTCCGATGTGGGTGTAAAAGCTGGTCTATGTTTTAATCCCCGGTGGGGATTAGATTTCAGAATGCAATGTATTGCTGAAATTACCATAAACACAGTAGGCCTACATGTATAATTCACCTCAAACTGTCTCTAGTACAAATTAACATCATCTTATTTCTGTAAAGGTCACTGCTATCCATTGTGCATGTGCTGCTGTCATTTACATGTAGATGAACAATCTATGCATGTCCTTGAGATGAATGGGACTGTCTCTGCCCCCTCTTGTTATTCAATTTGTACCCATTGAGCATATTCGGGGAGGATCCCTCCTCCCCCAACATGCTCAATGGATCAGTGGAGGACACTATGTTTGACTGTGATTGTTGGAGAGACAGGTGGCCCTATTGTTCTGTTTGGCCAATCATATCAAAGCAGTTAGTGGTTCCACCTCAGACTCTCGTGTATAAGAAGACTTGGTCTGTGTCATTTCTCCACAACTCCTCCAGGATATCAATTGATCATTTCTGATCACATCTGACTGTGGACTCCAGACTTCAGCTGAAGATGAACTCTCTTGACCCCACCAGGGACATTTCTGCTGAACAGAAGGAACCCAAAGACCTTGGTATGTTACTCAACCTCCCCTTTCACTCCCCCTCTTCTGTTTTTATTCTCACCTCAATATTCTCAATATTCTCAAATATTCTCTTTTTACTTGCCCTGTTCCGTTAATATTCTAAATGTCATTGTATTATTAATTTTATTCTGAATCTTACATTGAGTTTCATTGTAATTTGTCTGGTAGTTTTGCAATAGTTTATGTTAGTTTCTGCATCACAGAAACAAACCAGATATCAACTATGCTTTTACAATACTACTGATATTACTTAAGTATTAAGTAGCTACGTGATTCCTATATTTTTAGTCATGCAGTAGTGTAGTGAGGTTTTTGGGGCCATTGTTTTGTTAAAAGTAGTTGTTCAACAAATCCCTGTCTGCTGTCTTTCTACCTATCAACAACCGTTCCTTTGTATTTGTTTCCAATGCAGTGTTGTATCATCAGTCTGACTGCCCTGACCTACCAGAAGTGAATGAACAAGGAAGCTTGGCAAAGAAAAAACACCATTGCTGTGATCAGTGTGGAAAACACTTCCATTCCATGTCCAAACTTAAAAGCCACAAGATGATTCACACTGGAGAGAAACCGTATGGATGTGATCAGTGGGGACATCGCTTCTCTAGAATGGCACCTATCAAATACCTGTCATGTAGCTGTCTTTCTACCTATCAACAGTCTTTCCTTTGTATTTGTTTCCTACCAGAGGTAAATTAACAAAGAAGCTTGGCAAAGAAAAAACACCACTGCTGTGATCAGTGTGGAACACCCTCACATCTCCACACTGGAGAGAAACCCTATGGATGTGATGAGTGTGGAAAGCACTTCTCTATAATGTCCAGCCTTAAACGGCACCAGATAATTCACACTAGAACACCAGCACACCACATAACGTTGGTATAATACCTTTTTTGATTTACTTTTTTAAATGTGTTGATTAGTTACAACTTTTACAAGTAAACTGAACACACAGTTTACATTTTTTTAGTAAGTAAATAAGCCTTGCCAAGCCATAAGGCCTATAGGGCAGGAGCCTATCTCCTGTTTCTGGACTCCCTTGGTGGTATTTCTTATTTACTGTGTCAAGAGTTTTCATGGACATTATTAGAACTGAAATGTATTGTGTTTGAGTCTTTTATAGCCTATTTTTTTTTTTTACTTCTGTCATTCTGATTGTTTTTTGCCATTGCACCAATCTACCTACAATTTTTTGTTTTTGTTTCATTGCATCTGCCCCTTCATATTTTTTATTTGTATTATAAGTCTCGATATTCAATTTCATCCCGATCTTATTCTTTTTGCACTGTAATTCACTGCAGATTTGCTGTATATTATTGTCAACGCTGAGGAAGGCCCACCTGACTGAAAATGTCATGAGCGCACACATATGAAAGATTAATCTGTGTAGTGTGAACAGTATGACGAGAGCTTCATTATAGAAACACCAGCACACCCACATAAAAGTGTTGTATAATGCCTTTTTTATTTCCCCTTTTGAATGTGTTGATTGATTGCAAGTACACTGGCAACATATTTGTAGTGGTATTTCTTCACTGTGTCAAGAGTTTTCAGAGACAGATTAGAACAGATAAGTATGGTGGTGACTTGTGTTGGAGTCTGGTAGAGCCTATTGTTTGTCTTCAGACATTTTCTTTTTCTTTTTTTCAATTGCATCAATCTATGTACATTTATTTGTGCTTCATTGCTACATGTTTTGATTTTGTATTTTATTATGATACTGTTATACTGTATTGTATTTGTGGAGCATGTCCCACCAACATTCTGCTGCACGTAGAAATAAACAAGTCTCCATATTCAAATGCATTGACTTGACATTGGTTATTATGGATATCATAAAAAAAAGTTTAAGCTTTGACACAAGCTTCATTATAGATTTTTTTTTCTATTGTGATTATTATTAAACAATACTCTTTTTAGTGGAATTTCCTATTCACAGTGTCAAGAGTTTTCAGAGAGTGGTGACTGGGGTTGGAGTCTGTTAGAGCCATTTTTTTCTTCTGCCATTTTGATTGATTGTTTATTTTCCCATTGCATCAACATTTTTTTTCTCTTCTTCATTGCATCTGACCCTACATTTTGTATTATTATATGGGTGTTATACTGTGGAACACCAGCACACCACATAACGTTGGTATAATACCTTTTTTGATTTACTTTTTTAAATGTGTTGATTAGTTACAACTTTTACAAGTAAACTGAACACACAGTTTACATTTTTTTAGTAAGTAAATAAGCCTTGCCAAGCCATAAGGCCTATAGGGCAGGAGCCTATCTCCTGTTTCTGGACTCCCTTGGTGGTATTTCTTATTTACTGTGTCAAGAGTTTTCATGGCCATTATTAGAACAGAAATGTATTGTGTTTGAGTCTTTTATAGCCTTTTTTTTTTTTTACTTCTGTCATTCTGATTGTTTTTTTGCCATTGCACCAATCTACCTACAATTTTTTGTTTTTGTTTCATTGTCCAGCCTTAAAAGGCACCAGATAATTCACACTGGAGAGAAACCCTATGGGTGTGATCACTGTGAACAACACTTCAATGAATTATCCAAACTTAAAAGACACCAGATAATTCACACTGGATAAGTTCACATGGTTGTACACACTGGATTTAAACTCTTTTTAGTGGAATTTCGTATTCACAGTGTCAAGAGTTTTCAGAGAGTGGTGACTGTGGTTGGAGTCTGTTAGAGACATTTTTTTCTTCTGCCATTTTGATTGATTGTTTCTTTTCCCATTGCATCTACATGTATTTTTCTCTTCTTCATTGCATCTGACCATACATGTTTTTTGTATTATATGGTTGTTTTACTGTGGAACACCAGCACACCACATAACGTTGGTATAATACCTTTTTTGATTTACTTTTTGAATGTGTTGATTAGTTGCAAGTAAACTGAACACACCATTGACCTGTTTTTAGTAAGTAAGTGAGCCTATTTTTTTTTTTTACTTCTGTCATTCTGATTGTTTTTTGCCATTGCACCAATCTACCTACAATTTTTTGTTTTTGTTTCATTGCATCTGCCCCTTCATATTTTTTATTTGTATTATAAGTCTCGATATTCAATTTCATCCCGATCTTATTCTTTTTGCACTGTAATTCACTGCAGATTTGCTGTATATTATTGTCAACGCTGAGGAAGGCCCACCTGACTGAAAATGTCATGAGCGCACACATATGAAAGATTAATCTGTGTAGTGTGAACAGTATGACGAGAGCTTCATTATAGAAACACCAGCACACCCACATAAAAGTGTTGTATAATGCCTTTTTTATTTCCCCTTTTTAATGTGTTGATTGATTGCAAGTACACTGGCAACATATTTGTAGTGGTATTTCTTCACTGTGTCAAGAGTTTTCAGAGACAGATTAGAACAGATAAGTATGGTGGTGACTTGTGTTGGAGTCTGGTAGAGCCTATTGTTTGTCTTCAGACATTTTCTTTTTCTTTTTTTCAATTGCATCAATCTATGTACATTTATTTGTTCTTCATTGCTACATGTTTTGATTTTGTATTTTATTATGATACTGTTATACTGTATTGTATTTGTGGAGCATGTCCCACCAACATTCTGCTGCACGTAGAAATAAACAAGTCTCCATATTCAAATGCATTGACTTGACATATCATAAAAAAAAGTTTAAGCTTTGACACAAGCTTCATTATAGATTTTTTTTTCTATTGTGATTATTATTAAACAATACTCTTTTTAGTGGAATTTCCTATTCACAGTGTCAAGAGTTTTCAGAGAGTGGTGACTGGGGTTGGAGTCTGTTAGAGCCATTTTTTTCTTCTGCCATTTTGATTGATTGTTTATTTTCCCATTGCATCAACATTTTTTTCTCTTCTTCATTGCATCTGACCCTACATTTTGTATTATTATATGGGTGTTATACTGTGGAACACCAGCACACCACATAACGTTGGTATAATACCTTTTTTGATTTACTTTTTTAAATGTGTTGATTAGTTACAACTTTTACAAGTAAACTGAACACACAGTTTACATTTTTTTAGTAAGTAAATAAGCCTTGCCAAGCCATAAGGCCTATAGGGCAGGAGCCTATCTCCTGTTTCTGGACTCCCTTGGTGGTATTTCTTATTTACTGTGTCAAGAGTTTTCATGGCCATTATTAGAACAGAAATGTATTGTGTTTGAGTCTTTTATAGCCTTTTTTTTTTTTACTTCTGTCATTCTGATTGTTTTTTGCCATTGCACCAATCTACCTACAATTTTTTGTTTTTGTTTCATTGTCCAGCCTTAAAAGGCACCAGATAATTCACACTGGAGAGAAACCCTATGTGTGTGATCACTGTGAACAACACTTCAATGAATTATCCAAACTTAAAAGACACCAGATAATTCACACTGGATAAGTTCACATGGTTGTACACACTGGATTTAAACTCTTTTTAGTGGAATTTCGTATTCACAGTGTCAAGAGTTTTCAGAGAGTGGTGACTGTGGTTGGAGTCTGTTAGAGACATTTTTTTCTTCTGCCATTTTGATTGATTGTTTCTTTTCCCATTGCATCTACATGTATTTTTCTCTTCTTCATTGCATCTGACCATACATGTTTTTTGTATTATATGGTTGTTTTACTGTGGAACACCAGCACACCACATAACGTTGGTATAATACCTTTTTTGATTTACTTTTTTAAATGTGTTGATTAGTTACAACTTTTACAAGTAAACTGAACACACAGTTTACATTTTTTTAGTAAGTAAATAAGCCTTGCCAAGCCATAAGGCCTATAGGGCAGGAGCCTATCTCCTGTTTCTGGACTCCCTTGGTGGTATTTCTTATTTACTGTGTCAAGAGTTTTCATGGCCATTATTAGAACAGAAATGTATTGTGTTTGAGTCTTTTATAGCCTTTTTTTTTTTTACTTCTGTCATTCTGATTGTTTTTTGCCATTGCACCAATCTACCTACAATTTTTTGTTTTTGTTTCATTGTCCAGCCTTAAAAGGCACCAGATAATTCACACTGGAGAGAAACCCTATGTGTGTGATCACTGTGAACAACACTTCAATGAATTATCCAAACTTAAAAGACACCAGATAATTCACACTGGATAAGTTCACATGGTTGTACACACTGGATTTAAACTCTTTTTAGTGGAATTTCGTATTCACAGTGTCAAGAGTTTTCAGAGAGTGGTGACTGTGGTTGGAGTCTGTTAGAGACATTTTTTTCTTCTGCCATTTTGATTGATTGTTTCTTTTCCCATTGCATCTACATGTATTTTTCTCTTCTTCATTGCATCTGACCATACATGTTTTTTGTATTATATGGTTGTTTTACTGTGGAACACCAGCACACCACATAACGTTGGTATAATACCTTTTTTGATTTACTTTTTGAATGTGTTGATTAGTTGCAAGTAAACTGAACACACCATTGACCTGTTTTTAGTAAGTAAGTGAGCCTTGCCAAGCCATAAGGCCTACAGGGCAGGAACATATCTCCTGTTTCTGGACTCCCTTGGTGGTATTTCTTATTTACTGTGTCAACAGTTTCCAGGGACATTATTAGAACAGAAATGTATTGTGTTTGAGTCTTTTATAGCCTATTTTTTTACTTCTGTGTTTTGATTGTTTTTTTTGCCATTGCACCAATCTACCTAAAATTTTTGTTTTTGTTTCATTGCATCTGACCCTTCATGTTTTTTTTTATTCTCGATGTTCAATTTCATCCCTGATGAATGCACTGTAAATCACTGCAGATTTGCTGTATATTATTGTCAACGGCAACGCTGAGTAAGGCCCACCTGACTGAAACGTGTTGGCTCATCATAGGTAAATAAATATGTGAATGGGACATTCATTGAGTGCTGGCATTCCTTCTTTCATTGTATCTGACCCTACATGTTTTATATGATACTCACACACACACATGTAAACCAAGACACTTTCACAATATTTGACTTTACAATAGCCAGGCCTTACATTATTCAATGCCATTTCCCTAAAATACAAGACGCTACATTGAGTACTATACATTCTATTGTTTCCTGGTGACACAATTAACATATTAAAGCCAACATTTACATCTGCAGTTTCGGTAGGCTAATGTGTGGCTATTGTTCTCAGGTTTCACCACCAATAGTTATTCATCCAGTTCACACTTCACCCTTTACATGACTGTCAGTAGTGTGAAAAACTGATTTCAATGAACGACTCATCATTTGAAAGCTTACATTCTGTGAGTAGTTTCATAATCTGCAAAAAGATGAAAAAGACCAATGTCCCTTGTGTCCTAAAGCACTGTACTTTGTCACAAATAAATACATTGCTAATTACACGTGAGATATTTACATGTGAGGTATTACCTGTATTGTCTGAATGTATTAATAAAGATGACAATTGACAGACATTCATGTGTTTTAATTGAAAAGATGAACATTACTGCAGAATATATGTAAAAGTTGAAAACAAATAGCAAAAGCAGCACAATGAATTCGTCTTGATGTACATCCTTGTCCTTGATCTGAAATAGTAAGACAAAGCAGAATGTTATTTTTTCCATTGAAAGATTGTGATGAAATATAGTAGGCTATGTACAACGTGTATATGTGAAGGCTGGTGTTAGTGTGCTATTTATGAAGACCGTGTTCTTCATTTCAGAGGGGGATGCCATGCAGTTTAAGTCTTGGAAAACAAACTGGTAGTCTTTTTTTCCTTTCATTGTGTTGTGTTGTTGCCTTTATTTTAATACATATTCAAAGGGAAGAGTTGTTTGTTTATCTGTGGTTAATAGGAGTCCAGTTTGCTCATGACAACTGCAGTCAGTAACATGAGATACCATTTTTAGGTAATAACCCTTCTAATGTTACATTGTTATTATTGCTGCATTATTCAATTTCATTCCCAAATCTTATTCTTCGTTTCACTGTAATGTTACCTGCAGATATGCTGTACATTAGATTTAGATGTGCTCTGTCTCAGAAGTTGTTCACAGTTTGTACATTTTATTTGTAGACCACGTGGAAGATAATAATAGCGTGGAAACTGTGATCACTGTGAACAACACTTCAATGAATTATCCAAACTTAAAAGACACCAGATAATTCACACTGGATAAGTTCACATGGTTGTACACACTGGATTTAAACTCTTTTTAGTGGAATTTCGTATTCACAGTGTCAAGAGTTTTCAGAGAGTGGTGACTGTGGTTGGAGTCTGTTAGAGACATTTTTTTCTTCTGCCATTTTGATTGATTGTTTCTTTTCCCATTGCATCTACATGTATTTTTCTCTTCTTCATTGCATCTGACCATACATGTTTTTTGTATTATATGGTTGTTTTACTGTGGAACACCAGCACACCACATAACGTTGGTATAATACCTTTTTTGATTTACTTTTTGAATGTGTTGATTAGTTGCAAGTAAACTGAACACACCATTGACCTGTTTTTAGTAAGTAAGTGAGCCTTGCCAAGCCATAAGGCCTACAGGGCAGGAACATATCTCCTGTTTCTGGACTCCCTTGGTGGTATTTCTTATTTACTGTGTCAACAGTTTCCAGGGACATTATTAGAACAGAAATGTATTGTGTTTGAGTCTTTTATAGCCTATTTTTTTACTTCTGTGTTTTGATTGGTTTTTTTGCCATTGCACCAATCTACCTACATTTTTTGTTTTTGTTTCATTGCATCTGACCCTTCATGTTTTTTTTTATTCTCGATGTTCAATTTCATCCCTGATGAATGCACTGTAAATCACTGCAGATTTGCTGTATATTATTGTCAACGGCAACGCTGAGTAAGGCCCACCTGACTGAAACGTGTTGGCTCATCATAGGTAAATAAACATGTGAATGGGACATTCATTGAGTGCTGGCATTCCTTCTTTCATTGTATCTGACCCTACATGTTTTATATGATACTCACACACACACATGTAAACCAAGACACTTTCACAATATTTGACTTTACAATAGCCAGGCCTTACATTATTCAATGCCATTTCCCTAAAATACAAGACGCTACATTGAGTACTATACATTCTATTGTTTCCTGGTGACACAATTAACATATTAAAGCCAACATTTACATCTGCAGTTTCGGTAGGCTAATGTGTGGCTATTGTTCTCAGGTTTCACCACCAATAGTTATTCATCCAGTTCACACTTCACCCTTTACATGACTGTCAGTAGTGTGAAAAACTGATTTCAATGAACGACTCATCATTTGAAAGCTTACATTCTGTGAGTAGTTTCATAATCTGCAAAAAGATGAAAAAGACCAATGTCCCTTGTGTCCTAAAGCACTGTACTTTGTCACAAATAAATACATTGCTAATTACACGTGAGATATTTACATGTGAGGTATTACCTGTATTGTCTGAATGTATTAATAAAGATGACAATTGACAGACATTCATGTGTTTTAATTGAAAAGATGAACATTACTGCAGAATATATGTAAAAGTTGAAAACAAATAGCAAAAGCAGCACAATGAATTCGTCTTGATGTACATCCTTGTCCTTGATCTGAAATAGTAAGACAAAGCAGAATGTTATTTTTTCCATTGAAAGATTGTGATGAAATATAGTAGGCTATGTACAACGTGTATATGTGAAGGCTGGTGTCAGTCAAATTACTTTGAAGTTCACAATGTTGTACACTGTGTACACAATGGATTTAAACTGTTCAATAGGCTGTGTTGTTGAGCAGTCTGCACTGTTCAGTACACTACACACAGGATTACACACACTAAACATTTGGATACATGGGGTTTTCATTAATCTTTATTCTAAATGTAAATAACAGTGTGGCCAGCACATCCACATAATGCCCCAGCTAAATATACACAACATAATTCACACTGGAGGGAAACCCTTTCATTCCGATGTGGGTGTAAAAGCTGGTCTATGTTTTAATCCCCGGTGGGGATTAGATTTCAGAATGCAATGTATTGCTGAAATTACCATAAACACAGTAGGCCTACATGTATAATTCACCTCAAACTGTCTCTAGTACAAATTAACATCATCTTATTTCTGTAAAGGTCACTGCTATCCATTGTGCATGTGCTGCTGTCATTTACATGTAGATGAACAATCTATGCATGTCCTTGAGATGAATGGGACTGTCTCTGCCCCCTCTTGTTATTCAATTTGTACCCATTGAGCATATTCGATACTGATACTGATACTCAATGGATCAGTGGAGGACACTATGTTTGACTGTGATTGTTGGAGAGACAGGTGGCCCTATTGTTCTGTTTGGCCAATCATATCAAAGCAGTTAGTGGTTCCACCTCAGACTCTCGTGTATAAGAAGACTTGGTCTGTGTCATTTCTCCACAACTCCTCCAGGATATCAATTGATCATTTCTGATCACATCTGACTGTGGACTCCAGACTTCAGCTGAAGATGAACTCTCTTGACCCCACCAGGGACATTTCTGCTGAACAGGAGGAACCCAAAGACCTTGGTATGTTACTCAACCTCCCCTTTCACTCCCCCTCTTCTGTTTTTATTCTCACCTCAATATTCTCAATATTCTCAAATATTCTCTTTTTACTTGCCCTGTTCCGTTAATATTCTAAATGTCATTGTATTATTAATTTTATTCTGAATCTTACATTGAGTTTCATTGTAATTTGTCTGGTAGTTTTGCAATAGTTTATGTTAGTTTCTGCATCACAGAAACAAACCAGATATCAACTATGCTTTTACAATACTACTGATATTACTTAAGTATTAAGTAGCTACGTGATTCCTATATTTTTAGTCATGCAGTAGTGTAGTGAGGTTTTTGGGGCCATTGTTTTGTTAAAAGTAGTTGTTCAACAAATCCCTGTCTGCTGTCTTTCTACCTATCAACAACCGTTCCTTTGTATTTGTTTCCAATTCAGTGTTGTATCATCAGTCTGACTGCCCTGACCTACCAGAAGTGAATGAACAAGGAAGCTTGGCAAAGAAAAAACACCATTGCTGTGATCAGTGTGGAAAACACTTCCATTCCATGTCCAAACTTAAAAGCCACAAGATGATTCACACTGGAGAGAAACCGTATGGATGTGATCAGTGGGGACATCGCTTCTCTAGAATGGCACCTATCAAATACCTGTCATGTAGCTGTCTTTCTACCTATCAACAGTCTTTCCTTTGTATTTGTTTCCTACCAGAGGTAAATTAACAAAGAAGCTTGGCAAAGAAAAAACACCACTGCTGTGATCAGTGTGGAACACCCTCACATCTCCACACTGGAGAGAAACCCTATGGATGTGATGAGTGTGGAAAGCACTTCTCTATAATGTCCAGCCTTAAACGGCACCAGATAATTCACACTAGAACACCAGCACACCACATAACGTTGGTATAATACCTTTTTTGATTTACTTTTTTAAATGTGTTGATTAGTTACAACTTTTACAAGTAAACTGAACACACAGTTTACATTTTTTTAGTAAGTAAATAAGCCTTGCCAAGCCATAAGGCCTATAGGGCAGGAGCCTATCTCCTGTTTCTGGACTCCCTTGGTGGTATTTCTTATTTACTGTGTCAAGAGTTTTCATGGACATTATTAGAACAGAAATGTATTGTGTTTGAGTCTTTTATAGCCTATTTTTTTTTTTACTTCTGTCATTCTGATTGTTTTTTGCCATTGCACCAATCTACCTACAATTTTTAGTTTTTGTTTCATTGCATCTGCCCCTTCATATTTTTTATTTGTATTATAAGTCTCGATATTCAATTTCATCCCGATCTTATTCTTTTTGCACTGTAATTCACTGCAGATTTGCTGTATATTATTGTCAACGCTGAGGAAGGCCCACCTGACTGAAAATGTCATGAGCGCACACATATGAAAGATTAATCTGTGTAGTGTGAACAGTATGACGAGAGCTTCATTATAGAAACACCAGCACACCCACATAAAAGTGTTGTATAATGCCTTTTTTATTTCCCCTTTTTAATGTGTTGATTGATTGCAAGTACACTGGCAACATATTTGTAGTGGTATTTCTTCACTGTGTCAAGAGTTTTCAGAGACAGATTAGAACAGATAAGTATGGTGGTGACTTGTGTTGGAGTCTGGTAGAGCCTATTGTTTGTCTTCAGACATTTTCTTTTTCTTTTTTTCAATTGCATCAATCTATGTACATTTATTTGTGCTTCATTGCTACATGTTTTGATTTTGTATTTTATTATGATACTGTTATACTGTAGTGTATTTGTGGAGCATGTCCCACCAACATTCTGCTGCACGTAGAAATAAACAAGTCTCCATATTCAAATGCATTGACTTGACATTGGTTATTATGGATATCATAAAAAAAAGTTTAAGCTTTGACACAAGCTTCATTATAGATTTTTTTTTCTATTGTGATTATTATTAAACAATACTCTTTTTAGTGGAATTTCCTATTCACAGTGTCAAGAGTTTTCAGAGAGTGGTGACTGGGGTTGGAGTCTGTTAGAGCCATTTTTTTCTTCTGCCATTTTGATTGATTGTTTATTTTCCCATTGCATCAACATTTTTTTTCTCTTCTTCATTGCATCTGACCCTACATTTTGTATTATTATATGGGTGTTATACTGTGGAACACCAGCACACCACATAACGTTGGTATAATACCTTTTTTGATTTACTTTTTTAAATGTGTTGATTAGTTACAACTTTTACAAGTAAACTGAACACACAGTTTACATTTTTTTAGTAAGTAAATAAGCCTTGCCAAGCCATAAGGCCTATAGGGCAGGAGCCTATCTCCTGTTTCTGGACTCCCTTGGTGGTATTTCTTATTTACTGTGTCAAGAGTTTTCATGGCCATTATTAGAACAGAAATGTATTGTGATTGAGTCTTTTATAGCCTTTTTTTTTTTACTTCTGTCATTCTGATTGTTTTTTGCCATTGCACCAATCTACCTACAATTTTTTGTTTTTGTTTCATTGTCCAGCCTTAAAAGGCACCAGATAATTCACACTGGAGAGAAACCCTATGGGTGTGATCACTGTGAACAACACTTCAATGAATTATCCAAACTTAAAAGACACCAGATAATTCACACTGGATAAGTTCACATGGTTGTACACACTGGATTTAAACTCTTTTTAGTGGAATTTCGTATTCACAGTGTCAAGAGTTTTCAGAGAGTGGTGACTGTGGTTGGAGTCTGTTAGAGACATTTTTTTCTTCTGCCATTTTGATTGATTGTTTCTTTTCCCATTGCATCTACATGTATTTTTCTCTTCTTCATTGCATCTGACCATACATGTTTTTTGTATTATATGGTTGTTTTACTGTGGAACACCAGCACACCACATAACGTTGGTATAATACCTTTTTTGATTTACTTTTTGAATGTGTTGATTAGTTGCAAGTAAACTGAACACACCATTGACCTGTTTTTAGTAAGTAAGTGAGCCTTGCCAAGCCATAAGGCCTACAGGGCAGGAACATATCTCCTGTTTCTGGACTCCCTTGGTGGTATTTCTTATTTACTGTGTCAACAGTTTCCAGGGACATTATTAGAACAGAAATGTATTGTGTTTGAGTCTTTTATAGCCTATTTTTTTACTTCTGTGTTTTGATTGTTTTTTTTGCCATTGCACCAATCTACCTACAATTTTTGTTTTTGTTTCATTGCATCTGACCCTTCATGTTTTTTTTTATTCTCGATGTTCAATTTCATCCCTGATGAATGCACTGTAAATCACTGCAGATTTGCTGTATATTATTGTCAACGGCAACGCTGAGTAAGGCCCACCTGACTGAAACGTGTTGGCTCATCATAGGTAAATAAACATGTGAATGGGACATTCATTGAGTGCTGGCATTCCTTCTTTCATTGTATCTGACCCTACATGTTTTATATGATACTCACACACACACATGTAAACCAAGACACTTTCACAATATTTGACTTTACAATAGCCAGGCCTTACATTATTCAATGCCATTTCCCTAAAATACAAGACGCTACATTGAGTACTATACATTCTATTGTTTCCTGGTGACACAATTAACATATTAAAGCCAACATTTACATCTGCAGTTTCGGTAGGCTAATGTGTGGCTATTGTTCTCAGGTTTCACCACCAATAGTTATTCATCCAGTTCACACTTCACCCTTTACATGACTGTCAGTAGTGTGAAAAACTGATTTCAATGAACGACTCATCATTTGAAAGCTTACATTCTGTGAGTAGTTTCATAATCTGCAAAAAGATGAAAAAGACCAATGTCCCTTGTGTCCTAAAGCACTGTACTTTGTCACAAATAAATACATTGCTAATTACACGTGAGATATTTACATGTGAGGTATTACCTGTATTGTCTGAATGTATTAATAAAGATGACAATTGACAGACATTCATGTGTTTTAATTGAAAAGATGAACATTACTGCAGAATATATGTAAAAGTTGAAAACAAATAGCAAAAGCAGCACAATGAATTCGTCTTGATGTACATCCTTGTCCTTGATCTGAAATAGTAAGACAAAGCAGAATGTTATTTTTTCCATTGAAAGATTGTGATGAAATATAGTAGGCTATGTACAACGTGTATATGTGAAGGCTGGTGTTAGTGTGCTATTTATGAAGACCGTGTTCTTCATTTCAGAGGGGAATGCCATGCAGTTTAAGTCTTGGAAAACAATCTGGTAGTCTTTTTTTCCTTTCATTGTGTTGTGTTGTTGCCTTTATTTTAATACATATTCAAAGGGAAGAGTTGTTTGTTTATCTGTGGTTAATAGGAGTCCAGTTTGCTCATGACAACTGCAGTCAGTAACATGAGATACCATTTTTAGGTAATAACCCTTCTAATGTTACATTGTTATTATTGCTGCATTATTCAATTTCATTCCCAAATCTTATTCTTCGTTTCACTGTAATGTTACCTGCAGATATGCTGTACATTAGATTTAGATGTGCTCTGTCTCAGAAGTTGTTCACAGTTTGTACATTTTATTTGTAGACCACGTGGAAGATAATAATAGCGTGGAAACTATTTTTGTCAGTCAAATTACTTTGAAGTTCACAATGTTGTACACTGTGTACACAATGGATTTAAACTGTTCAATAGGCTGTGTTGTTGAGCAGTCTGCACTGTTCAGTACACTACACACAGGATTACACACACTAAACATTTGGACACATGGGGTTTTCATTAAGCTTTATTCTAAATGTAAATGTGTGGCCAGCACATCCACATAATGCCCTAGCTAAATATACACAACATAATTCACACTGGAGGGAAACCCTTTCATTCCGATGTGGGTGTAAAAGCTGGTCTATGTTTTAATCCCCGGTGGGGATTAGATTTCAGAATGCAATGTATTGCTGAAGTTACCATAAACACAGTAGGCCTACATGTATAATTCACCTCAAACTGTCTCTAGTACAAATTAACATCATCTTATTTCTGTAAAGGTCACTGCTATCCATTGTGCATGTGCTGCTGTCATTTACATGTAGATGAACAATCTATGCATGTCCTTGAGATGAATGGGACTGTCTCTGCCCCCTCTTGTTATTCAATTTGTACCCATTGAGCATATTCGATACTGATACTGATACTCAATGGATCAGTGGAGGACACTATGTTTGACTGTGATTGTTGGAGAGACAGGTGGCCCTATTGTTCTGTTTGGCCAATCATATCAAAGCAGTTAGTGGTTCCACCTCAGACTCTCGGGTATAAGAAGACTTGGTCTGTGTCATTTCTCCACAACTCCTCCAGGATATCAATTGATCATTTCTGATCACATCTGACTGTGGACTCCAGACTTCAGCTGAAGATGAACTCTCTTTTCCCCACCAGGGACATTTCTGCTGAACAGGAGGAACCCAAAGACCTTGGTATGTTACTCAACCTCCCCTTTCACTCCCCCTCTTCTGTTTTTATTCTCACCTCAATATTCTCAATATTCTCAAATATTCTCTTTTTACTTGCCCTGTTCCGTTAATATTCTAAATGTCATTGTATTATTAATTTTATTCTGAATCTTACATTGAGTTTCATTGTAATTTGTCTGGTAGTTTTGCAATAGTTTATGTTAGTTTCTGCATCACAGAAACAAACCAGATATCAACTATGCTTTTAAAATACTACTGATATTACTTAAGTATTAAGTAGCTACGTGATTCCTATATTTTTAGTCATGCAGTAGTGTAGTGAGGTTTTTGGGGCCATTGTTTTGTTAAAAGTAGTTGTTCAACAAATCCCTGTCTGCTGTCTTTCTACCTATCAACAACCGTTCCTTTGTATTTGTTTCCAATGCAGTGTTGTATCATCAGTCTGACTGCCCTGACCTACCAGAAGTGAATGAACAAGGAAGCTTGGCAAAGAAAAAACACCATTGCTGTGATCAGTGTGGAAAACACTTTCATTCCATGTCCAAACTTAAAAGCCACCAGAGAATTCACACTGGAGAGAAACCATATGGATGTGATCAGTGTGGACAACACTTCTCTCAAATGTCCAACCTTAAGAAACACCAGAGAATTCACACTGGAGAGAAACCCTATGGATGTGATCAGTGTGGACAACACTTCTCCATGATTTCAAACCTTAAAAAACACCAGAGAATTCACACTGGAGAGAAACCCTATGGGTGTGATCAGTGTGGACAACATTTCCCTCAATTGGCCCACCTAAAAAGCCACAGGAAAATCCACACTGGAGAGAAACCACATGGATGTGATCAGTGTGGACAACACTTCTCTGAAATGTCCAGCCTTAAGAAACACCAGAGAATTCACACTGGAGAGAAACCCTATGGATGTGATCAGTGTGGACAACACTTCTCTGAAATGTCCAGCCTTAAGAAACACCAGAGAATTCACACTGGAGAGAAACCCTATGGGTGTGATCATTGTGGACAACACTTCTCCATGATTTCAAACCTTAGAAAACACCAGAGAATTCACACTGGAGAGAAACCATATGGATGTGATCAGTGTGGACAACACTTCTCTCAAATGTCCAACCTTAAAACACACCAGAGAATTCACACTGGGGAGAAACCCTATGGATGTGATGTGTGTGGAAAAGCTTTTAGTCAACCAATTACTTTAAAAGCTCACAAGGTTGTACACACTGGATGTAAACTGTTTCCATGTGGTCAGTGTGGAAAGAGTTTCGCCACTTCAAGCAGCCGAAAATGTCATGAGCGCAAACATATGGAAGATAAATCTGTTTAGTGTGAACAGCATGACACAAGCTTCATTATAGGGTATGTATAAAGATATATTGCTGATTTCTTTTTAATTATATTTTTTATTAATTGCAAGTAATCTCTTTAGTGGAATTTCGTATTCACTGTGTCAAGAGTCAAGAGATTTTGATTGATTGTTTATTTTCCCATTGCATCTACATGTATGTTTTTTATTATGGTTGTTATACTGTATTGCATTTCTGGAACACAAGCACACCACATACAAGTTGCTATAATACCTTTTTTGATTGACTTTTTTGATTAGTTGCAAGTAAACTGAACACACCGTTGACCTGTTTTTAGTAAGTAAGTAAGTCTTGCCGAGCCATAAGGCCTATAGGGCAGGAGCCTATCTCCTGTTTCTGGACTCCCTTGGTGGTATTTCTTATTTACTGTTTCAAGAGTTTTCAGGGACATTATTAGAACAGAAATGTATTGTGTTTGAGTCTTTTAGAGCCTATTTATTTTTTACTTATGTCATTTATTTTGTTTGTTTTTGCCATTGCACCAATCTACCTACAAATTTTGTTTTTGTTTCATTGCATCTGACCCTTCATGTTTTTTTATTTGTATTATAAATCTCGATATTCAATTTAATCCCCAATCTTATTCTTTTTTTTAACTGTAATTCACTGCAGATTTGCTGTATATTGTGCTTTGTCTCAGATGTTGTTCACACACCCACGAACAGAACATTTACCCCTAAAATAAGTGCTGGGGGAATTTTGAGCAATCATCAGCAAATTCAGTTTGGCTCATCAGAGGTAAATAAACATGTTAAAGGGACATTCATTGAGTGCTGGCATTTCTTCTTTCATTGTACTGTATCTGACCCTACATGTTTTATATGATACTGTTATACTGAATTGACTCTGTGGAACAGAACATGTCCCACCAACATTATGCTGAGATAGAAATAAACAAGTGTCAATATTCAATTTAATTCTCAATTGTATTCTTTCTTTCACTGTTGTTGGTGTATTTGCTGTATATTAGATTTAGATGATCTTGTATTTCTGTCATTTTGGGATCCATTGGCTGGGTGGCAATGGAACATGTTCAGTAATTGTTTCTGGCTCTGAAATATAATGCTGATGTGATTCTACAGTTTGCATGTTGTGTTGTTTCTGCCATTGAAGGTATGTGTGTTGTTGAGCAGTCTGCACTGTTCAGTACACTACACACAGGATTACACACACTAAAAATTTGGACACATGGGGTTTTCATTAAGCTTTATTCTAAATGTAAATAATAGTGTGGCCAGCACATCCACATAATGCCCTAGCTAAATATACACAACATAATTCACACTGGAGGGAAACCCTTTCATTCCGATGTGGGTGTAAAAGCTGGTCTATGTTTTAATCCCCGGTGGGGATTAGATTTCAGAATGCAATGTATTGCTGAAGTTACCATAAACACAGTAGGCCTACATGTATAATTCACCTCAAACTGTCTCTAGTACAAATTAACATCATCTTATTTCTGTAAAGGTCACTGCTATCCATTGTGCATGTGCTGCTGTCATTTACATGTAGATGAACAATCTATGCATGTCCTTGAGATGAATGGGACTGTCTCTGCCCCCTCTTGTTATTCAATTTGTACCCATTGAGCATATTCGATACTGATACTGATACTCAATGGATCAGTGGAGGACACTATGTTTGACTGTGATTGTTGGAGAGACAGGTGGCCCTATTGTTCTGTTTGGCCAATCATATCAAAGCAGTTAGTGGTTCCACCTCAGACTCTCGGGTATAAGAAGACTTGGTCTGTGTCATTTCTCCACAACTCCTCCAGGATATCAATTGATCATTTCTGATCACATCTGACTGTGGACTCCAGACTTCAGCTGAAGATGAACTCTCTTTTCCCCACCAGGGACATTTCTGCTGAACAGGAGGAACCCAAAGACCTTGGTATGTTACTCAACCTCCCCTTTCACTCCCCCTCTTCTGTTTTTATTCTCACCTCAATATTCTCAATATTCTCAAATATTCTCTTTTTACTTGCCCTGTTCCGTTAATATTCTAAATGTCATTGTATTATTAATTTTATTCTGAATCTTACATTGAGTTTCATTGTAATTTGTCTGGTAGTTTTGCAATAGTTTATGTTAGTTTCTGCATCACAGAAACAAACCAGATATCAACTATGCTTTTAAAATACTACTGATATTACTTAAGTATTAAGTAGCTACGTGATTCCTATATTTTTAGTCATGCAGTAGTGTAGTGAGGTTTTTGGGGCCATTGTTTTTTAAAAATTTGTTGTTCAACAAATCCCTGTCTGCTGTCTTTCTACCTATCAACAACCGTTCCTTTGTATTTGTTTCCAATGCAGTGTTGTATCATCAGTCTGACTGCCCTGACCTACCAGAAGTGAATGAACAAGGAAGCTTGGCAAAGAAAAAAACACCATTGCTGTGATCAGTGTGGAAAACACTTTCATTCCATGTCCAAACTTAAAAGCCACCAGATAATTCACACTGGAGAGAAACCATATGGATGTGATCAGTGTGGACAACACTTCTCTCAAATGTCCAACCTTAAGAAACACCAGAGAATTCACACTGGAGAGAAACCCTATGGATGTGATCAGTGTGGACAACACTTCTCCATGATTTCAAACCTTAAAAAACACCAGAGAATTCACACTGGAGAGAACCCCTATGGGTGTGATCAGTGTGGACAACATTTCCCTCAATTGGCCCACCTAAAAAGCCACAGGAAAATCCACACTGGAGAGAAACCACATGGATGTGATCAGTGTGGACAACACTTCTCTGAAATGTCCAGCCTTAAGAAACACCAGAGAATTCACACTGGAGAGAAACCCTATGGGTGTGATCATTGTGGACAACACTTCTCCATGATTTCAAACCTTAGAAAACACCAGAGAATTCACACTGGAGAGAAACCATATGGATGTGATCAGTGTGGACAACACTTCTCTCAAATGTCCAACCTTAAAACACACCAGAGAATTCACACTGGGGAGAAACCCTATGGATGTGATGTGTGTGGAAAAGCTTTTAGTCAACCAATTACTTTAAAAGCTCACAAGGTTGTACACACTGGATGTAAACTGTTTCCATGTGGTCAGTGTGGAAAGAGTTTCGCCACTTCAAGCAGCCGAAAATGTCATGAGCGCAAACATATGGAAGATAAATCTGTTTAGTGTGAACAGCATGACACAAGCTTCATTATAGGGTATGTATAAAGATATATTGCTGATTTTTTTTTAATTATATTTTTTATTAATTGCAAGTAATCTCTTTAGTGGAATTTCGTATTCACTGTGTCAAGAGTCAAGAGATTTTGATTGATTGTTTATTTTCCCATTGCATCTACATGTATGTTTTTTATTATGGTTGTTATACTGTATTGCATTTCTGGAACACAAGCACACCACATACAAGTTGCTATAATACCTTTTTTGATTGACTTTTTTTATTAGTTGCAAGTAAACTGAACACACCGTTGACCTGTTTTTAGTAAGTAAGTAAGTCTTGCCGAGCCATAAGGCCTATAGGGCAGGAGCCTATCTCCTGTTTCTGGACTCCCTTGGTGGTATTTCTTATTTACTGTTTCAAGAGTTTTCAGGGACATTATTAGAACAGAAATGTATTGTGTTTGAGTCTTTTAGAGCCTATTTATTTTTTACTTATGTCATTTATTTTGTTTGTTTTTGCCATTGCACCAATCTACCTACAAATTTTGTTTTTGTTTCATTGCATCTGACCCTTCATGTTTTTTTATTTGTATTATAAATCTCGATATTCAATTTAATCCCCAATCTTATTCTTTTTTTTAACTGTAATTCACTGCAGATTTGCTGTATATTGTGCTTTGTCTCAGATGTTGTTCACACACCCACGAACAGAACATTTACCCCTAAAATAAGTGCTGGGGGAATTTTGAGCAATCATCAGCAAATTCAGTTTGGCTCATCAGAGGTAAATAAACATGTTATGGGACATTCATTGAGTGCTGGCATTTCTTCTTTCATTGTACTGTATCTGACCCTACATGTTTTATATGATACTGTTATACTGAATTGACTCTGTGGAACAGAACATGTCCCACCAACATTATGCTGAGATAGAAATAAACAAGTGTCAATATTCAATTTAATTCTCAATTGTATTCTTTCTTTCACTGTTGTTGGTGCATTTGCTGTATATTAGATTTAGATGATCTTGTATTTCTGTCATTTTGGGATCCATTGGCTGGGTGGCAATGGAACATGTTCAGTAATTGTTTCTGGCTCTGAAATATAATGCTGATGTGATTCTACAGTTTGCATGTTGTGTTGTTTCTGCCGTTGAAGGTATGTGTGTTGTTGAGCAGTCTGCACTGTTCAGTACACTACACACAGGATTACACACACTAAAAATGTGGACACATGGGGTTTTCATTAAGCTTTATTCTAAATGTAAATAATAGTGTGGCCAGCACATCCACATAATGCCCTAGCTAAATATACACAACATAATTCACACTGGAGGGAAACCCTTTCATTCCGATGTGGGTGTAAAAGCTGGTCTATGTTTTAATCCCCGGTGGGGATTAGATTTCAGAATGCAATGTATTGCTGAAGTTACCATAAACACAGTAGGCCTACATGTATAATTCACCTCAAACTGTCTCTAGTACAAATTAACATCATCTTATTTCTGTAAAGGTCACTGCTATCCATTGTGCATGTGCTGCTGTCATTTACATGTAGATGAACAATCTATGCATGTCCTTGAGATGAATGGGACTGTCTCTGCCCCCTCTTGTTATTCAATTTGTACCCATTGAGCATATTTGATACTGATACTGATACTCAATGGATCAGTGGAGGACACTATGTTTGACTGTGATTGTTGGAGAGACAGGTGGCCCTATTGTTCTGTTTGGCCAATCATATCAAAGCAGTTAGTGGTTCCACCTCAGACTCTCGGGTATAAGAAGACTTGGTCTGTGTCATTTCTCCACAACTCCTCCAGGATATCAATTGATCATTTCTGATCACATCTGACTGTGGACTCCAGACTTCAGCTGAAGATGAACTCTCTTGACCCCACCAGGGACATTTCTGCTGAACAGGAGGAACCCAAAGACCTTGGTATGTTACTCAACCTCCCCTTTCACTCCCCCTCTTCTGTTTTTATTCTCACCTCAATATTCTCAATATTCTCAAATATTCTCTTTTTACTTGCCCTGTTCCGTTAATATTCTAAATGTCATTGTATTATTAATTTTATTCTGAATCTTACATTGAGTTTCATTGTAATTTGTCTGGTAGTTTTGCAATAGTTTATGTTAGTTTCTGCATCACAGAAACAAACCAGATATCAACTATGCTTTTAAAATACTACTGATATTACTTAAGTATTAAGTAGCTACGTGATTCCTATATTTTTAGTCATGCAGTAGTGTAGTGAGGTTTTTGGGGCCATTGTTTTGTTAAAAGTAGTTGTTCAACAAATCCCTGTCTGCTGTCTTTCTACCTATCAACAACCGTTCCTTTGTATTTGTTTCCAATGCAGTGTTGTATCATCAGTCTGACTGCCCTGACCTACCAGAAGTGAATGAACAAGGAAGCTTGGCAAAGAAAAAACACCATTGCTGTGATCAGTGTGGAAAACACTTTCATTCCATGTCCAAACTTAAAAGCCACCAGAGAATTCACACTGGAGAGAAACCATATGGATGTGATCAGTGTGGACAACACTTCTCTCAAATGTCCAACCTTAAGAAACACCAGAGAATTCACACTGGAGAGAAACCCTATGGATGTGATCAGTGTGGACAACACTTCTCCATGATTTCAAACCTTAAAAAACACCAGAGAATTCACACTGGAGAGAAACCCTATGGGTGTGATCAGTGTGGACAACATTTCCCTCAATTGGCCCACCTAAAAAGCCACAGGAAAATCCACACTGGAGAGAAACCACATGGATGTGATCAGTGTGGACAACACTTCTCTGAAATGTCCAGCCTTAAGAAACACCAGAGAATTCACACTGGAGAGAAACCCTATGGATGTGATCAGTGTGGACAACACTTCTCTGAAATGTCCAGCCTTAAGAAACACCAGAGAATTCACACTGGAGAGAAACCCTATGGGTGTGATCATTGTGGACAACACTTCTCCATGATTTCAAACCTTAGAAAACACCAGAGAATTCACACTGGAGAGAAACCATATGGATGTGATCAGTGTGGACAACACTTCTCTCAAATGTCCAACCTTAAAACACACCAGAGAATTCACACTGGGGAGAAACCCTATGGATGTGATGTGTGTGGAAAAGCTTTTAGTCAACCAATTACTTTAAAAGCTCACAAGGTTGTACACACTGGATGTAAACTGTTTCCATGTGGTCAGTGTGGAAAGAGTTTCGCCACTTCAAGCAGCCGAAAATGTCATGAGCGCAAACACATGGAAGATAAATCTGTTTAGTGTGAACAGCATGACACAAGCTTCATTATAGGGTATGTATAAAGATATATTGCTGATTTTTTTTTTAATTATATTTTTTATTAATTGCAAGTAATCTCTTTAGTGGAATTTCGTATTCACTGTGTCAAGAGTCAAGAGATTTTGATTGATTGTTTATTTTCCCATTGCATCTACATGTATGTTTTTTATTATGGTTGTTATACTGTATTGCATTTCTGGAACACAAGCACACCACATACAAGTTGCTATAATACCTTTTTTGATTGACTTTTTTGATTAGTTGCAAGTAAACTGAACACACCGTTGACCTGTTTTTAGTAAGTAAGTAAGTAAGTCTTGCCGAGCCATAAGGCCTATAGGGCAGGAGCCTATCTCCTGTTTCTGGACTCCCTTGGTGGTATTTCTTATTTACTGTTTCAAGAGTTTTCAGGGACATTATTAGAACAGAAATGTATTGTGTTTGAGTCTTTTAGAGCCTATTTATTTTTTACTTATGTCATTTATTTTGTTTGTTTTTGCCATTGCACCAATCTACCTACAAATTTTGTTTTTGTTTCATTGCATCTGACCCTTCATGTTTTTTTATTTGTATTATAAATCTCGATATTCAATTTAATCCCCAATCTTATTCTTTTTTTTAACTGTAATTCACTGCAGATTTGCTGTATATTGTGCTTTGTCTCAGATGTTGTTCACACACCCACGAACAGAACATTTACCCCTAAAATAAGTGCTGGGGGAATTTTGAGCAATCATCAGCAAATTCAGTTTGGCTCATCAGAGGTAAATAAACATGTTAAAGGGACATTCATTGAGTGCTGGCATTTCTTCTTTCATTGTACTGTATCTGACCCTACATGTTTTATATGATACTGTTATACTGAATTGACTCTGTGGAACATAACATGTCCCACCAACATTATGCTGAGATAGAAATAAACAAGTGTCAATATTCAATTTAATTCTCAATTGTATTCTTTCTTTCACTGTTGTTGGTGTATTTGCTGTATATTAGATTTAGATGATCTTGTATTTCTGTCATTTTGGGATCCATTGGCTGGGTGGCAATGGAACATGTTCAGTAATTGTTTCTGGCTCTGAAATATAATGCTGATGTGATTCTACAGTTTGCATGTTGTGTTGTTTCTGCCGTTGAAGGTATGGGTGTTGTTGAGCAGTCTGCACTGTTCAGTACACTACACACAGGATTACACACACTAACAATTTGGACACATGGGGTTTTCATTAAGCTTTATTCTAAATGTAAATAATAGTGTGGCCAGCACATCCACATAATGCCCTAGCTAAATATACACAACATAATTCATACTGGAGGGAAACCCCTTCATTCCGATGTGGGTGTAAAAGCTGGTCTATGTTTTAATCCCCGGTGGGGATTAGATTTCAGAATGCAATGTATTGCTGAAGTTACCATAAACACAGTAGGCCTACATGTATAATTCACCTCAAACTGTCTCTAGTACAAATTAACATCATCTTATTTCTGTAAAAGGTCACTGCTATCCATTGTGCATGTGCTGCTGTCATTTACATGTAGATGAACAATCTATGCATGTCCTTGAGATGAATGGGACTGTCTCTGCCCCCTCTTGTTATTCAATTTGTACCCATTGAGCATATTCGATACTGATACTGATACTCAATGGATCAGTGGAGGACACTATGTTTGACTGTGATTGTTGGAGAGACAGGTGGCCCTATTGTTCTGTTTGGCCAATCATATCAAAGCAGTTAGTGGTTCCACCTCAGACTCTCGGGTATAAGAAGACTTGGTCTGTGTCATTTCTCCACAACTCCTCCAGGATATCAATTGATCATTTCTGATCACATCTGACTGTGGACTCCAGACTTCAGCTGAAGATGAACTCTCTTGACCCCACCAGGGACATTTCTGCTGAACAGGAGGAACCCAAAGACCTTGGTATGTTACTCAACCTCCCCTTTCACTCCCCCTCTTCTGTTTTTATTCTCACCTCAATATTCTCAATATTCTCAAATATTCTCTTTTTACTTGCCCTGTTCCGTTAATATTCTAAATGTCATTGTATTATTAATTTTATTCTGAATCTTACATTGAGTTTCATTGTAATTTGTCTGGTAGTTTTGCAATAGTTTATGTTAGTTTCTGCATCACAGAAACAAACCAGATATCAACTATGCTTTTAAAATACTACTGATATTACTTAAGTATTAAGTAGCTACGTGATTCCTATATTTTTAGTCATGCAGTAGTGTAGTGAGGTTTTTGGGGCCATTGTTTTGTTAAAAGTAGTTGTTCAACAAATCCCTGTCTGCTGTCTTTCTACCTATCAACAACCGTTCCTTTGTATTTGTTTCCAATGCAGTGTTGTATCATCAGTCTGACTGCCCTGACCTACCAGAAGTGAATGAACAAGGAAGCTTGGCAAAGAAAAAACACCATTGCTGTGATCAGTGTGGAAAACACTTTCATTCCATGTCCAAACTTAAAAGCCACCAGAGAATTCACACTGGAGAGAAACCATATGGATGTGATCAGTGTGGACAACACTTCTCTCAAATGTCCAACCTTAAGAAACACCAGAGAATTCACACTGGAGAGAAACCCTATGGATGTGATCAGTGTGGACAACACTTCTCCATGATTTCAAACCTTAAAAAACACCAGAGAATTCACACTGGAGAGAAACCCTATGGGTGTGATCAGTGTGGACAACATTTCCCTCAATTGGCCCACCTAAAAAGCCACAGGAAAATCCACACTGGAGAGAAACCACATGGATGTGATCAGTGTGGACAACACTTCTCTGAAATGTCCAGCCTTAAGAAACACCAGAGAATTCACACTGGAGAGAAACCCTATGGATGTGATCAGTGTGGACAACACTTCTCTGAAATGTCCAGCCTTAAGAAACACCAGAGAATTCACACTGGAGAGAAACCCTATGGGTGTGATCATTGTGGACAACACTTCTCCATGATTTCAAACCTTAGAAAACACCAGAGAATTCACACTGGAGAGAAACCATATGGATGTGATCAGTGTGGACAACACTTCTCTCAAATGTCCAACCTTAAAACACACCAGAGAATTCACACTGGGGAGAAACCCTATGGATGTGATGTGTGTGGAAAAGCTTTTAGTCAACCAATTACTTTAAAAGCTCACAAGGTTGTACACACTGGATGTAAACTGTTTCCATGTGGTCAGTGTGGAAAGAGTTTCGCCACTTCAAGCAGCCGAAAATGTCATGAGCGCAAACATATGGAAGATAAATCTGTTTAGTGTGAACAGCATGACACAAGCTTCATTATAGGGTATGTATAAAGATATATTGCTGATTTCTTTTTAATTATATTTTTTATTAATTGCAAGTAATCTCTTTAGTGGAATTTCGTATTCACTGTGTCAAGAGTCAAGAGATTTTGATTGATTGTTTATTTTCCCATTGCATCTACATGTATGTTTTTTATTATGGTTGTTATACTGTATTGCATTTCTGGAACACAAGCACACCACATACAAGTTGCTATAATACCTTTTTTGATTGACTTTTTTGATTAGTTGCAAGTAAACTGAACACACCGTTGACCTGTTTTTAGTAAGTAAGTAAGTCTTGCCGAGCCATAAGGCCTATAGGGCAGGAGCCTATCTCCTGTTTCTGGACTCCCTTGGTGGTATTTCTTATTTACTGTTTCAAGAGTTTTCAGGGACATTATTAGAACAGAAATGTATTGTGTTTGAGTCTTTTAGAGCCTATTTATTTTTTACTTATGTCATTTATTTTGTTTGTTTTTGCCATTGCACCAATCTACCTACAAATTTTGTTTTTGTTTCATTGCATCTGACCCTTCATGTTTTTTTATTTGTATTATAAATCTCGATATTCAATTTAATCCCCAATCTTATTCTTTTTTTTAACTGTAATTCACTGCAGATTTGCTGTATATTGTGCTTTGTCTCAGATGTTGTTCACACACCCACGAACAGAACATTTACCCCTAAAATAAGTGCTGGGGGAATTTTGAGCAATCATCAGCAAATTCAGTTTGGCTCATCAGAGGTAAATAAACATGTTAAAGGGACATTCATTGAGTGCTGGCATTTCTTCTTTCATTGTACTGTATCTGACCCTACATGTTTTATATGATACTGTTATACTGAATTGACTCTGTGGAACAGAACATGTCCCACCAACATTATGCTGAGATAGAAATAAACAAGTGTCAATATTCAATTTAATTCTCAATTGTATTCTTTCTTTCACTGTTGTTGGTGTATTTGCTGTATATTAGATTTAGATGATCTTGTATTTCTGTCATTTTGGGATCCATTGGCTGGGTGGCAATGGAACATGTTCAGTAATTGTTTCTGGCTCTGAAATATAATGCTGATGTGATTCTACAGTTTGCATGTTGTGTTGTTTCTGCCGTTGAAGGTATGTGTGTTGTTGAGCAGTCTGCACTGTTCAGTACACTACACACAGGATTACACACACTAAAAATTTGGACACATGGGGTTTTCATTAAGCTTTATTCTAAATGTAAATAATAGTGTGGCCAGCACATCCACATAATGCCCTAGCTAAATATACACAACATAATTCACACTGGAGGGAAACCCTTTCATTCCGATGTGGGTGTAAAAGCTGGTCTATGTTTTAATCCCCGGTGGGGATTAGATTTCAGAATGCAATGTATTGCTGAAGTTACCATAAACACAGTAGGCCTACATGTAGAATTCACCTCAAACTGTCTCTAGTACAAATTAACATCAACTTATTTCTGTAAAGGTCACTGCTATCCATTGTGCATGTGCTGCTGTCATTTACATGTAGATGAACAATCTATGCATGTCCTTGAGATGAATGGGACTGTCTCTGCCCCCTCTTGTTATTCAATTTGTACCCATTGAGCATATTCGATACTGATACTGATACTCAATGGATCAGTGGAGGACACTATGTTTGACTGTGATTGTTGGACAGACAGGTGGCCCTATTGTTCTGTTTGGCCAATCATATCAAAGCAGTTAGTGGTTCCACCTCAGACTCTCGGGTATAAGAAGACTTGGTCTGTGTCATTTCTCCACAACTCCTCCAGGATATCAATTGATCATTTCTGATCACATCTGACTGTGGACTCCAGACTTCAGCTGAAGATGAACTCTCTTGACCCCACCAGGGACATTTCTGCTGAACAGGAGGAACCCAAAGACCTTGGTATGTTACTCAACCTCCCCTTTCACTCCCCCTCTTCTGTTTTTATTCTCACCTCAATATTCTCAATATTCTCAAATATTCTCTTTTTACTTGCCCTGTTCCGTTAATATTCTAAATGTCATTGTATTATTAATTTTATTCTGAATCTTACATTGAGTTTCATTGTAATTTGTCTGGTAGTTTTGCAATAGTTTATGTTAGTTTCTGCATCACAGAAACAAACCAGATATCAACTATGCTTTTAAAATACTACTGATATTACTTAAGTATTAAGTAGCTACGTGATTCCTATATTTTTAGTCATGCAGTAGTGTAGTGAGGTTTTTGGGGCCATTGTTTTGTTAAAAGTAGTTGTTCAACAAATCCCTGTCTGCTGTCTTTCTACCTATCAACAACCGTTCCTTTGTATTTGTTTCCAATGCAGTGTTGTATCATCAGTCTGACTGCCCTGACCTACCAGAAGTGAATGAACAAGGAAGCTTGGCAAAGAAAAAACACCATTGCTGTGATTAGTGTGGAAAACACTTTCATTCCATGTCCAAACTTAAAAGCCACCAGAGAATTCACACTGGAGAGAAACCATATGGATGTGATCAGTGTGGACAACACTTCTCTCAAATGTCCAACCTTAAGAAACACCAGAGAATTCACACTGGAGAGAAACCCTATGGATGTGATCAGTGTGGACAACACTTCTCCATGATTTCAAACCTTAAAAAACACCAGAGAATTCACACTGGAGAGAAACCCTATGGGTGTGATCAGTGTGGACAACATTTCCCTCAATTGGCCCACCTAAAAAGCCACAGGAAAATCCACACTGGAGAGAAACCACATGGATGTGATCAGTGTGGACAACACTTCTCTGAAATGTCCAGCCTTAAGAAACACCAGAGAATTCACACTGGAGAGAAACCCTATGGATGTGATCAGTGTGGACAACACTTCTCTGAAATGTCCAGCCTTAAGAAACACCAGAGAATTCACACTGGAGAGAAACCCTATGGGTGTGATCATTGTGGACAACACTTCTCCATGATTTCAAACCTTAGAAAACACCAGAGAATTCACACTGGAGAGAAACCATATGGATGTGATCAGTGTGGACAACACTTCTCTCAAATGTCCAACCTTAAAACACACCAGAGAATTCACACTGGGGAGAAACCCTATGGATGTGATGTGTGTGGAAAAGCTTTTAGTCAACCAATTACTTTAAAAGCTCACAAGGTTGTACACACTGGATGTAAACTGTTTCCATGTGGTCAGTGTGGAAAGAGTTTCGCCACTTCAAGCAGCCGAAAATGTCATGAGCGCAAACATATGGAAGATAAATCTGTTTAGTGTGAACAGCATGACACAAGCTTCATTATAGGGTATGTATAAAGATATATTGCTGATTTTTTTTTAATTATATTTTTTATTAATTGCAAGTAATCTCTTTAGTGGAATTTCGTATTCACTGTGTCAAGAGTCAAGAGATTTTGATTGATTGTTTATTTTCCCATTGCATCTACATGTATGTTTTTTATTATGGTTGTTATACTGTATTGCATTTCTGGAACACAAGCACACCACATACAAGTTGCTATAATACCTTTTTTGATTGACTTTTTTGATTAGTTGCAAGTAAACTGAACACACCGTTGACCTGTTTTTAGTAAGTAAGTAAGTCTTGCCGAGCCATAAGGCCTATAGGGCAGGAGCCTATCTCCTGTTTCTGGACTCCCTTGGTGGTATTTCTTATTTACTGTTTCAAGAGTTTTCAGGGACATTATTAGAACAGAAATGTATTGTGTTTGAGTCTTTTAGAGCCTATTTATTTTTTACTTATGTCATTTATTTTGTTTGTTTTTGCCATTGCACCAATCTACCTACAAATTTTGTTTTTGTTTCATTGCATCTGACCCTTCATGTTTTTTTATTTGTATTATAAATCTCGATATTCAATTTAATCCCCAATCTTATTCTTTTTTTTAACTGTAATTCACTGCAGATTTGCTGTATATTGTGCTTTGTCTCAGATGTTGTTCACACACCCACGAACAGAACATTTACCCCTAAAATAAGTGCTGGGGAAATTTTGAGCAATCATCAGCAAATTCAGTTTGGCTCATCAGAGGTAAATAAACATGTTAAAGGGACATTCATTGAGTGCTGGCATTTCTTCTTTCATTGTACTGTATCTGACCCTACATGTTTTATATGATACTGTTATACTGAATTGACTCTGTGGAACAGAACATGTCCCACCAACATTATGCTGAGATAGAAATAAACAAGTGTCAATATTCAATTTAATTCTCAATTGTATTCTTTCTTTCACTGTTGTTGGTGTATTTGCTGTATATTAGATTTAGATGATCTTGTATTTCTGTCATTTTGGGATCCATTGGCTGGGTGGCAATGGAACATGTTCAGTAATTGTTTCTGGCTCTGAAATATAATGCTGATGTGATTCTACAGTTTGCATGTTGTGTTGTTTCTGCCGTTGAAGGTATGGGTGTTGTTGAGCAGTCTGCACTGTTCAGTACACTACACACAGGATTACACACACTAAAAATTTGGACACATGGGGTTTTCATTAAGCTTTATTCTAAATGTAAATAATAGTGTGGCCAGCACATCCACATAATGCCCTAGCTAAATATACACAACATAATTCACACTGGAGGGAAACCCTTTCATTCCGATGTGGGTGTAAAAGCTGGTCTATGTTTTAATCCCCGGTGGGGATTAGATTTCAGAATGCAATGTATTGCTGAAGTTACCATAAACACAGTAGGCCTACATGTATAATTCACCTCAAACTGTCTCTAGTACAAATTAACATCATCTTATTTCTGTAAAAGGTCACTGCTATCCATTGTGCATGTGCTGCTGTCATTTACATGTAGATGAACAATCTATGCATGTCCTTGAGATGAATGGGACTGTCTCTGCCCCCTCTTGTTATTCAATTTGTACCCATTGAGCATATTCGATACTGATACTGATACTCAATGGATCAGTGGAGGACACTATGTTTGACTGTGATTGTTGGAGAGACAGGTGGCCCTATTGTTCTGTTTGGCCAATCATATCAAAGCAGTTAGTGGTTCCACCTCAGACTCTCGGGTATAAGAAGACTTGGTCTGTGTCATTTCTCCACAACTCCTCCAGGATATCAATTGATCATTTCTGATCACATCTGACTGTGGACTCCAGACTTCAGCTGAAGATGAACTCTCTTGACCCCACCAGGGACATTTCTGCTGAACAGGAGGAACCCAAAGACCTTGGTATGTTACTCAACCTCCCCTTTCACTCCCCCTCTTCTGTTTTTATTCTCACCTCAATATTCTCAATATTCTCAAATATTCTCTTTTTACTTGCCCTGTTCCGTTAATATTCTAAATGTCATTGTATTATTAATTTTATTCTGAATCTTACATTGAGTTTCATTGTAATTTGTCTGGTAGTTTTGCAATAGTTTATGTTAGTTTCTGCATCACAGAAACAAACCAGATATCAACTATGCTTTTAAAATACTACTGATATTACTTAAGTATTAAGTAGCTACGTGATTCCTATATTTTTAGTCATGCAGTAGTGTAGTGAGGTTTTTGGGGCCATTGTTTTGTTAAAAGTAGTTGTTCAACAAATCCCTGTCTGCTGTCTTTCTACCTATCAACAACCGTTCCTTTGTATTTGTTTCCAATGCAGTGTTGTATCATCAGTCTGACTGCCCTGACCTACCAGAAGTGAATGAACAAGGAAGCTTGGCAAAGAAAAAACACCATTGCTGTGATCAGTGTGGAAAACACTTTCATTCCATGTCCAAACTTAAAAGCCACCAGAGAATTCACACTGGAGAGAAACCATATGGATGTGATCAGTGTGGACAACACTTCTCTCAAATGTCCAACCTTAAGAAACACCAGAGAATTCACACTGGAGAGAAACCCTATGGATGTGATCAGTGTGGACAACACTTCTCCATGATTTCAAACCTTAAAAAACACCAGAGAATTCACACTGGAGAGAAACCCTATGGGTGTGATCAGTGTGGACAACATTTCCCTCAATTGGCCCACCTAAAAAGCCACAGGAAAATCCACACTGGAGAGAAACCACATGGATGTGATCAGTGTGGACAACACTTCTCTGAAATGTCCAGCCTTAAGAAACACCAGAGAATTCACACTGGAGAGAAACCCTATGGATGTGATCAGTGTGGACAACACTTCTCTGAAATGTCCAGCCTTAAGAAACACCAGAGAATTCACACTGGAGAGAAACCCTATGGGTGTGATCATTGTGGACAACACTTCTCCATGATTTCAAACCTTAGAAAACACCAGAGAATTCACACTGGAGAGAAACCATATGGATGTGATCAGTGTGGACAACACTTCTCTCAAATGTCCAACCTTAAAACACACCAGAGAATTCACACTGGGGAGAAACCCTATGGATGTGATGTGTGTGGAAAAGCTTTTAGTCAACCAATTACTTTAAAAGCTCACAAGGTTGTACACACTGGATGTAAACTGTTTCCATGTGGTCAGTGTGGAAAGAGTTTCGCCACTTCAAGCAGCCGAAAATGTCATGAGCGCAAACATATGGAAGATAAATCTGTTTAGTGTGAACAGCATGACACAAGCTTCATTATAGGGTATGTATAAAGATATATTGCTGATTTCTTTTTAATTATATTTTTTATTAATTGCAAGTAATCTCTTTAGTGGAATTTCGTATTCACTGTGTCAAGAGTCAAGAGATTTTGATTGATTGTTTATTTTCCCATTGCATCTACATGTATGTTTTTTATTATGGTTGTTATACTGTATTGCATTTCTGGAACACAAGCACACCACATACAAGTTGCTATAATACCTTTTTTGATTGACTTTTTTGATTAGTTGCAAGTAAACTGAACACACCGTTGACCTGTTTTTAGTAAGTAAGTAAGTCTTGCCGAGCCATAAGGCCTATAGGGCAGGAGCCTATCTCCTGTTTCTGGACTCCCTTGGTGGTATTTCTTATTTACTGTTTCAAGAGTTTTCAGGGACATTATTAGAACAGAAATGTATTGTGTTTGAGTCTTTTAGAGCCTATTTATTTTTTACTTATGTCATTTATTTTGTTTGTTTTTGCCATTGCACCAATCTACCTACAAATTTTGTTTTTGTTTCATTGCATCTGACCCTTCATGTTTTTTTATTTGTATTATAAATCTCGATATTCAATTTAATCCCCAATCTTATTCTTTTTTTTAACTGTAATTCACTGCAGATTTGCTGTATATTGTGCTTTGTCTCAGATGTTGTTCACACACCCACGAACAGAACATTTACCCCTAAAATAAGTGCTGGGGGAATTTTGAGCAATCATCAGCAAATTCAGTTTGGCTCATCAGAGGTAAATAAACATGTTAAAGGGACATTCATTGAGTGCTGGCATTTCTTCTTTCATTGTACTGTATCTGACCCTACATGTTTTATATGATACTGTTATACTGAATTGACTCTGTGGAACAGAACATGTCCCACCAACATTATGCTGAGATAGAAATAAACAAGTGTCAATATTCAATTTAATTCTCAATTGTATTCTTTCTTTCACTGTTGTTGGTGTATTTGCTGTATATTAGATTTAGATGATCTTGTATTTCTGTCATTTTGGGATCCATTGGCTGGGTGGCAATGGAACATGTTCAGTAATTGTTTCTGGCTCTGAAATATAATGCTGATGTGATTCTACAGTTTGCATGTTGTGTTGTTTCTGCCGTTGAAGGTATGTGTGTTGTTGAGCAGTCTGCACTGTTCAGTACACTACACACAGGATTACACACACTAAAAATTTGGACACATGGGGTTTTCATTAAGCTTTATTCTAAATGTAAATAATAGTGTGGCCAGCACATCCACATAATGCCCTAGCTAAATATACACAACATAATTCACACTGGAGGGAAACCCTTTCATTCCGATGTGGGTGTAAAAGCTGGTCTATGTTTTAATCCCCGGTGGGGATTAGATTTCAGAATGCAATGTATTGCTGAAGTTACCATAAACACAGTAGGCCTACATGTAGAATTCACCTCAAACTGTCTCTAGTACAAATTAACATCAACTTATTTCTGTAAAGGTCACTGCTATCCATTGTGCATGTGCTGCTGTCATTTACATGTAGATGAACAATCTATGCATGTCCTTGAGATGAATGGGACTGTCTCTGCCCCCTCTTGTTATTCAATTTGTACCCATTGAGCATATTCGATACTGATACTGATACTCAATGGATCAGTGGAGGACACTATGTTTGACTGTGATTGTTGGACAGACAGGTGGCCCTATTGTTCTGTTTGGCCAATCATATCAAAGCAGTTAGTGGTTCCACCTCAGACTCTCGGGTATAAGAAGACTTGGTCTGTGTCATTTCTCCACAACTCCTCCAGGATATCAATTGATCATTTCTGATCACATCTGACTGTGGACTCCAGACTTCAGCTGAAGATGAACTCTCTTGACCCCACCAGGGACATTTCTGCTGAACAGGAGGAACCCAAAGACCTTGGTATGTTACTCAACCTCCCCTTTCACTCCCCCTCTTCTGTTTTTATTCTCACCTCAATATTCTCAATATTCTCAAATATTCTCTTTTTACTTGCCCTGTTCCGTTAATATTCTAAATGTCATTGTATTATTAATTTTATTCTGAATCTTACATTGAGTTTCATTGTAATTTGTCTGGTAGTTTTGCAATAGTTTATGTTAGTTTCTGCATCACAGAAACAAACCAGATATCAACTATGCTTTTAAAATACTACTGATATTACTTAAGTATTAAGTAGCTACGTGATTCCTATATTTTTAGTCATGCAGTAGTGTAGTGAGGTTTTTGGGGCCATTGTTTTGTTAAAAGTAGTTGTTCAACAAATCCCTGTCTGCTGTCTTTCTACCTATCAACAACCGTTCCTTTGTATTTGTTTCCAATGCAGTGTTGTATCATCAGTCTGACTGCCCTGACCTACCAGAAGTGAATGAACAAGGAAGCTTGGCAAAGAAAAAACACCATTGCTGTGATCAGTGTGGAAAACACTTTCATTCCATGTCCAAACTTAAAAGCCACCAGAGAATTCACACTGGAGAGAAACCATATGGATGTGATCAGTGTGGACAACACTTCTCTCAAATGTCCAACCTTAAGAAACACCAGAGAATTCACACTGGAGAGAAACCCTATGGATGTGATCAGTGTGGACAACACTTCTCCATGATTTCAAACCTTAAAAAACACCAGAGAATTCACACTGGAGAGAAACCCTATGGGTGTGATCAGTGTGGACAACATTTCCCTCAATTGGCCCACCTAAAAAGCCACAGGAAAATCCACACTGGAGAGAAACCACATGGATGTGATCAGTGTGGACAACACTTCTCTGAAATGTCCAGCCTTAAGAAACACCAGAGAATTCACACTGGAGAGAAACCCTATGGATGTGATCAGTGTGGACAACACTTCTCTGAAATGTCCAGCCTTAAGAAACACCAGAGAATTCACACTGGAGAGAAACCCTATGGGTGTGATCATTGTGGACAACACTTCTCCATGATTTCAAACCTTAGAAAACACCAGAGAATTCACACTGGAGAGAAACCATATGGATGTGATCAGTGTGGACAACACTTCTCTCAAATGTCCAACCTTAAAACACACCAGAGAATTCACACTGGGGAGAAACCCTATGGATGTGATGTGTGTGGAAAAGCTTTTAGTCAACCAATTACTTTAAAAGCTCACAAGGTTGTACACACTGGATGTAAACTGTTTCCATGTGGTCAGTGTGGAAAGAGTTTCGCCACTTCAAGCAGCCGAAAATGTCATGAGCGCAAACATATGGAAGATAAATCTGTTTAGTGTGAACAGCATGACACAAGCTTCATTATAGGGTATGTATAAAGATATATTGCTGATTTTTTTTTAATTATATTTTTTATTAATTGCAAGTAATCTCTTTAGTGGAATTTCGTATTCACTGTGTCAAGAGTCAAGAGATTTTGATTGATTGTTTATTTTCCCATTGCATCTACATGTATGTTTTTTATTATGGTTGTTATACTGTATTGCATTTCTGGAACACAAGCACACCACATACAAGTTGCTATAATACCTTTTTTGATTGACTTTTTTGATTAGTTGCAAGTAAACTGAACACACCGTTGACCTGTTTTTAGTAAGTAAGTAAGTCTTGCCGAGCCATAAGGCCTATAGGGCAGGAGCCTATCTCCTGTTTCTGGACTCCCTTGGTGGTATTTCTTATTTACTGTTTCAAGAGTTTTCAGGGACATTATTAGAACAGAAATGTATTGTGTTTGAGTCTTTTAGAGCCTATTTATTTTTTACTTATGTCATTTATTTTGTTTGTTTTTGCCATTGCACCAATCTACCTACAAATTTTGTTTTTGTTTCATTGCATCTGACCCTTCATGTTTTTTTATTTGTATTATAAATCTCGATATTCAATTTAATCCCCAATCTTATTCTTTTTTTTAACTGTAATTCACTGCAGATTTGCTGTATATTGTGCTTTGTCTCAGATGTTGTTCACACACCCACGAACAGAACATTTACCCCTAAAATAAGTGCTGGGGGAATTTTGAGCAATCATCAGCAAATTCAGTTTGGCTCATCAGAGGTAAATAAACATGTTAAAGGGACATTCATTGAGTGCTGGCATTTCTTCTTTCATTGTACTGTATCTGACCCTACATGTTTTATATGATACTGTTATACTGAATTGACTCTGTGGAACAGAACATGTCCCACCAACATTATGCTGAGATAGAAATAAACAAGTGTCAATATTCAATTTAATTCTCAATTGTATTCTTTCTTTCACTGTTGTTGGTGTATTTGCTGTATATTAGATTTAGATGATCTTGTATTTCTGTCATTTTGGGATCCATTGGCTGGGTGGCAATGGAACATGTTCAGTAATTGTTTCTGGCTCTGAAATATAATGCTGATGTGATTCTACAGTTTGCATGTTGTGTTGTTTCTGCCGTTGAAGGTATGGGTGTTGTTGAGCAGTCTGCACTGTTCAGTACACTACACACAGGATTACACACACTAAAAATTTGGACACATGGGGTTTTCATTAAGCTTTATTCTAAATGTAAATAATAGTGTGGCCAGCACATCCACATAATGCCCTAGCTAAATATACACAACATAATTCACACTGGAGGGAAACCCTTTCATTCCGATGTGGGTGTAAAAGCTGGTCTATGTTTTAATCCCCGGTGGGGATTAGATTTCAGAATGCAATGTATTGCTGAAGTTACCATAAACACAGTAGGCCTACATGTATAATTCACCTCAAACTGTCTCTAGTACAAATTAACATCATCTTATTTCTGTAAAAGGTCACTGCTATCCATTGTGCATGTGCTGCTGTCATTTACATGTAGATGAACAATCTATGCATGTCCTTGAGATGAATGGGACTGTCTCTGCCCCCTCTTGTTATTCAATTTGTACCCATTGAGCATATTCGATACTGATACTGATACTCAATGGATCAGTGGAGGACACTATGTTTGACTGTGATTGTTGGAGAGACAGGTGGCCCTATTGTTCTGTTTGGCCAATCATATCAAAGCAGTTAGTGGTTCCACCTCAGACTCTCGGGTATAAGAAGACTTGGTCTGTGTCATTTCTCCACAACTCCTCCAGGATATCAATTGATCATTTCTGATCACATCTGACTGTGGACTCCAGACTTCAGCTGAAGATGAACTCTCTTGACCCCACCAGGGACATTTCTGCTGAACAGGAGGAACCCAAAGACCTTGGTATGTTACTCAACCTCCCCTTTCACTCCCCCTCTTCTGTTTTTATTCTCACCTCAATATTCTCAATATTCTCAAATATTCTCTTTTTACTTGCCCTGTTCCGTTAATATTCTAAATGTCATTGTATTATTAATTTTATTCTGAATCTTACATTGAGTTTCATTGTAATTTGTCTGGTAGTTTTGCAATAGTTTATGTTAGTTTCTGCATCACAGAAACAAACCAGATATCAACTATGCTTTTAAAATACTACTGATATTACTTAAGTATTAAGTAGCTACGTGATTCCTATATTTTTAGTCATGCAGTAGTGTAGTGAGGTTTTTGGGGCCATTGTTTTGTTAAAAGTAGTTGTTCAACAAATCCCTGTCTGCTGTCTTTCTACCTATCAACAACCGTTCCTTTGTATTTGTTTCCAATGCAGTGTTGTATCATCAGTCTGACTGCCCTGACCTACCAGAAGTGAATGAACAAGGAAGCTTGGCAAAGAAAAAACACCATTGCTGTGATCAGTGTGGAAAACACTTTCATTCCATGTCCAAACTTAAAAGCCACCAGAGAATTCACACTGGAGAGAAACCATATGGATGTGATCAGTGTGGACAACACTTCTCTCAAATGTCCAACCTTAAGAAACACCAGAGAATTCACACTGGAGAGAAACCCTATGGATGTGATCAGTGTGGACAACACTTCTCCATGATTTCAAACCTTAAAAAACACCAGAGAATTCACACTGGAGAGAAACCCTATGGGTGTGATCAGTGTGGACAACATTTCCCTCAATTGGCCCACCTAAAAAGCCACAGGAAAATCCACACTGGAGAGAAACCACATGGATGTGATCAGTGTGGACAACACTTCTCTGAAATGTCCAGCCTCAAGAAACACCAGAGAATTCACACTGGAGAGAAACCCTATGGGTGTGATCATTGTGGACAACACTTCTCCATGATTTCAAACCTTAGAAAACACCAGAGAATTCACACTGGAGAGAAACCATATGGATGTGATCAGTGTGGACAACACTTCTCTCAAATGTCCAACCTTAAAACACACCAGAGAATTCACACTGGGGAGAAACCCTATGGATGTGATGTGTGTGGAAAAGCTTTTAGTCAACCAATTACTTTAAAAGCTCACAAGGTTGTACACACTGGATGTAAACTGTTTCCATGTGGTCAGTGTGGAAAGAGTTTCGCCACTTCAAGCAGCCGAAAATGTCATGAGCGCAAACATATGGAAGATAAATCTGTTTAGTGTGAACAGCATGACACAAGCTTCATTATAGGGTATGTATAAAGATATATTGCTGATTTCTTTTTAATTATATTTTTTATTAATTGCAAGTAATCTCTTTAGTGGAATTTCGTATTCACTGTGTCAAGAGTCAAGAGATTTTGATTGATTGTTTATTTTCCCATTGCATCTACATGTATGTTTTTTATTATGGTTGTTATACTGTATTGCATTTCTGGAACACAAGCACACCACATACAAGTTGCTATAATACCTTTTTTGATTGACTTTTTTGATTAGTTGCAAGTAAACTGAACACACCGTTGACCTGTTTTTAGTAAGTAAGTAAGTCTTGCCGAGCCATAAGGCCTATAGGGCAGGAGCCTATCTCCTGTTTCTGGACTCCCTTGGTGGTATTTCTTATTTACTGTTTCAAGAGTTTTCAGGGACATTATTAGAACAGAAATGTATTGTGTTTGAGTCTTTTAGAGCCTATTTATTTTTTACTTATGTCATTTATTTTGTTTGTTTTTGCCATTGCACCAATCTACCTACAAATTTTGTTTTTGTTTCATTGCATCTGACCCTTCATGTTTTTTTATTTGTATTATAAATCTCGATATTCAATTTAATCCCCAATCTTATTCTTTTTTTTAACTGTAATTCACTGCAGATTTGCTGTATATTGTGCTTTGTCTCAGATGTTGTTCACACACCCACGAACAGAACATTTACCCCTAAAATAAGTGCTGGGGGAATTTTGAGCAATCATCAGCAAATTCAGTTTGGCTCATCAGAGGTAAATAAACATGTTAAAGGGACATTCATTGAGTGCTGGCATTTCTTCTTTCATTGTACTGTATCTGACCCTACATGTTTTATATGATACTGTTATACTGAATTGACTCTGTGGAACAGAACATGTCCCACCAACATTATGCTGAGATAGAAATAAACAAGTGTCAATATTCAATTTAATTCTCAATTGTATTCTTTATTTCACTGTTGTTGGTGTATTTGCTGTATATTAGATTTAGATGATCTTGTATTTCTGTCATTTTGGGATCCATTGGCTGGGTGGCAATGGAACATGTTCAGTAATTGTTTCTGGCTCTGAAATATAATGCTGATGTGATTCTACAGTTTGCATGTTGTGTTGTTTCTGCCGTTGAAGGTATGTGTGTTGTTGAGCAGTCTTCACTGTTCAGTACACTACACACAGGATTACACACACTAAAAATTTGGACACATGGGGTTTTCATTAAGCTTTATTCTAAATGTAAATAATAGTGTGGCCAGCACATCCACATAATGCCCTAGCTAAATATACACAACATAATTCACACTGGAGGGAAACCCTTTCATTCCGATGTGGGTGTAAAAGCTGGTCTATGTTTTAATCCCCGGTGGGGATTAGATTTCAGAATGCAATGTATTGCTGAAGTTACCATAAACACAGTAGGCCTACATGTAGAATTCACCTCAAACTGTCTCTAGTACAAATTAACATCAACTTATTTCTGTAAAGGTCACTGCTATCCATTGTGCATGTGCTGCTGTCATTTACATGTAGATGAACAATCTATGCATGTCCTTGAGATGAATGGGACTGTCTCTGCCCCCTCTTGTTATTCAATTTGTACCCATTGAGCATATTCGATACTGATACTGATACTCAATGGATCAGTGGAGGACACTATGTTTGACTGTGATTGTTGGACAGACAGGTGGCCCTATTGTTCTGTTTGGCCAATCATATCAAAGCAGTTAGTGGTTCCACCTCAGACTCTCGGGTATAAGAAGACTTGGTCTGTGTCATTTCTCCACAACTCCTCCAGGATATCAATTGATCATTTCTGATCACATCTGACTGTGGACTCCAGACTTCAGCTGAAGATGAACTCTCTTGACCCCACCAGGGACATTTCTGCTGAACAGGAGGAACCCAAAGACCTTGGTATGTTACTCAACCTCCCCTTTCACTCCCCCTCTTCTGTTTTTATTCTCACCTCAATATTCTCAATATTCTCAAATATTCTCTTTTTACTTGCCCTGTTCCGTTAATATTCTAAATGTCATTGTATTATTAATTTTATTCTGAATCTTACATTGAGTTTCATTGTAATTTGTCTGGTAGTTTTGCAATAGTTTATGTTAGTTTCTGCATCACAGAAACAAACCAGATATCAACTATGCTTTTAAAATACTACTGATATTACTTAAGTATTAAGTAGCTACGTGATTCCTATATTTTTAGTCATGCAGTAGTGTAGTGAGGTTTTTGGGGCCATTGTTTTGTTAAAAGTAGTTGTTCAACAAATCCCTGTCTGCTGTCTTTCTACCTATCAACAACCGTTCCTTTGTATTTGTTTCCAATGCAGTGTTGTATCATCAGTCTGACTGCCCTGACCTACCAGAAGTGAATGAACAAGGAAGCTTGGCAAAGAAAAAACACCATTGCTGTGATCAGTGTGGAAAACACTTTCATTCCATGTCCAAACTTAAAAGCCACCAGAGAATTCACACTGGAGAGAAACCATATGGATGTGATCAGTGTGGACAACACTTCTCTCAAATGTCCAACCTTAAGAAACACCAGAGAATTCACACTGGAGAGAAACCCTATGGATGTGATCAGTGTGGACAACACTTCTCCATGATTTCAAACCTTAAAAAACACCAGAGAATTCACACTGGAGAGAAACCCTATGGGTGTGATCAGTGTGGACAACATTTCCCTCAATTGGCCCACCTAAAAAGCCACAGGAAAATCCACACTGGAGAGAAACCACATGGATGTGATCAGTGTGGACAACACTTCTCTGAAATGTCCAGCCTTAAGAAACACCAGAGAATTCACACTGGAGAGAAACCCTATGGATGTGATCAGTGTGGACAACACTTCTCTGAAATGTCCAGCCTTAAGACACACCAGAGAATTCACACTGGAGAGAAACCCTATGGGTGTGATCATTGTGGACAACACTTCTCCATGATTTCAAACCTTAGAAAACACCAGAGAATTCACACTGGAGAGAAACCATATGGATGTGATCAGTGTGGACAACACTTCTCTCAAATGTCCAACCTTAAAACACACCAGAGAATTCACACTGAGGAGAAACCCTATGGATGTGATGTGTGTGGAAAAGCTTTTAGTCAACCAATTACTTTAAAAGCTCACAAGGTTGTACACACTGGATGTAAACTGTTTCCATGTGGTCAGTGTGGAAAGAGTTTCGCCACTTCAAGCAGCCGAAAATGTCATGAGCGCAAACATATGGAAGATAAATCTGTTTAGTGTGAACAGCATGACACAAGCTTCATTATAGGGTATGTATAAAGATATATTGCTGATTTTTTTTTAATTATATTTTTTATTAATTGCAAGTAATCTCTTTAGTGGAATTTCGTATTCACTGTGTCAAGAGTCAAGAGATTTTGATTGATTGTTTATTTTCCCATTGCATCTACATGTATGTTTTTTATTATGGTTGTTATACTGTATTGCATTTCTGGAACACAAGCACACCACATACAAGTTGCTATAATACCTTTTTTGATTGACTTTTTTGATTAGTTGCAAGTAAACTGAACACACCGTTGACCTGTTTTTAGTAAGTAAGTAAGTCTTGCCGAGCCATAAGGCCTATAGGGCAGGAGCCTATCTCCTGTTTCTGGACTCCCTTGGTGGTATTTCTTATTTACTGTTTCAAGAGTTTTCAGGGACATTATTAGAACAGAAATGTATTGTGTTTGAGTCTTTTAGAGCCTATTTATTTTTTACTTATGTCATTTATTTTGTTTGTTTTTGCCATTGCACCAATCTACCTACAAATTTTGTTTTTGTTTCATTGCATCTGACCCTTCATGTTTTTTTATTTGTATTATAAATCTCGATATTCAATTTAATCCCCAATCTTATTCTTTTTTTTAACTGTAATTCACTGCAGATTTGCTGTATATTGTGCTTTGTCTCAGATGTTGTTCACACACCCACGAACAGAACATTTACCCCTAAAATAAGTGCTGGGGGAATTTTGAGCAATCATCAGCAAATTCAGTTTGGCTCATCAGAGGTAAATAAACATGTTAAAGGGACATTCATTGAGTGCTGGCATTTCTTCTTTCATTGTACTGTATCTGACCCTACATGTTTTATATGATACTGTTATACTGAATTGACTCTGTGGAACAGAACATGTCCCACCAACATTATGCTGAGATAGAAATAAACAAGTGTCAATATTCAATTTAATTCTCAATTGTATTCTTTCTTTCACTGTTGTTGGTGTATTTGCTGTATATTAGATTTAGATGATCTTGTATTTCTGTCATTTTGGGATCCATTGGCTGGGTGGCAATGGAACATGTTCAGTAATTGTTTCTGGCTCTGAAATATAATGCTGATGTGATTCTACAGTTTGCATGTTGTGTTGTTTCTGCCGTTGAAGGTATGTGTGTTGTTGAGCAGTCTGCACTGTTCAGTACACTACACACAGGATTACACACACTAAAAATTTGGACACATGGGGTTTTCATTAAGCTTTATTCTAAATGTAAATAATAGTGTGGCCAGCACATCCACATAATGCCCTAGCTAAATATACACAACATAATTCACACTGGAGGGAAACCCTTTCATTCCGATGTGGGTGTAAAAGCTGGTCTATGTTTTAATCCCCGGTGGGGATTAGATTTCAGAATGCAATGTATTGCTGAAGTTACCATAAACACAGTAGGCCTACATGTATGGTTCTCCTCTTACCTCACCGACCGGACCTACCAGGTCTCCTGGAAAGGTCTGTTATCATCCCCCCGAACCCTCCAAACTGGGGTCCCACAGGGATCTGTACTTGGTCCCCTCCTTTTCTCACTGTACACTAAATCCCTTGGCACTATCATCTCTGCCCACAATATATCCTATCACTGTTATGCCGATGACACACAACTGTTTCTATCCTTCCCCCCCTCTGCCACCCAGGTGGAAGAGCGCATCACTGCTTGCCTGGCTGACATCTCACAGTGGATGTCCTCCAACCACCTCAAGCTGAACCCAGACAAGACTGAGCTTCTCTTCTTCCCAGCTAAGTCCTGCCCGATGCGGGAGCTAACTATTTCCGTAGACAACGCCCTGGTAACGTCTGTCCCAACAGCCAGGAACCTTGGTGTTGTCCTGGACAGTCAGCTCTCGTTCAAAACTCACATCACAGCTGTCACTCGATCCTGTAGGTTCACACTCTATAACATACGACGAATTAGACCGTTCCTCACCCAGGAATCATCCCAGCTCCTAATCCAGACAACAGTCCTGTCAAAACTTGACTATTGTAACTCTCTCCTTACTGGCCTACCGGCATGTGCACTGAAGCCTCTCCAACTGATCCAAAATGCCGCAGCTCGCTTGGTCTTCAACCAGCCAAAATTCTCACATGTCTCCCCCCTGCTCCGCTCCCTGCACTGGCTCCCGGTCGCTGCCCGCACAGAATACAAAACTCTGATGTTGGCATTTAAAGCAACCAAAGGTATGGCTCCCCCATATCTTGCCAGCATGATTGAACCCTACAAACCCTCCCGCGCACTCAGATCAGCCAACGCAGGGAAGCTGGAAGTACCCTCACTAAAAACGCCGGGACAACGCTCCACACGTCCCAAACTCTTCTCCCTTCTGGCCCCAAAACTGTGGAATGCACTTCCCGTTGCAATCAGAACTGCAGCATCACTCCCGATCTTCCGCCGTAGTCTGAAAACCCACCTTTTCAGACTCCATCATGGCCCATAGCACTTACCCTACCCCCTTAGACAGCACTTCTTAGACTTATATAGCATTTGAAACAGACTTATAGCATGTCATGTAGACAGCACAATAAGTGCATTGTATGTAGTCATAGCACTTCATAGTATATATGTACAGCATAGTATAGCACATATGTGTAGTTTATATGTATAGTGTCATTATATAGATATGTTCTAGTTATAGTTTATATGTATAGTGTCATTATATAGATATGTTCTAGTCACGGTCTTAGCTTACGCATGTTTCGCGATAAATGCATTTTGTTACATATGTGATGTATTCCCATGCTTTTTGTTCTTGCCTATTGTAAGTCGCTCTGGATTAAGAGCGTCTGCTAAATGCCTAAATTGTAAATTGTAAATTGTATAATTCACCTCAAACTGTCTCTAGTACAAATTAACATCATCTTATTTCTGTAAAGGTCACTGCTATCCATTGTGCATGTGCTGCTGTCATTTACATGTAGATGAACAATCTATGCATGTCCTTGAGATGAATGGGACTGTCTCTGCCCCCTCTTGTTATTCAATTTGTACCCATTGAGCATATTCGATACTGATACTGATACTCAATGGATCAGTGGAGGACACTATGTTTGACTGTGATTGTTGGAGAGACAGGTGGCCCTATTGTTCTGTTTGGCCAATCATATCAAAGCAGTTAGTGGTTCCACCTCAGACTCTCGGGTATAAGAAGACTTGGTCTGTGTCATTTCTCCACAACTCCTCCAGGATATCAATTGATCATTTCTGATCACATCTGACTGTGGACTCCAGACTTCAGCTGAAGATGAACTCTCTTGACCCCACCAGGGACATTTCTGCTGAACAGGAGGAACCCAAAGACCTTGGTATGTTACTCAACCTCCCCTTTCACTCCCCCTCTTCTGTTTTTATTCTCACCTCAATATTCTCAATATTCTCAAATATTCTCTTTTTACTTGCCCTGTTCCGTTAATATTCTAAATGTCATTGTATTATTAATTTTATTCTGAATCTTACATTGAGTTTCATTGTAATTTGTCTGGTAGTTTTGCAATAGTTTATGTTAGTTTCTGCATCACAGAAACAAACCAGATATCAACTATGCTTTTAAAATACTACTGATATTACTTAAGTATTAAGTAGCTACGTGATTCCTATATTTTTAGTCATGCAGTAGTGTAGTGAGGTTTTTGGGGCCATTGTTTTGTTAAAAGTAGTTGTTCAACAAATCCCTGTCTGCTGTCTTTCTACCTATCAACAACCGTTCCTTTGTATTTGTTTCCAATGCAGTGTTGTATCATCAGTCTGACTGCCCTGACCCACCAGAAGTGAATGAACAAGGAAGCTTGGCAAAGAAAAAACACCATTGCTGTGATCAGTGTGGAAAACACTTTCATTCCATGTCCAAACTTAAAAGCCACCAGAGAATTCACACTGGAGAGAAACCATATGGATGTGATCAGTGTGGACAACACTTCTCTCAAATGTCCAACCTTAAGAAACACCAGAGAATTCACACTGGAGAGAAACCCTATGGATGTGATCAGTGTGGACAACACTTCTCCATGATTTCAAACCTTAAAAAACACCAGAGAATTCACACTGGAGAGAAACCCTATGGGTGTGATCAGTGTGGACAACATTTCCCTCAATTGGCCCACCTAAAAAGCCACAGGAAAATCCACACTGGAGAGAAACCACATGGATGTGATCAGTGTGGACAACACTTCTCTGAAATGTCCAGCCTTAAGAAACACCAGAGAATTCACACTGGAGAGAAACCCTATGGATGTGATCAGTGTGGACAACACTTCTCTGAAATGTCCAGCCTTAAGAAACACCAGAGAATTCACACTGGAGAGAAACCCTATGGGTGTGATCATTGTGGACAACACTTCTCCATGATTTCAAACCTTAGAAAACACCAGAGAATTCACACTGGAGAGAAACCATATGGATGTGATCAGTGTGGACAACACTTCTCTCAAATGTCCAACCTTAAAACACACCAGAGAATTCACACTGGGGAGAAACCCTATGGATGTGATGTGTGTGGAAAAGCTTTTAGTCAACCAATTACTTTAAAAGCTCACAAGGTTGTACACACTGGATGTAAACTGTTTCCATGTGGTCAGTGTGGAAAGAGTTTCGCCACTTCAAGCAGCCGAAAATGTCATGAGCGCAAACATATGGAAGATAAATCTGTTTAGTGTGAACAGCATGACACAAGCTTCATTATAGGGTATGTATAAAGATATATTGCTGATTTTTTTTTAATTATATTTTGTATTAATTGCAAGTAATCTCTTTAGTGGAATTTCGTATTCACTGTGTCAAGAGTCAAGAGATTTTGATTGATTGTTTATTTTCCCATTGCATCTACATGTATGTTTTTTATTATGGTTGTTATACTGTATTGCATTTCTGGAACACAAGCACACCACATACAAGTTGCTATAATACCTTTTTTGATTGACTTTTTTGATTAGTTGCAAGTAAACTGAACACACCGTTGACCTGTTTTTAGTAAGTAAGTAAGTCTTGCCGAGCCATAAGGCCTATAGGGCAGGAGCCTATCTCCTGTTTCTGGACTCCCTTGGTGGTATTTCTTATTTACTGTTTCAAGAGTTTTCAGGGACATTATTAGAACAGAAATGTATTGTGTTTGAGTCTTTTAGAGCCTATTTATTTTTTACTTATGTCATTTATTTTGTTTGTTTTTGCCATTGCACCAATCTACCTACAAATTTTGTTTTTGTTTCATTGCATCTGACCCTTCATGTTTTTTTATTTGTATTATAAATCTCGATATTCAATTTAATCCCCAATCTTATTCTTTTTTTTAACTGTAATTCACTGCAGATTTGCTGTATATTGTGCTTTGTCTCAGATGTTGTTCACACACCCACGAACAGAACATTTACCCCTAAAATAAGTGCTGGGGGAATTTTGAGCAATCATCAGCAAATTCAGTTTGGCTCATCAGAGGTAAATAAACATGTTAAAGGGACATTCATTGAGTGCTGGCATTTCTTCTTTCATTGTACTGTATCTGACCCTACATGTTTTATATGATACTGTTATACTGAATTGACTCTGTGGAACAGAACATGTCCCACCAACATTATGCTGAGATAGAAATAAACAAGTGTCAATATTCAATTTAATTCTCAATTGTATTCTTTCTTTCACTGTTGTTGGTGTATTTGCTGTATATTAGATTTAGATGATCTTGTATTTCTGTCATTTTGGGATCCATTGGCTGGGTGGCAATGGAACATGTTCAGTAATTGTTTCTGGCTCTGAAATATAATGCTGATGTGATTCTACAGTTTGCATGTTGTGTTGTTTCTGCCGTTGAAGGTATGTGTGTTGTTGAGCAGTCTGCACTGTTCAGTACACTACACACAGGATTACACACACTAAAAATGTGGACACATGGGGTTTTCATTAAGCTTTATTCTAAATGTAAATAATAGTGTGGCCAGCACATCCACATAATGCCCTAGCTAAATATACACAACATAATTCACACTGGAGGGAAACCCTTTCATTCCAATGTGGGTGTAAAAGCTGGTCTATGTTTTAATCCCCGGTGGGGATTAGATTTCAGAATGCAATGTATTGCTGAAGTTACCATAAACACAGTAGGCCTACATGTATAATTCACCTCAAACTGTCTCTAGTACAAATTAAGATCATCTTATTTCTGTAAAGGTCACTGCTATCCATTGTGCATGTGCTGCTGTCATTTACATGTAGATGAACAATCTATGCATGTCCTTGAGATGAATGGGACTGTCTCTGCCCCCTCTTGTTATTCAATTTGTACCCATTGAGCATATTCGATACTGATACTGATACTCAATGGATCAGTGGAGGACACTATGTTTGACTGTGATTGTTGGAGAGACAGGTGGCCCTATTGTTCTGTTTGGCCAATCATATCAAAGCAGTTAGTGGTTCCACCTCAGACTCTCGGGTATAAGAAGACTTGGTCTGTGTCATTTCTCCACAACTCCTCCAGGATATCAATTGATCATTTCTGATCACATCTGACTGTGGACTCCAGACTTCAGCTGAAGATGAACTCTCTTGACCCCACCAGGGACATTTCTGCTGAACAGGAGGAACCCAAAGACCTTGGTATGTTACTCAACCTCCCCTTTCACTCCCCCTCTTCTGTTTTTATTCTCACCTCAATATTCTCAATATTCTCAAATATTCTCTTTTTACTTGCCCTGTTCCGTTAATATTCTAAATGTCATTGTATTATTAATTTTATTCTGAATCTTACATTGAGTTTCATTGTAATTTGTCTGGTAGTTTTGCAATAGTTTATGTTAGTTTCTGCATCACAGAAACAAACCAGATATCAACTATGCTTTTAAAATACTACTGATATTACTTAAGTATTAAGTAGCTACGTGATTCCTATATTTTTAGTCATGCAGTAGTGTAGTGAGGTTTTTGGGGCCATTGTTTTGTTAAAAGTAGTTGTTCAACAAATCCCTGTCTGCTGTCTTTCTACCTATCAACAACCGTTCCTTTGTATTTGTTTCCAATGCAGTGTTGTATCATCAGTCTGACTGCCCTGACCCACCAGAAGTGAATGAACAAGGAAGCTTGGCAAAGAAAAAACACCATTGCTGTGATCAGTGTGGAAAACACTTTCATTCCATGTCCAAACTTAAAAGCCACCAGAGAATTCACACTGGAGAGAAACCATATGGATGTGATCAGTGTGGACAACACTTCTCTCAAATGTCCAACCTTAAGAAACACCAGAGAATTCACACTGGAGAGAAACCCTATGGATGTGATCAGTGTGGACAACACTTCTCCATGATTTCAAACCTTAAAAAACACCAGAGAATTCACACTGGAGAGAAACCCTATGGGTGTGATCAGTGTGGACAACATTTCCCTCAATTGGCCCACCTAAAAAGCCACAGGAAAATCCACACTGGAGAGAAACCACATGGATGTGATCAGTGTGAACAACACTTCTCTGAAATGTCCAGCCTTAAGAAACACCAGAGAATTCACACTGGAGAGAAACCCTATGGATGTGATCAGTGTGGACAACACTTCTCTGAAATGTCCAGCCTTAAGAAACACCAGAGAATTCACACTGGAGAGAAACCCTATGGGTGTGATCATTGTGGACAACACTTCTCCATGATTTCAAACCTTAGAAAACACCAGAGAATTCACACTGGAGAGAAACCATATGGATGTGATCAGTGTGGACAACACTTCTCTCAAATGTCCAACCTTAAAACACACCAGAGAATTCACACTGGGGAGAAACCCTATGGATGTGATGTGTGTGGAAAAGCTTTTAGTCAACCAATTACTTTAAAAGCTCACAAGGTTGTACACACTGGATGTAAACTGTTTCCATGTGGTCAGTGTGGAAAGAGTTTCGCCACTTCAAGCAGCCGAAAATGTCATGAGCGCAAACATATGGAAGATAAATCTGTTTAGTGTGAACAGCATGACACAAGCTTCATTATAGGGTATGTATAAAGATATATTGCTGATTTTTTTTTAATTATATTTTGTATTAATTGCAAGTAATCTCTTTAGTGGAATTTCGTATTCACTGTGTCAAGAGTCAAGAGATTTTGATTGATTGTTTATTTTCCCATTGCATCTACATGTATGTTTTTTATTATGGTTGTTATACTGTATTGCATTTCTGGAACACAAGCACACCACATACAAGTTGCTATAATACCTTTTTTGATTGACTTTTTTGATTAGTTGCAAGTAAACTGAACACACCGTTGACCTGTTTTTAGTAAGTAAGTAAGTCTTGCCGAGCCATAAGGCCTATAGGGCAGGAGCCTATCTCCTGTTTCTGGACTCCCTTGGTGGTATTTCTTATTTACTGTTTCAAGAGTTTTCAGGGACATTATTAGAACAGAAATGTATTGTGTTTGAGTCTTTTAGAGCCTATTTATTTTTTACTTATGTCATTTATTTTGTTTGTTTTTGCCATTGCACCAATCTACCTACAAATTTTGTTTTTGTTTCATTGCATCTGACCCTTCATGTTTTTTTATTTGTATTATAAATCTCGATATTCAATTTAATCCCCAATCTTATTCTTTTTTTTAACTGTAATTCACTGCAGATTTGCTGTATATTGTGCTTTGTCTCAGATGTTGTTCACACACCCACGAACAGAACATTTACCCCTAAAATAAGTGCTGGGGGAATTTTGAGCAATCATCAGCAAATTCAGTTTGGCTCATCAGAGGTAAATAAACATGTTAAAGGGACATTCATTGAGTGCTGGCATTTCTTCTTTCATTGTACTGTATCTGACCCTACATGTTTTATATGATACTGTTATACTGAATTGACTCTGTGGAACAGAACATGTCCCACCAACATTATGCTGAGATAGAAATAAACAAGTGTCAATATTCAATTTAATTCTCAATTGTATTCTTTCTTTCACTGTTGTTGGTGTATTTGCTGTATATTAGATTTAGATGATCTTGTATTTCTGTCATTTTGGGATCCATTGGCTGGGTGGCAATGGAACATGTTCAGTAATTGTTTCTGGCTCTGAAATATAATGCTGATGTGATTCTACAGTTTGCATGTTGTGTTGTTTCTGCCGTTGAAGGTATGTGTGTTGTTGAGCAGTCTGCACTGTTCAGTACACTACACACAGGATTACACACACTAAAAATGTGGACACATGGGGTTTTCATTAAGCTTTATTCTAAATGTAAATAATAGTGTGGCCAGCACATCCACATAATGCCCTAGCTAAATATACACAACATAATTCACACTGGAGGGAAACCCTTTCATTCCGATGTGGGTGTAAAAGCTGGTCTATGTTTTAATCCCCGGTGGGGAGTAGATTTCAGAATGCAATGTATTGCTGAAGTTACCATAAACACAGTAGGCCTACATGTATAATTCACCTCAAACTGTCTCTAGTACAAATTAACATCATCTTATTTCTGTAAAGGTCACTGCTATCCATTGTGCATGTGCTGCTGTCATTTACATGTAGATGAACAATCTATGCATGTCCTTGAGATGAATGGGACTGTCTCTGCCCCCTCTTGTTATTCAATTTGTACCCATTGAGCATATTCGATACTGATACTGATACTCAATGGATCAGTGGAGGACACTGTGTTTGACTGTGATTGTTGGAGAGACAGGTGGCCCTATTGTTCTGTTTGGCCAATCATATCAAAGCAGTTAGTGGTTCCACCTCAGACTCTCGGGTATAAGAAGACTTGGTCTGTGTCATTTCTCCACAACTCCTCCAGGATATCAATTGATCATTTCTGATCACATCTGACTGTGGACTCCAGACTTCAGCTGAAGATGAACTCTCTTGACCCCACCAGGGACATTTCTGCTGAACAGGAAGAACCCAAAGACCTTGGTATGTTACTCAACCTCCCCTTTCACTCCCCCTCTTCTGTTTTTATTCTCACCTCAATATTCTCAATATTCTCAAATATTCTCTTTTTACTTGCCCTGTTCCGTTAATATTCTAAATGTCATTGTATTATTAATTTTATTCTGAATCTTACATTGAGTTTCATTGTAATTTGTCTGGTAGTTTTGCAATAGTTTATGTTAGTTTCTGCATCACAGAAACAAACCAGATATCAACTATGCTTTTAAAATACTACTGATATTACTTAAGTATTAAGTAGCTACGTGATTCCTATATTTTTAGTCATGCAGTAGTGTAGTGAGGTTTTTGGGGCCATTGTTTTGTTAAAAGTAGTTGTTCAACAAATCCCTGTCTGCTGTCTTTCTACCTATCAACAACCGTTCCTTTGTATTTGTTTCCAATGCAGTGTTGTATCATCAGTCTGACTGCCCTGACCCACCAGAAGTGAATGAACAAGGAAGCTTGGCAAAGAAAAAACACCATTGCTGTGATCAGTGTGGAAAACACTTTCATTCCATGTCCAAACTTAAAAGCCACCAGAGAATTCACACTGGAGAGAAACCATATGGATGTGATCAGTGTGGACAACACTTCTCTCAAATGTCCAACCTTAAGAAACACCAGAGAATTCACACTGGAGAGAAACCCTATGGATGTGATCAGTGTGGACAACACTTCTCCATGATTTCAAACCTTAAAAAACACCAGAGAATTCACACTGGAGAGAAACCCTATGGGTGTGATCAGTGTGGACAACATTTCCCTCAATTGGCCCACCTAAAAAGCCACAGGAAAATCCACACTGGAGAGAAACCACATGGATGTGATCAGTGTGGACAACACTTCTCTGAAATGTCCAGCCTTAAGAAACACCAGAGAATTCACACTGGAGAGAAACCCTATGGATGTGATCAGTGTGGACAACACTTCTCTGAAATGTCCAGCCTTAAGAAACACCAGAGAATTCACACTGGAGAGAAACCCTATGGGTGTGATCATTGTGGACAACACTTCTCCATGATTTCAAACCTTAGAAAACACCAGAGAATTCACACTGGAGAGAAACCATATGGATGTGATCAGTGTGGACAACACTTCTCTCAAATGTCCAACCTTAAAACACACCAGAGAATTCACACTGGGGAGAAACCCTATGGATGTGATGTGTGTGGAAAAGCTTTTAGTCAACCAATTACTTTAAAAGCTCACAAGGTTGTACACACTGGATGTAAACTGTTTCCATGTGGTCAGTGTGGAAAGAGTTTCGCCACTTCAAGCAGCCGAAAATGTCATGAGCGCAAACATATGGAAGATAAATCTGTTTAGTGTGAACAGCATGACACAAGCTTCATTATAGGGTATGTATAAAGATATATTGCTGATTTTTTTTTAATTATATTTTGTATTAATTGCAAGTAATCTCTTTAGTGGAATTTCGTATTCACTGTGTCAAGAGTCAAGAGATTTTGATTGATTGTTTATTTTCCCATTGCATCTACATGTATGTTTTTTATTATGGTTGTTATACTGTATTGCATTTCTGGAACACAAGCACACCACATACAAGTTGCTATAATACCTTTTTTGATTGACTTTTTTGATTAGTTGCAAGTAAACTGAACACACCGTTGACCTGTTTTTAGTAAGTAAGTAAGTCTTGCCGAGCCATAAGGCCTATAGGGCAGGAGCCTATCTCCTGTTTCTGGACTCCCTTGGTGGTATTTCTTATTTACTGTTTCAAGAGTTTTCAGGGACATTATTAGAACAGAAATGTATTGTGTTTGAGTCTTTTAGAGCCTATTTATTTTTTACTTATGTCATTTATTTTGTTTGTTTTTGCCATTGCACCAATCTACCTACAAATTTTGTTTTTGTTTCATTGCATCTGACCCTTCATGTTTTTTTATTTGTATTATAAATCTCGATATTCAATTTAATCCTCAATCTTATTCTTTTTTTTAACTGTAATTCACTGCAGATTTGCTGTATATTGTGCTTTGTCTCAGATGTTGTTCACACACCCACGAACAGAACATTTACCCCTAAAATAAGTGCTGGGGGAATTTTGAGCAATCATCAGCAAATTCAGTTTGGCTCATCAGAGGTAAATAAACATGTTAAAGGGACATTCATTGAGTGCTGGCATTTCTTCTTTCATTGTACTGTATCTGACCCTACATGTTTTATATGATACTGTTATACTGAATTGACTCTGTGGAACAGAACATGTCCCACCAACATTATGCTGAGATAGAAATAAACAAGTGTCAATATTCAATTTAATTCTCAATTGTATTCTTTCTTTCACTGTTGTTGGTGTATTTGCTGTATATTAGATTTAGATGATCTTGTATTTCTGTCATTTTGGGATCCATTGGCTGGGTGGCAATGGAACATGTTCAGTAATTGTTTCTGGCTCTGAAATATAATGCTGATGTGATTCTACAGTTTGCATGTTGTGTTGTTTCTGCCGTTGAAGGTATGTGTGTTGTTGAGCAGTCTGCACTGTTCAGTACACTACACACAGGATTACACACACTAAAAATGTGGACACATGGGGTTTTCATTAAGCTTTATTCTAAATGTAAATAATAGTGTGGCCAGCACATCCACATAATGCCCTAGCTAAATATACACAACATAATTCACACTGGAGGGAAACCCTTTCATTCCGATGTGGGTGTAAAAGCTGGTCTATGTTTTAATCCCCGGTGGGGATTAGATTTCAGAATGCAATGTATTGCTGAAGTTACCATAAACACAGTAGGCCTACATGTATAATTCACCTCAAACTGTCTCTAGTACAAATTAACATCATCTTATTTCTGTAAAGGTCACTGCTATCCATTGTGCATGTGCTGCTGTCATTTACATGTAGATGAACAATCTATGCATGTCCTTGAGATGAATGGGACTGTCTCTGCCCCCTCTTGTTATTCAATTTGTACCCATTGAGCATATTCGATACTGATACTGATACTCAATGGATCAGTGGAGGACACTATGTTTGACTGTGATTGTTGGAGAGACAGGTGGCCCTATTGTTCTGTTTGGCCAATCATATCAAAGCAGTTAGTGGTTCCACCTCAGACTCTCGGGTATAAGAAGACTTGGTCTGTGTCATTTCTCCACAACTCCTCCAGGATATCAATTGATCATTTCTGATCACATCTGACTGTGGACTCCAGACTTCAGCTGAAGATGAACTCTCTTGACCCCACCAGGGACATTTCTGCTGAACAGGAGGAACCCAAAGACCTTGGTATGTTACTCAACCTCCCCTTTCACTCCCCCTCTTCTGTTTTTATTCTCACCTCAATATTCTCAATATTCTCAAATATTCTCTTTTTACTTGCCCTGTTCCGTTAATATTCTAAATGTCATTGTATTATTAATTTTATTCTGAATCTTACATTGAGTTTCATTGTAATTTGTCTGGTAGTTTTGCAATAGTTTATGTTAGTTTCTGCATCACAGAAACAAACCAGATATCAACTATGCTTTTAAAATACTACTGATATTACTTAAGTATTAAGTAGCTACGTGATTCCTATATTTTTAGTCATGCAGTAGTGTAGTGAGGTTTTTGGGGCCATTGTTTTGTTAAAAGTAGTTGTTCAACAAATCCCTGTCTGCTGTCTTTCTACCTATCAACAACCGTTCCTTTGTATTTGTTTCCAATGCAGTGTTGTATCATCAGTCTGACTGCCCTGACCTACCAGAAGTGAATGAACAAGGAAGCTTGGCAAAGAAAAAACACCATTGCTGTGATCAGTGTGGAAAACACTTTCATTCCATGTCCAAACTTAAAAGCCACCAGAGAATTCACACTGGAGAGAAACCATATGGATGTGATCAGTGTGGACAACACTTCTCTCAAATGTCCAACCTTAAGAAACACCAGAGAATTCACACTGGAGAGAAACCCTATGGATGTGATCAGTGTGGACAACACTTCTCCATGATTTCAAACCTTAAAAAACACCAGAGAATTCACACTGGAGAGAAACCCTATGGGTGTGATCAGTGTGGACAACATTTCCCTCAATTGGCCCACCTAAAAAGCCACAGGAAAATCCACACTGGAGAGAAACCACATGGATGTGATCAGTGTGGACAACACTTCTCTGAAATGTCCAGCCTTAAGAAACACCAGAGAATTCACACTGGAGAGAAACCCTATGGATGTGATCAGTGTGGACAACACTTCTCTGAAATGTCCAGCCTTAAGAAACACCAGAGAATTCACACTGGAGAGAAACCCTATGGGTGTGATCATTGTGGACAACACTTCTCCATGATTTCAAACCTTAAAAAACACCAGAGAATTCACACTGGAGAGAAACCCTATGGGTGTGATCAGTGTGGACAACATTTCCCTCAATTGGCCCACCTAAAAAGCCACAGGAAAATCCACACGAAAATCCAATGTCATGAGCGCACACATATGAAAGATTAATCTGTGTAGTGTGAACAGTATGACGAGAGCTTCATTATAGAAACACCAGCACACCCACCTAAAAGTGTTGTATAATGCCTTTTTTATTTCCCCTTTTTAATGTGTTGATTGATCGCAAGTACACTGGCAACATATTTGTAGTGGTATTTCTTCACTGTGTCAAGAGTTTTCAGAGACAGATTAGAACAGAGTATGGTGGTGACTTGTGTTGGAGTCTGGTAGAGCCTATTGTTTGTCTTCAGACATTTTTTTTTTTTTTTTCAATTGCATCAATCTATGTACATTTATTTGTGCTTCATTGCTACATGTTTTGATTTTGTATTTTATTATGATACTGTTATACTGTATTGTATTTGTGGAGCATGTCCCACCAACATTCTGCTGCACGTAGAAATAAACAAGTCTCCATATTCAAATGCATTGACTTGACATTGGTTATTATGGATATCATATCGTTTCACTGTGCACACGGATGCTTACACACCAGAGTCCTTGTAGCGGAATGCCACAAAAAATGTGGCATTCCATCTTTAACATTTAGTGCACTAACTTACTCCATTATGTCAAGCCTTAAAATACACCAGATAATTCATACTGGAGATAAACCATTTTGTTGTGATGTGCTGTGTTGAAGTATCAAACCAACTTTGAGTTTTGGTCTGTGTTTTACTCCCTGATGGTGGTGAGCTATTTGAGAATGTAATATGATTGCTGAAGTTACCATAAACACGTTAGGCCTACATGGATCTCTCTCCATTTGGTTACCAACTCTTCATTATTTCAGTTTAACTGGGAACCACCTGGATTTAGACATCATCTCCCCTATTAGAGGTGTAGATGATTGTCCTCCTCTTTGAGGACATTTACACCCGTATTATGATATGACACTTTTGATCACCCAGGATGCAAATAGTGAACTTCCCCATCGACACCTCGGATAGTATTGAAATGCTAAGTGAAGACAGATGTCTGTACAGAACTAGACCACTGTCTTCTAGGGGCTAAAAGTGATTGGAACATAGGCTACTTTGCAAATGTATTGATATTTTTAAATACAGGTCACAGTAGTGCATACAGTAGGCTATGTACAACGTGTATATGTGAAGGCTGTTTGCTATTCATGAAGACTGTGTTCTTCATTTCAGAAGGGGATGCCATGCAGTTTAAGTCTTGGAAAACAAACAAACTGGTAGTCTTTTTTTCCTTTCATTGTGTTTTTGCCTTTATTTTAATACATATTCAAAGGGAAGAGTTGTTTGTTTATCTGTGGTTAATAGGAGTCCAGTTTGCTCATGACAACTGCAGTCAGTAACATGAGATACCCTTTTTAGGTAATAACCCTTCTAATGTTACATTGTTATTATTGCTGCATTATTCAATTTCATTCCCAAATCTTATTCTTCGTTTCACTGTAATGTTACCTGCAGATATGCTGTACATTAGATTTAGATGTGCTCTGTCTCAGAAGTTGTTCACAGTTTGTACATTTTATTTGTAGACCACGTGGAAGATAATAATAGCGTGGAAACTCTTTTTGTCAGTCAAATTACTTTGAAGTTCACAATGTTGTACACTGTGTACACAATGGATTTAAACTGTTCAATAGGCTGTGTTGTTGAGCAGTCTGCACTGTTCAGTACACTACACACAGGATTACACACACTAAAAATTTGGACACATGGGGTTTTCATTAAGCTTTATTCTAAATGTAAATAACAGTGTGGCCAGCACATCCACATAATGCCCTAGCTAAATATACACAACATAATTCACACTGGAGGGAAACCCTTTCATTCCGATGTGGGTGTAAAAGCTGGTCTATGTTTGAATCCCCGGTGGGGATTAGATTTCAGAATGCAATGTATTGCTGAAATTACCATAAACACAGTAGGCCTACATGTATAATTCACCTCAAACTGTCTCTAGTACAAATTAACATCATCTTATTTCTGTAAAGGTCACTGCTATCCATTGTGCATGTGCTGCTGTCATTTACATGTAGATGAACAATCTATGCATGTCCTTGACTGTCTCTGCCCCCTCTTGTTATTCAATTTGTACCCATTGAGCATATTCGGGGAGGATCCCTCCTCCCCCAACATGCTCAATGGATCAGTGGAGGACACTATGTTTGACTGTGATTGTTGGAGAGACAGGTGGCCCTATTGTTCTGTTTGGCCAATCATATCAAAGCAGTTAGTGGTTCCACCTCAGACTCTCGGGTATAAGAAGACTTGGTCTGTGTCATTTCTCCACAACTCCTCCAGGATATCAATTGATCATTTCTGATCACATCTGACTGTGGACTCCAGACTTCAGCTGAAGATGAACTCTCTTGACCCCACCAGGGACATTTCTGCTGAACAGGAGGAACCCAAAGACCTTGGTATGTTACTCAACCTCCCCTTTCACTCCCCCTCTTCTGTTTTTATTCTCACCTCAATATTCTCAATATTCTCAAATATTCACTTTTTACTTGCCCTGTTCCGTTAATATTCTAAATGTCATTGTATTATTAATTTTATTCTGAATCTTACATTGAGTTTCATTGCAATTTGTCTGGTAGTTTTGCAATAGTTTATGTTAGTTTCTGCATCACAGAAACAAACCAGATATCAACTATGCTTTTAAAATACTACTGATATTACTTAAGTATTAAGTAGCTACGTGATTCCTATATTTTTAGCCATGCAGTAGTGTAGTAAGGTTTTTGGGGCCATTGTTTTGTTAAAAGTAGTTGTTCAACAAATCCCTGTCTGCTGTCTTTCTACCTATCAACAACCGTTCCTTTGTATTTGTTTCCAATTCAGTGTTGTATCATCAGTCTGACTGCCCTGACCTACCAGAAGTGAATGAACAAGGAAGCTTGGCAAAGAAAAAACACCATTGCTGTGATCAGTGTGGAAAACACTTCCATTCCATGTCCAAACTTAAAAGCCACAAGATGATTCACACTGGAGAGAAACCGTATGGATGTGATCAGTGGGGACATCGCTTCTCTAGAATGGCACCTATCAAATACCTGTCATGTAGCTGTCTTTCTACCTATCAACAGTCTTTCCTTTGTATTTGTTTCCTACCAGAGGTAAATTAACAAAGAAGCTTGGCAAAGAAAAAACACCACTGCTGTGATCAGTGTGGAACACCCTCACATCTCCACACTGGAGAGAAACCCTATGGATGTGATGAGTGTGGAAAGCACTTCTCTATAATGTCCAGCCTTAAACGGCACCAGATAATTCACACTAGAGCACCAGCACACCACATAACGTTGGTATAATACCTTTTTTGATTTACTTTTTTAAATGTGTTGATTAGTTACAACTTTTACAAGTAAACTGAACACACAGTTTACATTTTTTTAGTAAGTAAATAAGCCTTGCCAAGCCATAAGGCCTATAGGGCAGGAGCCTATCTCCTGTTTCTGGACTCCCTTGGTGGTATTTCTTATTTACTGTGTCAAGAGTTTTCATGGACATTATTAGAACAGAAATGTATTGTGTTTGAGTCTTTTATAGCCTATTTTTTTTACTTCTGTCATTCTGATTGTTTTTTGCCATTGCACCAATCTACCTACAATTTTTTGTTTTTGTTTCATTGCATCTGCCCCTTCATATTTTTTATTTGTATTATAAGTCTCGATATTCAATTTCATCCCGATCTTATTCTTTTTGCACTGTAATTCACTGCAGATTTGCTGTATATTATTGTCAACGCTGAGGAAGGCCCACCTGACTGAAAATGTCATGAGCGCACACATATGAAAGATTAATCTGTGTAGTGTGAACAGTATGACGAGAGCTTCATTATAGAAACACCAGCACACCCACATAAAAGTGTTGTATAATGCCTTTTTTATTTCCCCTTTTTAATGTGTTGATTGATTGCAAGTACACTGGCAACATATTTGTAGTGGTATTTCTTCACTGTGTCAAGAGTTTTCAGAGACAGATTAGAACAGATAAGTATGGTGGTGACTTGTGTTGGAGTCTGGTAGAGCCTATTGTTTGTCTTCAGACATTTTTTTTTCTTTTTTCCAATTGCATCAATCTATGTACATTTATTTGTGCTTCATTGCTACATGTTTTGATTTTGTATTTTATTATGATACTGTTATACTGTATTGTATTTGTGGAGCATGTCCCACCAACATTCTGCTGCACGTAGAAATAAACAAGTCTCCATATTCAAATGCATTGACTTGACATTGGTTATTATGGATATCATATCGTTTCACTGTGCACACGGATGCTTACACACCAGAGTCCTTGTAGCGGTGCCGGAACAACATAAGTTGTAATCATAATAGATAAGATATTACAAGGCCCAATTATATATTTATAGCCACCATTTAATTACAAAAAAAAGTTTAACGTATGTAACCATGGTCCAATTCACCATGACAGTAGAACAAATGGGCCTGTGGACACAATTCACAAGAATCTTAAAGATGGAGTGCCACGATTCTTTTCCACCCTAAAACATGATCATCAGGTATTATTACAATATAAGGGGGAAGACCCTTTTCCAAAAAGTGTACAGTATTTGTTAAAATCATGCTTTTATGTGGACACGCCCACCAGTTCATTAAGTATGCCTGGTTTGCCTGGTGGGTGGTGATGGGTGGTGATGCACCTGAACTGAAGCCGCACCCACAGCTGTAGTTGTATGATAAAAGGGGAGGAGCTGATAGTGTGGTGTCACTATATTACTGTTTATTTAATTGGCCCGTTTGACTGTCAAGGGTTCAGCCTCCAGGAAGAAACCCTAAATACAAAGTTAATACACCATTGCACATACAAACAACTCCAGGGTGTCTAATGAAGTACTGTCACCTCATAGACACATGAAAAACTGGACAAATACAAAAAATGTGGCATTCCATCTTTAACATTTAGTGCACTAACTTACTCCATTATGTCAAGCCTTAAAATACACCAGATAATTCATACTGGAGATAAACCATTTTGTTGTGATGTGCTGTGTTGAAGTATCAAACCAACTTTGAGTTTTGGTCTGTGTTTTACTCCCTGATGGTGGTGAGCTATTTGAGAATGTAATATGATTGCTGAAGTTACCATAAACACGTTAGGCCTACATGGATCTCTCTCCATTTGGTTACCAACTCTTCATTATTTCAGTTTAACTGGGAACCACCTGGATTTAAGTAGATTAGACATCCTTTCTCTCCCCTATTAGAGGTGTAGATGATTGTCCTCCTCTTTGAGGACATTTACACCCGTATTATGATATGACACTTTTGATCACCCAGGATGCAAATAGTGAACTTCCCCATCCACACCTCGGATAGTATTGAAATGCTAAGTGAAGACAGATGGCTGTACAGAACTAGACCACTGTCTTCTAGGGGCTAAAAGTGATTGGAACATAGGCTACTTTGCAAATGTATTGATATTTTTAAATACAGGTCACAGTAGTGGATACAGTAGGCTATGTACAACGTGTATATGTGAAGGCTGTTTGCTATTTATGAAGACTGTGTTCTTCATTTCAGAGGGGGATGCCATGCAGTTTAAGTCTTGGAAAACAAACAAACTGGTAGTCTTTTTTTCCTTTCATTGTGTTTTTGCCTTTATTTTAATACATATTCAAAGGGAAGAGTTGTTTGTTTATCTGTGGTTAATAGGAGTCCAGTTTGCTCATGACAACTGCAGTCAGTAACATGAGATACCCTTTTTAGGTAATAACCCTTCTAATGTTACATTGTTATTATTGCTGCATTATTCAATTTCATTCCCAAATCTTATTCTTCGTTTCACTGTAATGTTACCTGCAGATATGCTGTACATTAGATTTAGATGTGCTCTGTCTCAGAAGTTGTTCACAGTTTGTACATTTTATTTGTAGACCACGTGGGAGATAATAATAGCGTGGAAACTCTTTTTGTCAGTCAAATTACTTTGAAGTTCACAATGTTGTACACTGTGTACACAATGGATTTGTGTGTTTTTTCTTTTTTCCAATTGCATCAATCTATGTACATTTATTTGTGCTTCATTGCTACATGTTTTGATTTTGTATTTTATTATGATACTGTTATACTGTATTGTATTTGTGGAGCATGTCCCACCAACATTCTGCTGCACGTAGAAATAAACAAGTCTCCATATTCAAATGCATTGACTTGACATTGGTTATTATGGATATCATATCGTTTCACTGTGCACACGGATGCTTACACACCAGAGTCCTTGTAGCGGTGCCGGAACAACATAAGTTGTAATCATAATAGATAAGATATTACAAGGCCCAATTATATATTTATAGCCACCATTTAATTACAAAAAAAAGTTTAACGTATGTAACCATGGTCCAATTCACCATGACAGTAGAACAAATGGGCCTGTGGACACAATTCACAAGAATCTTAAAGATGGAGTGCCACGATTCTTTTCCACCCTAAAACATGATCATCAGGTATTATTACAATATAAGGGGGAAGACCCTTTTCCAAAAAGTGTACAGTATTTGTTAAAATCATGCTTTTATGTGGACACGCCCACCAGTTCATTAAGTATGCCTGGTTTGCCTGGTGGGTGGTGATGGGTGGTGATGCACCTGAACTGAAGCCGCACCCACAGCTGTAGTTGTATGATAAAAGGGGAGGAGCTGATAGTGTGGTGTCACTATATTACTGTTTATTTAATTGGCCCGTTTGACTGTCAAGGGTTCAGCCTCCAGGAAGAAACCCTAAATACAAAGTTAATACACCATTGCACATACAAACAACTCCAGGGTGTCTAATGAAGTACTGTCACCTCATAGACACATGAAAAACTGGACAAATACAAAAAATGTGGCATTCCATCTTTAACATTTAGTGCACTAACTTACTCCATTATGTCAAGCCTTAAAATACACCAGATAATTCATACTGGAGATAAACCATTTTGTTGTGATGTGCTGTGTTGAAGTATCAAACCAACTTTGAGTTTTGGTCTGTGTTTTACTCCCTGATGGTGGTGAGCTATTTGAGAATGTAATATGATTGCTGAAGTTACCATAAACACGTTAGGCCTACATGGATCTCTCTCCATTTGGTTACCAACTCTTCATTATTTCAGTTTAACTGGGAACCACCTGGATTTAAGTAGATTAGACATCCTTTCTCTCCCCTATTAGAGGTGTAGATGATTGTCCTCCTCTTTGAGGACATTTACACCCGTATTATGATATGACACTTTTGATCACCCAGGATGCAAATAGTGAACTTCCCCATCGACACCTCGGATAGTATTGAAATGCTAAGTGAAGACAGATGGCTGTACAGAACTAGACCACTGTCTTCTAGGGGCTAAAAGTGATTGGAACATAGGCTACTTTGCAAATGTATTGATATTTTTAAATACAGGTCACAGTAGTGGATACAGTAGGCTATGTACAACGTGTATATGTGAAGGCTGTTTGCTATTTATGAAGACTGTGTTCTTCATTTCAGAGGGGGATGCCATGCAGTTTAAGTCTTGGAAAACAAACAAACTGGTAGTCTTTTTTTCCTTTCATTGTGTTTTTGCCTTTATTTTAATACATATTCAAAGGGAAGAGTTGTTTGTTTATCTGTGGTTAATAGGAGTCCAGTTTGCTCATGACAACTGCAGTCAGTAACATGAGATACCCTTTTTAGGTAATAACCCTTCTAATGTTACATTGTTATTATTGCTGCATTATTCAATTTCATTCCCAAATCTTATTCTTCGTTTCACTGTAATGTTACCTGCAGATATGCTGTACATTAGATTTAGATGTGCTCTGTCTCAGAAGTTGTTCACAGTTTGTACATTTTATTTGTAGACCACGTGGAAGATAATAATAGCGTGGAAACTCTTTTTGTCAGTCAAATTACTTTGAAGTTCACAATGTTGTACACTGTGTACACAATGGATTTAAACTGTTCAATAGGCTGTGTTGTTGAGCAGTCTGCACTGTGCAGTACACTACACACAGGATTACACACACTAAAAATTTGGACACATGGGGTTTTCATTAAGCTTTATTCTAAATGTAAATAACAGTGTGGCCAGCACATCCACATAATGCCCTAGCTAAATATACACAACATAATTCACACTGGAGGGAAACCCTTTCATTCCGATGTGGGTGGAAAAGCTGGTCTATGTTTTAATCCCCGGTGGGGATTAGATTTCAGAATGCAATGTATTGCTGAAATTACCATAAACACAGTAGGCCTACATGTATAATTCACCTCAAACTGTCTCTAGTACAAATTAACATCATCTTATTTCTGTAAAGGTCACTGCTATCCATTGTGCATGTGCTGCTGTCATTTACATGTAGATGAACAATCTATGCATGTCCTTGAGATAATGGGACTGTCTCTGCCCCCTCTTGTTATTCAATTTGTACCCATTGAGAATATTCGATACTGATACTGATACTCAATGGATCAGTGGAGGACACTATGTTTGACTGTGATTGTTGGAGAGACAGGTGGCCCTATTGTTCTGTTTGGCCAATCATATCAAAGCAGTTAGTGGTTCCACCTCAGACTCTCGGGTATAAGAAGACTTGGTCTGTGTCATTTCTCCACAACTCCTCCAGGATATCAATTGATCATTTCTGATCACATCTGACTGTGGACTCCAGACTTCAGCTGAAGATGAACTCTCTTGACCCCACCAGGGACATTTCTGCTGAACAGGAGGAACCCAAAGACCTTGGTATGTTACTCAACCTCCCCTTTCACTCCCCCTCTTCTGTTTTTATTCTCACCTCAATATTCTCAAATATTCTCTTTTTACTTGCCCTGTTCCGTTAATATTCTAAATGTCATTGTATTATTAATTTTATTCTGAATCTTACATTGAGTTTCATTGTAATTTGTCTGGTAGTTTTGCAATAGTTTATGTTAGTTTCTGCATCACAGAAACAAACCAGATATCAACTATGCTTTTAAAATACTACTGATATTACTTAAGTATTAAGTAGCTACGTGATTCCTATATTTTTAGTCATGCAGTAGTGTAGTGAGGTTTTTGGGGCCATTGTTTTGTTAAAAGTAGTTGTTCAACAAATCCCTGTCTGCTGTCTTTCTACCTATCAACAACCGTTCCTTTGTATTTGTTTCCAATTCAGTGCTGTATCATCAGTCTGACTGCCCTGACCTACCAGAAGTGAATGAACAAGGAAGCTTGGCAAAGAAAAAACACCATTGCTGTGATCAGTGTGGAAAACACTTCCATTCCCCAGCTAACATGTCCAAGTGGGCCCCATATGGGGTGCATGTGTGCGTATGGGTACCAAGTGGGCATGGGCTAGAACTGGGCAATTATACTGGGTTCCAGGTAGGTTCTATGTGGGCTAAGTGGGCATGGGCTTGAACTGGGCAAATATCGTGGGTTCGATATGGGTTACAGATGGGCCAAGTGGGCGTGGGTTAGAACTGGTCACCCATGTATGGGTCCCTTGTGGGTTATATATGGGCTAAGTGGGCATGGGTTAGAACTGGGCTCCCATGTCTGGGTCCTATATAGGTTACGTATGGGCTAAGTGGGCATGGGTTAGAACTGGTCACCCATCTATGGGTCCCTTGTGGGTTATATATGGGCTAAGTGGGCGTGGGTTAGAACTGGGCTCCCATGTCTGGGTCCTATATGGGTTATGTATGGGCTAAGTGGGCATGGGATAGAACTGGGCATGCATGTCTGTGTCCCATATGGGTTATATGTGGGCTAAGTGGGCATGGGTTAGAACTGGTCACCCATCTATGGGTCCCTTGTGGGTTATATATGGGCTAAGTGGGCGTGGGTTGGACTGGTCATGCATGTATGGGTCCCTTTTGGGTTATATCTGGGCTAAGTGGGCATGGGTTAGAACTGGTCATGGATGTATGGGTCCCTTGTGGGTTATATATGGGCTAAGTGGGCATGGTTTAGAACTGGTCACGCATGTCTGGGTCCTATATAGGTTATGTTTGGGCTAAGTGGGCATGGGTTAGAACTGGGCACGCATGTCTGTGTCCCATATGGGTTACGTATGGGCTAAGTTGGCATGGGTTAGAACTGGTCACCCATCTATGGGTCCCTTGTGGGTTATATATGGGCTAAGTGGGCATGGGTTAGAACTGGGCTCCCATGTCTGAGTCCTATATAGGTTACGTATGGGCTAAGTGGGCATGGGTTAGAACTGGTCACCCATCTATGGGTCCCTTGTGGGTTATATATGGGCTAAGTGGGCGTGGGTTAGAACTGGTCATGCATTTATGGGTCCCTTGTGGGTTATATATGGGCTAAGTGGGCATGGGTTAGAACTGGTCATGCATGTATGGGTCCCTTGTGGGTTATATATGGGCTAAGTGGGCATGGTTTAGAACTGGTCACGCATGCCTGGGTCCTATATAGGTTATGTATGGGCTAAGTGGGCATGGGTTAGAACTGGGCACACATGTCTATGTCCCATATGGGTTACGTATGGGCTAAGTGGGCATGGGTTTGAACTGGTCACCCATCTGTTGGTCCCTTGTGGGTTATATATGGGCTAAGTGAGCGTGGGTTAGAACTGGTCATGCATGTATGGGTCCCTTGTGGGTTATATATGGGCTAAGTGGGCATGGGTTAGAACTGGTCATGCTTGTCTGGGTCCTATATAGGTTATGTATGGGCTAAGTGGGCATGGGTTAGAACTGGGCACGCATGTCTGTGTCCCATATGGGTTACTTATGGGCTAAGTGGGCATGGGTTAGAACTGGTCACGCATGTCTGGGTCCCTTGTGGGTTATATATGGGCCAAGTGGGCATGGGTTAGAACTGGTCACCCATGTCTGGGTCCTATATAGGTTATGTATGGGCTAAGTGGGCATGGGTTAGAACTGGTCATGCATGTATGGGTCCCTTGTGGGTTATATATGGGCTAAGTGGGCATGGTTTAGAACTGGTCACGCATGCCTGGGTCCTATATAGGTTATGTATGGGCTAAGTGGGCATGGGTTAGAACTGGGCACGCATGTCTATGTCCCATATGGGTTACGTATGGGCTAAATGGGCATGGGTTTGAACTGGTCACCCATCTGTTGGTCCCTTGTGGGTTATATATGGGCTAAGTGAGCGTGGGTTAGAACTGGTCATGCATGTATGGGTCCCTTGTGGGTTATATATGGGCTAAGTGGGCATGGGTTAGAACTGGTCATGCTTGTCTGGGTCCTATATAGGTTATGTATGGGCTAAGTGGGCATGGGTTAGAACTGGGCACGCATGTCTGTGTCCCATATGGGTTACTTATGGGCTAAGTGGGCATGGGTTAGAACTGGTCACGCATGTCTGGGTCCCTTGTGGGTTATATATGGGCCAAGTGGGCATGGGTTAGAACTGGTCACCCATGTCTGGGTCCTATATAGGTTATGTATGGGCTAAGTGGGCATGGGTTAGAACTGGGCACGCATGTCTGTGTCCCATATGGGTTACGTATGGGCTAAGTGGGCATGGGTTAGAACTGGTCACCCATCTATGGGTCCCTTGTGGGTTATATATGGGCTAAGTGGGCGTGGGTTAGAACTGGTCATGCATGTATGGGTCCCTTGTGGGTTATATATGGGCTAAGTGGGCATGGGTTAGAACTGGTCACACATCTATGGGTCCCTTGTGGGTTATATATGGGCTAAGTGGGCGTGGGTTAGAACTGGTCATGCATGTATGGGTCCCTTGTGGGTTATATATGGGCTAAGTGGGCATGGGTTAGAACTGGTCATGCATGTATGGGTCCCTTGTGGGTTATATATGGGCTAAGTGGGCATGGGTTAGAACTGGTCATGCATGTATGGGTCCCTTGTGGGTTATATATGGGCTAAGTGGGCATGGTTTAGAACTGGTCACGCATGTCTGGGTCCTATATAGGTTATGTATGGGCTAAGTGGGCATGGGTTAGAACTGGGCACGCATGTCTGTGTCCCATATGGGTTACGTAAAAGTGTCACAAATGCACCCAGAAACGATATATTTCCAATGTTTTAAAATAATCAATGGGTATCTATCCCCACTTACTTTTTCGACCCGATTTCAACGGTGGTGGTCTCATCTCTCTACGATGTTAGGAAGTGGGTGTAAACGCCTCCTATCGGTCCCTAGCCCTCGAAACATGTCTGGAAAAAAGTGAGACCATTTTCGGACTCAGCACGACGAGCTGAACACGCTGATATGCGTTTCCCAGCACACGGAATTACGGTTCTCTTAATTGGCTAGTTAATTGGTTAGTTTTCGACGCGTGATAGCTCGGTAACGATAGGTCCGCCAGCCAAGTAATTTACATGGGCGCGTACAGCACTCCGAGATCTACGCTCCGATTGGTCCGCCATTCTTGTGCGACACCCGTAGCAAGAGTTCTCCAACTCTGACCTGTCATCCACAAGCGTTATAGACATGATAAACCTTAGAGTGTATTGAATGGTGAAATGCTAACCCTAATTTTGAGAACCACACGTCCGTGAGCGGGGAGACACATATTGGCGCGATTGTCGCATCGATAGCTAAGCGTGGATGTAAGGCACGCCCATTTCCGACCCTTGTGGGCGGAGCTATCGTGCGTCAAAGTCTAACCCTAGTTTTCTGAACCGCATGACCGTGTGCGAGGAAACGCATATATGCGTGTGCGCATCATCGAGCCCTACGTGTGGATGTGAGCCACGCCCCTGTGCGACCTTTGTGGGCGGAGTTAACCACTCTTAATTAGGTGTGCTATGGACTTTATCCCTATTTTTAAAAAAGACCACTTGGCCGGACTTACCTTTCCACGCTGAATCCAACGGTACCATCCCCGTTCCTGTGCGACGTCGGGAAAGTTCCGAAAGGTGGCGCCAAATTTCCCAAAAAACATAATCCTATATAGGACCCATAGGGAAAGTACTGGGTCCTATATAGGACCCAGACATGAGTGACCAGTTCTAACCCATGCCCACTTAACCCATACATAACCTATATAGGACCCAGACATGAGTGACCAGTTCTAACCCATGCCCACTTAGCCCATACATAACCTATATAGGACCCAGACATGAGTGACCAGTTCTAACCCATGCCCACTTAGCCCATACATAACCTATATAGGACCCAGACATGAGTGACCAGTTCTAACCCATGCCCACTTAGCCCATACATAACCTATATAGGACCCAGACATGAGTGACCAGTTCTAACCCATGCCCACTTAGCCCATACATAACCTATATAGGACCCAGACATGAGTGACCAGTTCTAACCCATGCCCACTTAGCCTATACATAACCTATATAGGACCCAGACATGAGTGACCAGTTCTAACCCATGCCCACTTAGCCCATACATAACCTATATAGGACCCAGACATGAGTGACCAGTTCTAACCCATGCCCACTTAGCCCATACATAACCTATATAGGACCCAGACATGAGTGACCAGTTTTAACCCATGCCCACTTAGCCCATACATAACCTATATAGGACCCAGACATGAGTGACCAGTTCTAACCCATGCCCACTTAGCCCATACATAACCTATATAGGACCCAGACATGAGTGACTAGTTCTAACCCATGCCCACTTAGCCCATACATAACCCATACAGGACCCATACAAGGGTGACCAGTTTTGCCTTGCCAAAAATAACTGAACGTATGGATAAGTCGGCTACGCGCCCACACACACACACACACACACACACACACACACACACACACACACACACACACACACACACACACACACACACACACACACACACACACACACACACACACACACAGTTAGAGCATATCTGGGTAAAGAACTGCAGAAAGTAAGCAGCTGACAGCAAGTTATCATAAATGAAATCTGTACCAGCTTTTTTCTTGAAAGTAATGATAAGTTACAATAAGTGTAAGTGTTCCTTTGATGATCTTGGATGTGAACAACAGTGTATAAAGTCTAGATAGATATGGATGGACGAACAGTCAGACGGACGGACAAAGAGAGAGAGTACCGGCCATTGTATAAACTTGTGTTGCAGATGGAAGCTTTTCATTGATTTCATGAGCTTGTAGATCTGCTATTCTGGGCAAAATGGGCGGATATTTCCCTAGGAATTATTACATTACATTACATTACATTACAGTCATTTAGCAGACGCTTTTATCCAAAGCGACTTACAATAAGTGTATTCAACATAGGTAGGGAACAAAAACTACTAATCACCAGAAGTCTTTAGTGCATTTTCTGCAAAAACAAGCCACCAAGAGTATACCTAGCGCTAAGGTAAAAGTGCAATATATCAGCTACCTATTTCCTTAAACAGATGAGACAAAATAGCTAAATCAAATGAGCATGAGCTAAGACAATTAAGTGTATCGACTAAACAAGATCCAATAAACAATACAGCAATAGAAAACAAGCGTTCGTACAACTAGTTAACAACAAGTAGGTCAGGCAGAGAGGAAGGGTAGTGTTTCCTGAAGAGGTGGGTTTTCAACCTGCGGCGAAATATGGGCAGTGACTCTGCTGTCCTAACCTCAGTGGGAAGTTCATTCCACCACTGTGGGGCCAGAACAGAAAAGAGTCGTGACCGTGTGGATCGGCCAGAAGGACCCTTGAGTGACGAGGCAATCAGTCGCCCCGAGGTGGCAGACCGAAGTGGTCGGGCAGGGGTGTAGGCATCGACCATAGCCCGGAGGTAGGAAGGAGCCGTTCCTTTCACTGCCCTATAGGCTAACACCAGGGTTTTGAACTGGATGCGAGCCGCTACGGGGAGCCAGTGTAGAGAACGGAGAAGGATGGTTGTGTGGGAGAACTTGAGGACTTGAATTATGTATAAAATTATGTATAAAATTATGTATAAAATTATTATCTGAAGTAGGCAGCCCATGCACACACGTCAACTAGTGAATAGCAGTTAGGCGTGCACATCTTGTGTGCGGGACTATAATGCCTATGTCTAGCGATGTGCTGTGGATATTTCAACTAGTGGGGCTATGTCGCGCACACATGCACACTCACGAGCGATCACCGATTGAAATATCCTCTTAAATGTAGACCTAATATACCCACAATATACTGTATATCAACTGTAATGGGCAAACTTTAGTGTTAGTGTTTTAGTGTTTAATTATGCATTTACCTTGCAAACGTCATCTCTGAAATTTAATTAGTTTATCATCATAAATCCATCAGCCACCTACAGTACAGTCGACTCGACACAATGGACCTGGCCATCACCATTGATATGCATCCAAGGCCGGTCATCGGTCATTCCTATTGTTTCAAGCTGTGACCCAGGTGCGAAAACTCGGGCAACGTGCGTCTTCAAACTACTATATTCCATTGAGTGATGTCGCAACAGAGAGAGGAAGGAGGGACGGAGATAGAGGAGAGAGAGAGAGAGAGAGAGAGAGAGAGATGGGGGGGGGGAGTGACGGAGAGAGAGCGAGAGAGAGAGAGAGAGAGAGAGAGAGGGAGAGGGAGAGGGAGAGGGAGTGACAGAGAGAGAGAGAGAGGGAGGGAGGGACGGAGACAGACAGACAGACAGACAGACAGACAGACAGACAGACAGACAGACAGACAGACAGACAGACAGACAGACAGACAGACAGACAGACAGACAGACAGACAGACAGACAGAGATGATTTGGGATGGGGGAGGAAGGGAGAGAGAGAGAGAGAGAGAGAGAGAGGGAGATGGAGAGAGAGAGAGATTTAAAGAGTTCTTTACACTGCATATAGACCAGTAGGCCTACATGACCTCACCTATAAGTTATATGCAAGCAAATTAGAAGGATACAAACACAGAAACACAGCGAGGCTCCAAAAACAGATCAGAAAGAGAAGAGCAGTTCGTCATCATTCCCCACTGTACACAATCCTCCCCCCACTTTACACAGAAATCCTCAAGATTGTCCACCATTTTATAGTAGGTATATACTTGTCCGGTACAAGTAATACATCTTTCTGGACAAGGTTATTAAAAGTTTACTTGTCCGGTGGAAAAGTTTGTGACAGATAATTGGAACCCCTCACATCCGAGGTATTATTATTAAATAAAATGTTGAGGATGTATAATTTGCTCTGTCTGGTAATTCGTTTTTATTAATTGTATTATTTTCCACTGCTCTGCCAACTGCAGCAGGCCAATGTGTGTGCATGGCATGTTCTAGTGAGGGAGAGAGAGAGAGACTGAGAGGGAGAGAGAGGAGGGGTGGGGGAGGGAGAGAGAGACAGAGATGGCTGGGGGAGGGAGAGAGAGAGAAAGTCAGACAGACAGACAGACAGACAGACAGACAGACAGACAGAAATCCCATACTAATTTGAGGAGGGTGGGATTGTGCCTGTATACATGTCTGATAAATCTGTCAACTAATTAGTTGGATAAATGGTAAATGGTGCATTTATATAGCGCTTTCATCCAAAGCGCTTTACATAGATTGTCCCAATACTCATTCATACACCAATGGCGAAGGCACCAACCTGCACACCGCAAGCATGCAGTTTAACTGCCCTATAGGGTTCAGTGTCTTGTTCAAGGACACCTCAACACTATCTCTGTGTATCGAACTGGGAACCTCATCCATCCGGCTGTTCTACCGGCCATTCTACCCTGAGTGAGAACCACTGCCACCGGGAGGATGCACAGACAAGGTGTGCCACCCTATTGGTCCGACTGTGCTTAGACCGACACCCTACCCAAAACCCTAACCTAACCCATAACCGCAAGCACGGCGCATGTCGGACCAACGCATGTCGGGAGTGACGGGTGATTTCAGCATGTCGGACCTTTGGTATGTCTGCATGGAACCTACAAAATTTGCCCAGATCAAGCCCATGCTCACTTAGCCCACATAGAACCCACATGGAACCCGGTATAATTGCCCAGTTCTAGCCCATGCCCACTTCGTACCCAGAAAGCCTGCATGTGCAGGGCCCACATGGACGGCTGGGTGAGGATACGTCCCAGGTGATGACCTTGGGATACATCACTGAGGATACGTCCCAGGTGCATCCATGCGATGTTTTTTGTTATATTATTATTATTATTATTATTATTATTATTATTATTATTAATCACACACACACACACACACACACACACACACACACACACACACACACACACACACACACACACACACACACACACACACACACACACACACACACAGAGAGAGAAGGTTGCAAGGCCACGTGACCGAAAGGCGAAATGTGATTGGTTGCCCTGCATCTGGTGACATTCCTCCTTACGTCAATTCTGGAGCTCCTCCCCCTCTTCTATTTGAATCTTCTACAACAGCCGGGCGGTTTTTATGTGACGGTCCTCTCCTCTCCGCAGATTTTTGGATTAAACAAACCGACATAAGATCAGTAAAATGTTGTTGGACTAATTATGAAGTAATACTCGATCTATTCCTGGGATTGAATACTCTTTAAGCCAGATGTACGGTTGGCGCCTTCAGGATCAAGCAGTGAGTTGCAGTAAGTACATTATTGCAGCTGGTTTTTTCCCTCCATTTTCCCCGGCCAGTATATGCTTGTATAATTTAACCACATGAATGTTGAACAATGTTGTCTGTTCTGTTTGTGTTGATGTATTTTTTGGTGCACATGAATGTTATTCAATGAGTAGGCCTATGACTGCAGTCTCAGTGCTAATGCTATTGAAATGCTAACCTTTGCTAGCCAGTAGTTGGTTAGCTTAGCAGGCTTAAGCTACTAGGCTTGTGTGTGTGTGTGTGTGTGTGTGTGTGTGTGTGTGTGTGTGTGTGTGTGTGTGTGTGTGTGTGTGTGTGTGTGTGTGTGTGTGTGTGTGTGTGTGTGTGTGTGTGTGTGTGTGTGTGTGTGTGTGTGTGTAGTAGTTGTTGGCTTCTGCGTTCGTGTGCAGCCTCTTCCAGAGGGAGATAAACTACAAATGGGGTCTCTAAACTCTATCTCTCTCTGGTAAATATATTTCGCGGACCCCCTGGTTATGCATCGCGGGGGGGGGGCTGGGGGGTCCGCGACGCATAGCCAGGGGGTCCGCGAAATAATTCAGATTTGTTTTCCTCCTTCCAATTTTTTTGTTTTTGTTTAGCCTATATATTTTTGGGGGGGCTATTGTGTGTGTGTGTGTGTGTGTGTGTGTGTGTGTGTGTGTGTGTGTGTGTGTGTGTGTGTGTGTGTGTGTGTGTGTGTGTGTGTGTGTGTGTGTGTGTGTGTGTGTGTGTGTGTGTGTGTGTGTGTGTGTGTGGGGGGCTAGCATTTGGAGATGGATGAGTTTATAGGGTGACTAAATAACAAGTGAGTTCAAATGTATTTCTCAGTGAAGTTTAAGAGCATTAAAGTTCTGTTTAAGTCAGTGGTTCAAGAAGTGGGGTCCTTGAGGGAGTTCAAGGGGTCCCAAGGATGGATAGTACAGTAACCAAATGAACCCTTACAGGTCTGTAACTCAGAGTGGTCAAATGGAACCAAATGGACCCTTACATGTCTAACTCTGAGCGTGTAACAACAAATGGAAACAAACATACCCAACATGTCAGTTTGGTTCCATTTGTACACTCTCAGAGTTAAATTAAAATGGTGGTCCCAGAGATAGAAATTCCATGGTCCGTAGCCTAATGCAGGTCAAATTGTGGGTCCTTGAAATAAAATGTGGTTGAGGAAATTTGAGAATCTTATTATGGGGTGTCAATTTTGGGGGTCCTAGAAGTACAGTAGGCCCAGGTGTTATGGATTTATACATGGACCAGGCATGCCAAGATAAATATTGAAGTAATAACCGCTACATGTAATCTAACATATGTTGGGTACTGTAGCCTACTCGCATTTGGAAGCTGTGTGTGTGTGTGTGAGTGGGGGGGGTGGGGGTGGCAGGAGCGACTACAACTGTCAGGGGTGGCCCCGCCCGCCGCAGCAGGGGGAAAAAAACGTTGGGTACATTGTAGACAAGTGAGAGAGAAAGAGGTTACTGTACTGCAACTTTTATACTCTACCTGGCAGGTTAAAACAAAAGCCACCATACTAGCATTTGAATGCCTGTGTCCGTAAAGGTGTGACTACATGACCTGCATTAGGCTACGGAACCCCATGGCATTTCTATCTCTGGGACCCCCGTAGTCGTTGCCGCTGAGCGGGGTTGTTTGTCTGTGTGTTTCTTTTGGGTAATTGATTCTTCTCTTCTTTTTGTATTTGTCCAAGTAAATTGGAAATGAAGATGTCCAGCCACAAATGACAAGCTGTGGTCTCTGTGTTCATGTCTGGAGTTGTATCCATCATAACAAGAAGTTCTGAAACCTGCGTCTTTTTTATGTTGCATAAGGTGAATTTGAGTTTTTAATTGTTAGAGTAACATGAGAAGATTCTACAAAATGTCTTGAAAAACAGTTTTTTTTCAAAAATAGCAGATCTACAAGCTCGTAGCGTATGAGCTTGCATATATGCTATTTTTCAATAGCTAAAGTATAAAATTATGGTTAATGTGGATAAACGCTAAAGTTCCAGGTCTTAGTGGGTTAAATGGTGAAGTTTAGCAAAACATTTTATATACACTAGTAAAAGCATGCCACATCATACAGCTGCTATAGAGCGCCCAAGTCCTGACGTCCTGAAGTAATTTCTCTATGGCGAATAACATGGGGCCATCTTAAGCGTGGTGGTCCAAAAAGAAACAAGCTGGTGTCTCTGTATCGTTTATACGTCGTTATATCGTTTATGTCAGTCACTCGTATATGATAGTCTGTTTCTAGTGGAAATTTAACTAAATTAGCAGCAGTAACAATAGTTTTTAACATATTTGTAGTAGGCAATGAGATGATGGCTTATGCTAGCCTATGCCATTCCATTCAAAGGTTTGGAATCATATTGCTTTAACTTCCCTTCCATGTCCCCTTCCCCTATTTTTGTGCTCTTTCTTTTGAAGACATGCATGGTGACATGCAACGTGAGAAGCTCACAAAGACAGAGACTTCTGCCAATATGATGTACAGACTGATGCTGAAACTTCCCAAAAGTGACAAGGAGGTAATGTTGTGTAACAATGGCTGTAGTTCTAAAACCTTTTCATGTCAATTCATGTCAAGGCATGCCATCGGAAATGTAGGGCCCTGGGGGTCCTTGCACCCCACCCCAACCCCTGCATTAGAATCCAGATCACCATAACTAAGTGTGTACAAATAAAACAAAATGGACCGTGAGGGTCCATTTGGTTCTTAACTATCCATCATTTATCTGGAGACCCCTTGGAACCCCCCCCCCCCCCCCCCCAAGGACCCCTGGGGATCCCCAGACTCTGCATGTCATGTGATGCTGTATTTCTCCTGAGCTGTTTGACATGTATTGTGGCCCACACCATGCTATTGCTTAAAGTTGTTTTTTTATGTTTGCTAAAAGGTATGTTTTTTTTTTAATTGAATGTAGGCCACCGCAAAAACATGGGACCTACTCCTTCCTGTGGAATGAACAGCTGTGGACCGACTAAATGTGTCCCAGAGAGTGATCCGCACACAAGTAGCCAACAGGACGCAGAGTATGACCTGCAGCCCCAGTGTCTCTCCTGGAGGTTCTCATGCAAGTATGTAAACTATGGAATTAAATGTATTTCATTTCTTTAAACATATACAGAGATTTAACATCTTGAAATGTAAAAATATGTGTAGGAACTGCGAGTCCCAGTGCGAATAGCTGCCCACCTGAAACCCTGATCAGCTGCTAGAACCCTGAATGTGACCATCTCTTGTGGGAAGCAGACAGAGCCGCCCCACTGGAACCAGTTGTAAGTTGAAATCTCGTATTCACTTCAAAATGTACTTTGTCTTTCTAACTTGAAATGGTGTTTGGCAACACATTTGATGTACACAAGTAGAAGCATGCCACAGTATTTCAGCTGTTTTAACTGCTGAAAAGGGATCACAACAATTCTGAACACAGGCCACTGTTTGTGTTTCACATAGAAAACAAATTTGCCATATTAGCTCAAGACATTTAAAATTACTGGGGTTTTTTCTGTTCAGAAAATAATCCTCAATATGCAGCAATAATATCTTTAAAGACCGTAGCCATTCTTGATGTATAATTAACCGATTTAGACCTGAGGACATTTCTACAAATGCCTTCTAAATCAGTTTTCTGAAATACCTTTGTTTCTATGTCAGTCATTTTCATGTCAAGGACCCCCAAAAATTATGTAATTGGCTGCCGAATCCCATCTACAAATATGATGTTCCAGGGACCCCCCAGAAGCAAATATTTCAGTTTTACAAATGTTCACTCTGAAAGAATGTGTTCAAAGATTTGCACCACATTTTCAAGATTGTTCAAAATTAGCAGATCTACAAGCTTGTATATCTATTTTTATAGCTAAAGTATAACATAATGCTTAAAACACCAAAAGGGTTTCCTGTTCTGAATGGGTTAATCATGCAATTTCTTGTAGCACACAACTCATGATACATTCTTAATAAGGCTTAATACGGTGGTGGTTTTGGCCAATCCATTAGCCAGTAATAAAATCTGTTACAAAATCTGATACACAAAGAATCATGCTAGCATTACTAAGTCAGCTTCTTGTTATTTTTTTTAGGGACACTAAAGAAGAACACAGTGGCAGTCACAGGACATTCACCAGAAGGAGGGAGAGAAGGCGCTGTCAAAGTGGTTCACAGGAGCTCGTGCTTGAGGTGGGAATATGGCTGAAAGAGCTCAGAGATCACTTGAGAACACACAGGACAATGGGGCACAGCCCCAATAGAAAAAACAGACCACACACACACACACACACACACACACACACACGCGCAAACAACTACCTCCTGAGAATAACCCTCTTTTAGTTCAAATTGAGAGTGCAAGTTTAATCTGTCTCTCTCTCCAGTTGGCTTTTTTGTGTTCAATTTTAAATGATTGTGTCAAGTCAAAAAGGTTCCAATTACTTTTTGTGTTCAGAATATTTAAGTTCCTCATGTAGTCTGCCCATGTATACCCTATTCTAAAATGATTGTTTAAAACAGTTAAGGTGAAATTTCACTTTCAAACATGTTTGGGGTCATTTTAACAGCTACACAGGCTTCTGTGAAGTGTGAACACCCCATACAGTTTAAGTTGCTTGATTCAGTATTTCACTCACTCACTCATCCCATGGCCTAGGGGGGTGTACAGGTGTCATGGTGGATGCTTGGGCACTCGGGTATCTCCAGTGCTTTTGATCTTCTGTTGTGCATATCAGGGTTTGAAAGCTGCAGCCAGTCCACTCCTTGATGTTGTCCACTCAGGACTTAATCTGCCTGTCTACTTTCCCTCCACTGTCCCCTGTACTTTGGTCTTTGACAGGGAGGGTATGTCTTGTGACATGACCATGAGAGTAGAGGCTCCTGTTCTCCAGCATGGGTGGTAGCTAAACTGTCTTAACATAATAATTTGTCCGGTCTTCTTATACGATATATGTAGCATTCTTCTGTCACACTTGCTTTCAAATGACTGTATCCTGTGCTCGGTGTCCGCTGTAAGTGTCCAGCTTTCAGAGCCAATGGAATAGGGTGGAGAGTACAAGTGACTTGTAAAGTCTGACCATCACTGAGAAGCTGATTTATTATTTATGTTTCCAAATACTGTATAGTCTAGTCATGGCTGATGTTGCTATCCCAATTATTGCTTTTATCTTTTGTGGAGCTGCCATCTTCACTCACAAAGGACCCAAGGTATATAAGTCCTTTACTTCCTACAGGCAAGTGGCCTGTTCCTTGGTGATATATGTATGGCTGTGGCTGGTGACCAGGATATTACTTTTCTCTTCATATCCATGCCATATGCTCTGCCTTGTGTTTTCTCATAAGTTTGATGTCATTGGAGATGGTAGGGTCTTCCTCTGATGGATATGGAGGTGTGATATTCTATGAGTGCTTCCTCCATGATGTTGTTTATAAGAACTGCACTGCTTGGGTATAGTGCTTGGATTACCTGTTGTGGTACAGGTCATGCTGGTGCTAAAGGTGCTTCTTAATCAGTATTCTGAATTTGAATATCTCCTTTTTGGTCTGAATCAAGATGATCTGCAGCATTACTTTGCTAGCCAGGCAGAAAAAAACTGTTTCTGTAGTTTTGTCACTGCCCTGCATTCCCTTTCTTGGGGTCTTTTATTGGGTACATTGCTTGGTTTCCCATATCTTTTGGTAGATGCGTGTCAATGCTATTATCATGTATTGCCCTCCATGCTTCCAAAGCTCTGCTGGGACATTATCGATAGCAGGCTCTTTACTGCCTCCTCTACTTCAGCTTGAAGTATTGGGGCATCCTACCACATGCACTACTGGACTTCATGGCACTAGTATGTTGGGATCTGGTCTTATTGCACATTTGTATAGTTCCTAACAATACTCTGTCCATCACTTGGATATTTCTGCTTTCTCGGTTAGTAGAGAGTCATGCTTGTCTTTTATTATTGTGGCTGTATGTTGTTGTGTCCTTCTCAGTTTCTTTTGTGTTGTGTAGGCTGCTTTATTGTTGCCCTGTCTTCTCCTTGCATCTATGCTTCCACACGTGGATTATGTGATCCACTTTACTGCCTCCCGGTAGATCTAGGATGTTATCAGTGGCCCATGGTTTGTTTTTCTTCCTGTCCTGCCCTAGTACTTCAGTTGGGGTTTCTATAAGTGCTTCCTCCATATTGTCTGTCAATGTATATGTCTTGCAGTAGGCTAAGTGTTGTTTTCAATTAATCTAACATGATTAAAATTTAATTTAAAGTTACCATAGGTTTACATGGGAAGGAGGCGTGTCTGATAATATGAATATCAAATATTTAAATACTGAATCAAGCAACTTAAAAACTGAGTGCTCACAAGTTAGTGAACCTGCCTGGGGACCCAGAGCCCCTGGTTGTCCCTGGCACGATGCTAGGCCAGAAATGTGTCAAAGTGTGTCCCTGAGCAAAATTCGTAACCCCTAATTGCTGCCCGAGCGCCAGCTCCCAGAGAGAATGGCTGCTCCTTACTCTTAGTTGTTAAAGGATGGGTACAGTGACAAATAACACCCCAATGTTAGAATGACCCCAAACATGTTTGAAAGTTAAATATCCTTTAAATTAACCCTATCTTCACTTGATGGTTCAAGTTCTTGAAATTGCTCAACATTACCCAATAAGCTTGCAATAGTGTTTTATTTTGTTATTTTTGAGTGGTGCTAGCCCCTCCTATGCCCAGCTTTGTGTGTTTGTGTGTTCCCCATAAGGATTATTTGATTGGCTTAGCAATGTGTGTACCCCATAGCGACAATTTGATTGGCTGAACAATGTGTGTACCCCATAGTGATGATTTGATTGGCTGAGCACGGAATGTGATGTATGATATGAGCGCCCATCACTTCACACAAGTGTTATTTACACAATTTGTGAATCATTTGTTCTTCCTGCATTTCAATTATGACAGTTTTGTTATTGAGGCCGGTCTGAAAGAACAAAGCTTGGTTTTATATTGCAACCAATAGATTCCATGTGACGATGTTTTCAATAAACTTTCAAAAAAGATATATTGTCTGATATAGTTTTTTCACTATGGTAAAAGTTAAATTGGCTAAACCTTAGGCACTTTTTACATCTTATGTTAATGTGTTTGCAGTTGTTAAACAGGGTTCATGTCGATAATACTGCTAAATTCTCCCATTTTAATCCCTTCAGGACCAACTTGAAACCCATTTTGGCAAAGTTCCCGGGTGTTACCCACTTGTGCTGCTAGAAGTGGGATCTACATCGGTCTCAAAGTGCCCAGTTGGACTCCATTTAAGGCCCATTCAGATCCCACTTCAAGTCTATATAGGCAAACACAGGTGAGGCCTACATGGGTTTGACATACAATTGCCAATTTTGACCCCACCTAAAACCCAGTCAGAAACCCACGTAAGCCCATATGGGATAACACAGCTGGGCCCTGAGTGGATACTGGGTGAAAACCCACTTGGAGCCCTTAATGGGCGTACACAAGTGTGGCCTACATGGGTCGCATATAATTTTCCCAGCTGGAACCCACTTAAGGCCCATTCAGATCCCGGTTCAAACCCATATAGGCAAACGCAGGTGGCACACACATGGTTCTGACATAAAATGGCCCATTTGGACCCCCGCTAAGACCCAGTCAGAAACACGCGTAAGCCCATATGGGATAACACAGGTGGGCCCTTTGTGAAAAGTGGGTGCACGGCCCACTTGGAGCCCTTAATGGGCGGACACAAGTGTGGCCTACATGGGTCACATATAATTTACCCAGCTGGTACCCACTTAAGGCCCAATCAGATCCCAGTTCAAACCCATATAGGCAAATACAGGTGGCGCACACATGGTTCTGACACAAAATGGCCCATTTGGATACCACCTAAGACCCAGTTAGAAACACACGTAAGCCCATATGGGCTAACACGGGTGGGCCCTTTGTGAAAACTGGGTGCACGGCCCACTTGGAGCCCTTAATGGGCGGACACAAGTGTGGCCTACATGGGTCACATATAATTCGCCCAGCTGGAACCCACTTAAGGCCCAATCAGATCCCAGTTCAAACCCATATAGGCAAACACAGGTGGCGCACACATGGTTCTGACATAAAATGGCCCATTTGGATACCACCTAAGACCCAGTTAGAAACACACGTAAGCCCATATGGGCTAACACAGGTGGGCCCTTTTTGAAAAGTGGGTGCACGGCCCACTTGGAGCCCTTAATGGGCGGACACAAGTGTGGCCTACATGGGTCACATATAATTTGCCCAGCTGGTACCCACTTAAGGCCCAATCAGATCCCAGTTAAAACCCATATAGGCAAACACAGGTGGCGCACACATCGTTCTGACATAAAATGGCCCATTTGGATACCACCTAAGACCCAGTTAGAAACACACGTAAGCCCATATGGGCTAACACAGGTGGGCCCTTTTTGAAAAGTGGGTGCACGGCCCACTTGGAGCCCTTAATGGGCGGACACAAGTGTGGCCTACATGGGTCACATATAATTTACCCAGCTGGTACCCACTTAAGGCCCAATCAGATCCCAGTTAAAACCCATATAGGCAAACACAGGTGGCGCACACATGGTTCTGACATAAAATGGCCCATTTGGATACTACCTAAGACCCAGTTAGAAACCCACGTAAGCCCATATGGGCTAACACAGGTGGGCGCTTTTTGAAAAGTGGGTGCACGGCCCACTTGGAGCCCATAGCCCATAGCCCATGTCAATACCCAAGTGGGGCCCATATGGACATGTTAGCTGGGTCCATGTCCAAACTTAAAAGCCACAAGATGATTCACACTGGAGAGAAACCGTATGGATGTGATCAGTGGGGACATCGCTTCTCTAGAATGGCACCTATCAAATACCTGTCATGTAGCTGTCTTTCTACCTATCAACAGTCTTTCCTTTGTATTTGTTTCCTACCAGAGGTAAATTAACAAAGAAGCTTGGCAAAGAAAAAACACCACTGCTGCGATCAGTGTGGAACACCCTCACATATCCACACTGGAGAGAAACCCTATGGATGTGATGAGTGTGGAAAGCACTTCTCTATAATGTCCAGCCTTAAACGGCACCAGATAATTCACACTAGAACACCAGCACACCACATAACGTTGGTATAATACCTTTTTTGATTTACTTTTTTAAATGTGTTGATTAGTTACAACTTATACAAGTAAGTAAATAAGCCTTGCCAAGCCATAAGGCCTATAGGGCAGGAGCCTATCTCCTGTTTCTGGACTCCCTTGGTGGTATTTCTTATTTACTGTGTCAAGAGTTTTCATGGACATTATGAGAACAGAAATGTATTGTGTTTGAGTCTTTTATAGCCTATTTTTTTTACTTCTGTCATTCTGATTGTTTTTGCCATTGCACCAATCTACCTACAATTTTTTGTTTTTGTTTCATTGCATCTGCCCCTTCATATTTTTTATTTGTATTATAAGTCTCGATATTCAATTTCATCCCGATCTTATTCTTTTTGCACTGTAATTCACTGCAGATTTGCTGTATATTATTGTCAACGCTGAGGAAGGCCCACCTGACTGAAACGCGTTGGCTCATCATAGGTAAATAAACATGTGAAAGGGACATTCATTGAGTGCTGGCATTCCTTCTTTCATTGTATCTGACCCTACATGTTTTATATGATACTGTTATACTGAATTGTCTCTGTGGAACATGTCCCACCAACATTACGCTGAGATAGAAATAAACAAGTGTCAATATTCAATTCAATTCCCAATCATATTCTTTCTTTCACTGTTGTTGGACCTGCAGATTTGCTGTAGGCTATATTAGATTCAGATGACCTTGTATTTCTGTAATTTTGGGATCCATTGACTGGGTGGCAATGGAACATGTTCAGTAACTGTTTCTGGCTCTGAAATCTAATGCTGATGTGAATCTACAGTTTGGCATGTTGTGTTGTTTCTGCCATTGAAGGTATGTGAGTTGTAACAGGGAACAGTATGTGTACATGTGGCTCTTGATCACTTCAATAATCCTATGAGTGAATTTGCTATTTCAATTTGGTGCCAGCCAAGTCTATGGACTTTACTGTTGACAGTATGACAAATAGCGTCAATCCACAAAAAGCTTAACATTTAGTGTACAAACTTACCCCACAGTGAGATACTGTACTGTATCCATACAGGACACAGGTTTGTATTTAACCAGGTAAAGAGCAATATAAATAGAAACACCAGGAAAGACTGAAAACAGAAACGTTTTTTTGTAGGGGGTGACAAAAAGGTATGAATTGTATTAGCTAATACAGCGGCACTCTATAAATGGCCAAAGATAAATACAATTTTAATGGAAAAATAATAAAAGCCATATTTCCTAAAATCCTAAAAATAAATCCTATATAAACTAAACCCTAAAATGAAATCACTTAATGAAAATAACAACAACAAATCAATGACTTCTTTAAAATGCTCTTGTATCAAATGTGCAATGAAGGGGAATCAGCTCAGAGATACTGGGGTTAAAGTGCTGAGATGTGCAGAGGGGGATATCGGCCTGGCCTGGTACTTCTTGTACATGTTGTCCAAAATGCTGTATTGGTGTTGGTACCATTAGGTGAGATAACAGGCAAACAATCAAACATAACAATTCTCCTTAACTCTAGTAAAAAGAGTGAAATAAGTTTCACGTTAGTTTCATGTTACGCTCTCAAGAGTAATAGATCCAGGGTCCATTTGGTTACCAACTGTTCATTATTTCATCTTAACTGGGAAGATGAAATAATGGGAAAAAACTGGGAAAAACACTTCTCTCAAATGTCCAACCTTAAAAGACACCAGAGAATTCATACTGGAGAGAAACCATTTTGTTGTGATGTGTGTGGGAAAGCTTTTAGTCAATCAAATAGTTTAGAAGTTCACATGGTTGTACACAGTGGATTTAAACTGTTTCCCCGTGGTCAGTGTGGAAAGAGTTTTGCCAACTCAAGAAACCGAAAATGTCATGAGCGCACACATATGAAAGATTAATCTGTGTAGTGTGAACAGTATGACGAGAGCTAAAAGTGATTGGAACATAGGCTACTTTGCAAATGTATTGATATTTTATAATACAGGTCACAGTAGTGCATACAGTAGGCTATGTACAATGTGTATATGTGAAGGCTGGTGTCAGTTTGCTATTTATGAAGACTGTGTTCTTCATTTCAGAGGGGGATGCCATGCAGTTTAAGTCTTGGAAAACAAACAAACTGGTAGTCTTTTTTTCCTTTCATTTTGTTTTTGCCTTTATTTTAATACATATTCAAAGGGAAGAGTTATTTGTTTATCTGTGGTTAATAGGAGTCCAGTTTGCTCATGACAACTGCAGTCAGTAACATGAGATACCCTTTTTAGGTAATAACCCTTCTAATGTTACATTGTTATTATTGCTGCATTATTCAATTTCATTCCCAAATCTTATTCTTCGTTTCACTGTAATGTTACCTGCAGATATGCTGTACATTAGATTTAGATGTGCTCTGTCTCAGAAGTTGTTCACAGTTTGTACATTTTATTTGTAGACCACGTGGAAGATAATAATAGCGTGGAAACTCTTTTTGTCAGTCAAATTACTTTGAAGTTCACAATGTTGTACACTGTGTACACAATGGATTTAAACTGTTCAATAGGCTGTGTTGTTGAGCAGTCTGCACTGTTCAGTACACTACACACAGGATTACACACACTAAAAATTTGGACACATGGGGTTTTCATTAAGCTTTATTCTAAATGTAAATAACTGTGTGGCCAGCACATCCACATAATGCCCTAGCTAAATATACACAACATAATTCACACTGGAGGGAAACCCTTTCATTCTGATGTGGGTGTAAAAGCTGGTCTATGTTTTAATCCCCGGTGGGGATTAGATTTCAGAATGCAATGTATTGCTGAAGTTACCATAAACACAGTAGGCCTACATGTATAATTCACCTCAAACTGTCTCTAGTACAAATTAACATCATCTTATTTCTGTAAAGGTCACTGCTATCCATTGTGCATGTGCTGCTGTCATTTACATGTAGATGAACAATCTATGCATGTCCTTGAGATGAATGGGACTGTCTCTGCCCCCTCTTGTTATTCAATGTGCATCCATTGAGCATATTGGGGGAGGATCCCTCCTCCCCCAATATGCTCAATGGATCAGTGGAGGACAATATGTTTGACTGTGATTGGTGGAGAGACAGGTGGCCCTATTGTTCTATTTGGCCAATCCTATCAAAGCAGTTAGTGGTTCCACCTCAGACTCTCTGGTATAAGATGACTTGGTCTGTGTCATTTCTCCACAACTCCTCCAGGATATCAATCATTTCTGATCACATCTGACTGTGGACTCCAGACTTCAGCTGAAGATGAACTCTCTTGACCCCACCAGGGACATTTCTGCTGAACAGGAGGAACCCAAAGACCTTGGTATGTTACTCGACCTCCCCTTTCACTCCCCCTCTTCTGTTTTTATTCTCACCTCAATATTCTCAAATATTCTCTTTTCACTCGCCCTGTTTTATTCTGAATCTTACATTGAGTTTCATTGTAATTTGTCTGGTAGTTTTGCAATAGTTTATGTTAGTTTCTGCATCACAGAAACAACCAGATATCAACTATGCCTTTTAAATACTACTGATATTACTTAAGTATTAAGTAGATACGTGATTCCTATATTTTGAGTCATGCAGTAGTGTAGTGAGGTTTTTGGGGCCATTGTTTTGTTAAAAGTAGTTGTTCAACAAATCCCTGTCTGCTGTCTTTCTACCTATCAACAACCGTTCCTTTGTATTTGTTTCCAATGCAGTGTTGTATCATCAGTCTGACTGCCCTGACCTACCAGAAGTGAATGAACAAGGAAGCTTGGCAAAGAAAAAACACCATTGCTGTGATCAGTGTGGAAAACACTTTCATTCCATGTCCAAACTTAAAAGCCACCAGAGAATTCACACTGGAGAGAAACCATATGGATGTGATCAGTGTGGACAACACTTCTCTCAAATGTCCAACCTTAAGAAACACCAGAGAATTCACACTGGAGAGAAACCCTATGGATGTGATCAGTGTGGACAACACTTCTCCATGATTTCAAACCTTAAAAAACACCAGAGAATTCACACTGGAGAGAAACCCTATGGGTGTGATCAGTGTGGACAACATTTCCCTCAATTGGCCCACCTAAAAAGCCACAGGAAAATCCACACTGGAGAGAAACCACATGGATGTGATCAGTGTGGACAACACTTCTCTGAAATGTCTAGCCTTAAGAAACACCAGAGAATTCACACTGGAGAGAAACCCTATGGATGTGATCAGTGTGGACAACACTTCTCTGAAATGTCCAGCCTTAAGAAACACCAGAGAATTCACACTGGAGAGAAACCCTATGGGTGTGATCATTGTGGACAACACTTCTCCATGATTTCAAACCTTAGAAAACACCAGAGAATTCACACTGGAGAGAAACCATATGGATGTGATCAGTGTGGACAACACTTCTCTCAAATGTCCAACCTTAAAACACACCAGAGAATTCACACTGGGGAGAAACCCTATGGATGTGATGTGTGTGGAAAAGCTTTTAGTCAACCAATTACTTTAAAAGCTCACAAGGTTGTACACACTGGATGTAAACTGTTTCCATGTGGTCAGTGTGGAAAGAGTTTCGCCACTTCAAGCAGCCGGAAATGTCATGAGCGCAAACATATGGAAGATAAATCTGTTTAGTGTGAACAGCATGACACAAGCTTCATTATAGGGTATGTATAAAGATATATTGCTGATTTTTGTTTTAATTATATTTTTTATTAATTGCAAGTAATCTCTTTAGTGGAATTTCGTATTCACTGTGTCAAGAGTCAAGAGATTTTGATTGATTGTTTATTTTCCCATTGCATCTACATGTATGTTTTTTATTATGGTAAGTAAATAAGCCTTGCCAAGCCATAAGGCCTATAGGGCAGGAGCCTATCTCCTGTTTCTGGACTCCCTTGGTGGTATTTCTTATTTACTGTGTCAAGAGTTTTCATGGACATTATTAGAACAGAAATGTATTGTGCTTGAGTCTTTTATAGCCTATTTTTTTTTTACTTCTGTCATTCTGATTGTTTTTTGCCATTGCACCAATCTACCTACAATTTTTTGTTTTTGTTTCATTGCATCTGCCCCTTCATATTTTTTATTTGTATTATAAGTCTCGATATTCAATTTCATCCCGATCTTATTCTTTTTGCACTGTAATTCACTGCAGATTTGCTGTATATTATTGTCAACGCTGAGGAAGGCCCACCTGACTGAAACGCGTTGGCTCATCAGGTAAATAAACGTGTGAAAGGGACATTAATTGAGTGCTGGCATTCCTTCTTTCATTGTATCTGACCCTAGATTAGACATCCTTTCTCTCCCCTATTAGAGGTGGCGATGATTGCCCTCCTCTTTGAGGACATTTACACCTGTATTATGATATGACACTTGTGATCACCCAGGATGCAAATAGTGAACCGGCCCATCCACACCTAGGATGTATTGAAATGCAAAGTGAAGACGGATGTCTGTTCTGTACAAAACAACAACAGTCCTGTACAGAACTAGACCACTGTCTTCTAGGGGATAAAAGTGATTAGAACATACATTGCAAATGTATTGATATTTTGAAATACAGGGCACAGTAGTGCATACGGTAGGCTATGTACAACGTGAATATGTGAAGGCTGGTGTTAGTGTGCTATTTAAAGAATGTGTTCTTCATTTCAGGGGGTGGGTGGCAGAGTCTTGGAAAACAAACAAACTGGTAGACTTTTTTTTCTTTCATTGCGTTGTGTTTTAGCATTTATTTTAATACATATTCAAAGGCAATAGTTGTTTGTTTATCTGTGGTTAATAGGAGTCCAGTTTGCTCATGACAACGGCAGTCAGTAACATGAGATACCCTTTTAGGTAATAACCCTTCTAATGTTACATTGTTATTATTGCAGCATTATTCAATTTCATTCCCAAATATTATTCTTGGTTTCACTGTAATGTTATACCTGCAGATATGCTGTAGGCCTAGGCCTATTTAGATGTGCTCTGTCTCAGAAGTTGATCACACTTTGTACATTTTATTTGTAGATAATAATAGCTTTTAGTCAGTCAAATTACTTAGAACATTACTTACAACTGTTCCGCCAGCTGTGTTGTTGTGCAGTCTGCACTGTTCAGTACACTACACACAGTATTACACACACTAAACATTTGGACACATGGGGTTGTATCATCAGTCTGACTGCCCTGACCTACCAGAAGTGAATGAACAAGGAAGCTTGGCAAAGAAAAAACACCATTGCTGTGATCAGTGTGGAAAACACTTTCATTCCATGTCCAAACTTAAAAGCCACCAGAGAATTCACACTGGAGAGAAACCATATGGATGTGATCAGTGTGGACAACACTTCTCTCAAATGTCCAATGTTTTTTCCTTTCATTGTGTTTTTGCCTTTATTTTAATACATATTCAAAGGGAAGAGTTGTTTGTTTATCTGTGGTTAATAGGAGTCCAGTTTGCTCATGACAACTGCAGTCAGTAACATGAGATACCCTTTTTAGGTAATAACCCTTCTAATGTTACATTGTTATTATTGCTGCATTATTCAATTTCATTCCCAAATCTTATTCTTCGTTTCACTGTAATGTTACCTGCAGATATGCTGTACATTAGATTTAGATGTGCTCTGTCTCAGAAGTTGTTCACAGTTTGTACATTTTATTTGCAGACCACGTGGAAGATAATAATAGCGTGGAAACTCTTTTTGTCAGTCAAATTACTTTGAAGTTCACAATGTTGTACACTGTGTACACAATGGATTTAAACTGTTCAATAGGCTGTGTTGTTGAGCAGTCTGCACTGTTCAGTACACTACACACAGGATTACACACACTAAAAATGTGGACACATGGGGTTTTCATTAAGCTTTATTCTAAATGTAAATAACAGTGTGGCCAGCACATCCACATAATGCCCTAGCTAAATATACACAACATAATTCACACTGGAGGGAAACCCTTTCATTCCGATGTGGGTGTAAAAGCTGGTCTATGTTTTAATCCCCGGTGGGATTCAGAATGCAATGTATTGCTGAAGTTACCATAAACACAGTAGGCCTACATGTATAATTCACCTCAAACTGTCTCTAGTACAAATTAACATCATCTTATTTCTGTAAAGGTCACTGCTATCCATTGTGCATGTGCTGCTGTCATTTACATGTAGATGAACAATCTATGCATGTCCTTGAGATGAATGGGACTGTCTCTGCCCCCTCTTGTTATTCAATGTGCATCCATTGAGCATATTGGGGGAGGATCCCTCCTCCCCCAATATGCTCAATGGATCAGTGGAGGACAATATGTTTGACTGTGATTGGTGGAGAGACAGGTGGCCCTATTGTTCTATTTGGCCAATCCTATCAAAGCAGTTAGTGGTTCCACCTCAGACTCTCTGGTATAAGATGACTTGGTCTGTGTCATTTCTCCACAACTCCTCCAGGATATCAATCATTTCTGATCACATCTGACTGTGGACTCCAGACTTCAGCTGAAGATGAACTCTCTTGACCCCACCAGGGACATTTCTGCTGAACAGGAGGAACCCAAAGACCTTGGTATGTTACTCGACCTCCCCTTTCACTCCCCCTCTTCTGTTTTTATTCTCACCTCAATATTCTCAAATATTCTCTTTTCACTCGCCCTGTTTTATTCTGAATCTTACATTGAGTTTCATTGTAATTTGTCTGGTAGTTTTGCAATAGTTTATGTTAGTTTCTGCATCACAGAAACAAACCAGATATCAACTATGCTTTTAAAATACTACTGATATTACTTAAGTATTAAGTAGCTACGTGATTCCTATATTTTTAGTCATGCAGTAGTGTAGTGAGGTTTTTGGGGCCATTGTTTTGTTAAAAGTAGTTGTTCAACAAATCCCTGTCTGCTGTCTTTCTACCTATCAACAACCGTTCCTTTGTATTTGTTTCCAATGCAGTGTTGTATCATCAGTCTGACTGCCCTGACCTACCAGAAGTGAATGAACAAGGAAGCTTGGCAAAGAAAAAACACCATTGCTGTGATCAGTGTGGAAAACACTTTCATTCCATGTCCAAACTTAAAAGCCACCAGAGAATTCACACTGGAGAGAAACCATATGGATGTGATCAGTGTGGACAACACTTCTCTCAAATGTCCAACCTTAAGAAACACCAGAGAATTCACACTGGAGAGAAACCCTATGGATGTGATCAGTGTGGACAACACTTCTCCATGATTTCAAACCTTAAAAAACACCAGAGAATTCACACTGGAGAGAAACCCTATGGGTGTGATCAGTGTGGACAACATTTCCCTCAATTGGCCCACCTAAAAAGCCACAGGAAAATCCACACTGGAGAGAAACCACATGGATGTGATCAGTGTGGACAACACTTCTCTGAAATGTCCAGCCTTAAGAAACACCAGAGAATTCACACTGGAGAGAAACCCTATGGATGTGATCAGTGTGGACAACACTTCTCTGAAATGTCCAGCCTTAAGAAACACCAGAGAATTCACACTGGAGAGAAACCCTATGGGTGTGATCATTGTGGACAACACTTCTCCATGATTTCAAACCTTAGAAAACACCAGAGAATTCACACTGGAGAGAAACCATATGGATGTGATCAGTGTGGACAACACTTCTCTCAAATGTCCAACCTTAAAACACACCAGAGAATTCACACTGGGGAGAAACCCTATGGATGTGATGTGTGTGGAAAAGCTTTTAGTCAACCAATTACTTTAAAAGCTCACAAGGTTGTACACACTGGATGTAAACTGTTTCCATGTGGTCAGTGTGGAAAGAGTTTCGCCACTTCAAGCAGCCGAAAATGTCATGAGCGCAAACATATGGAAGATAAATCTGTTTAGTGTGAACAGCATGACACAAGCTTCATTATAGGGTATGTATAAAGATATATTGCTGATTTTTTTTTAATTATATTTTTTATTAATTGCAAGTAATCTCTTTAGTGGAATTTCGTATTAACTGTGTCAAGAGTCAAGAGATTTTGATTGATTGTTTATTTTCCCATTGCATCTACATGTATGTTTTTTATTATGGTTGTTATACTGTATTGCATTTCTGGAACACAAGCACACCACATACAAGTTGCTATAATACCTTTTTTGATTGACTTTTTTGATTAGTTGCAAGTAAACTGAACACACCGTTGACCTGTTTTTAGTAAGTAAGTAAGTCTTGCCGAGCCATAAGGCCTATAGGGCAGGAGCCTATCTCCTGTTTCTGGACTCCCTTGGTGGTATTTCTTATTTACTGTTTCAAGAGTTTTCAGGGACATTATTAGAACAGAAATGTATTGTGTTTGAGTCTTTTAGAGCCTATTTATTTTTTACTTATGTCATTTATTTTGTTTGTTTTTGCCATTGCACCAATCTACCTACAAATTTTGTTTTTGTTTCATTGCATCTGACCCTTCATGTTTTTTTATTTGTATTATAAATCTCGATATTCAATTTAATCCCCAATCTTATTCTTTTTTTTAACTGTAATTCACTGCAGATTTGCTGTATATTGTGCTTTGTCTCAGATGTTGTTCACACACCCACGAACAGAACATTTACCCCTAAAATAAGTGCTGGGGGAATTTTGAGCAATCATCAGCAAATTCAGTTTGGCTCATCAGAGGTAAATAAACATGTTAAAGGGACATTCATTGAGTGCTGGCATTTCTTCTTTCATTGTACTGTATCTGACCCTACATGTTTTATATGATACTGTTATACTGAATTGACTCTGTGGAACAGAACATGTCCCACCAACATTATGCTGAGATAGAAATAAACAAGTGTCAATATTCAATTTAATTCTCAATTGTATTCTTTCTTTCACTGTTGTTGGTGTATTTGCTGTATATTAGATTTAGATGATCTTGTATTTCTGTCATTTTGGGATCCATTGGCTGGGTGGCAATGGAACATGTTCAGTAATTGTTTCTGGCTCTGAAATATAATGCTGATGTGATTCTACAGTTTGCATGTTGTGTTGTTTCTGCCGTTGAAGGTATGTGTGTTGTTGAGCAGTCTGCACTGTTCAGTACACTACACACAGGATTACACACACTAAAAATTTGGACACATGGGGTTTTCATTAAGCTTTATTCTAAATGTAAATAATAGTGTGGCCAGCACATCCACATAATGCCCTAGCTAAATATACACAACATAATTCACACTGGAGGGAAACCCTTTCATTCCGATGTGGGTGTAAAAGCTGGTCTATGTTTTAATCCCCGGTGGGGATTAGATTTCAGAATGCAATGTATTGCTGAAGTTACCATAAACACAGTAGGCCTACATGTAGAATTCACCTCAAACTGTCTCTAGTACAAATTAACATCATCTTATTTCTGTAAAAGGTCACTGCTATCCATTGTGCATGTGCTGCTGTCATTTACATGTAGATGAACAATCTATGCATGTCCTTGAGATGAATGGGACTGTCTCTGCCCCCTCTTGTTATTCAATTTGTACCCATTGAGCATATTCGATACTGATACTGATACTCAATGGATCAGTGGAGGACACTATGTTTGACTGTGATTGTTGGAGAGACAGGTGGCCCTATTGTTCTGTTTGGCCAATCATATCAAAGCAGTTAGTGGTTCCACCTCAGACTCTCGGGTATAAGAAGACTTGGTCTGTGTCATTTCTCCACAACTCCTCCAGGATATCAATTGATCATTTCTGATCACATCTGACTGTGGACTCCAGACTTCAGCTGAAGATGAACTCTCTTGACCCCACCAGGGACATTTCTGCTGAACAGGAGGAACCCAAAGACCTTGGTATGTTACTCAACCTCCCCTTTCACTCCCCCTCTTCTGTTTTTATTCTCACCTCAATATTCTCAATATTCTCAAATATTCTCTTTTTACTTGCCCTGTTCCGTTAATATTCTAAATGTCATTGTATTATTAATTTTATTCTGAATCTTACATTGAGTTTCATTGTAATTTGTCTGGTAGTTTTGCAATAGTTTATGTTAGTTTCTGCATCACAGAAACAAACCAGATATCAACTATGCTTTTAAAATACTACTGATATTACTTAAGTATTAAGTAGCTACGTGATTCCTATATTTTTAGTCATGCAGTAGTGTAGTGAGGTTTTTGGGGCCATTGTTTTGTTAAAAGTAGTTGTTCAACAAATCCCTGTCTGCTGTCTTTCTACCTATCAACAACCGTTCCTTTGTATTTGTTTCCAATGCAGTGTTGTATCATCAGTCTGACTGCCCTGACCTACCAGAAGTGAATGAACAAGGAAGCTTGGCAAAGAAAAAACACCATTGCTGTGATCAGTGTGGAAAACACTTTCATTCCATGTCCAAACTTAAAAGCCACCAGAGAATTCACACTGGAGAGAAACCATATGGATGTGATCAGTGTGGACAACACTTCTCTCAAATGTCCAACCTTAAGAAACACCAGAGAATTCACACTGGAGAGAAACCCTATGGATGTGATCAGTGTGGACAACACTTCTCCATGATTTCAAACCTTAAAAAACACCAGAGAATTCACACTGGAGAGAAACCCTATGGGTGTGATCAGTGTGGACAACATTTCCCTCAATTGGCCCACCTAAAAAGCCACAGGAAAATCCACACTGGAGAGAAACCACATGGATGTGATCAGTGTGGACAACACTTCTCTGAAATGTCCAGCCTTAAGAAACACCAGAGAATTCACACTGGAGAGAAACCCTATGGATGTGATCAGTGTGGACAACACTTCTCTGAAATGTCCAGCCTTAAGAAACACCAGAGAATTCACACTGGAGAGAAACCCTATGGGTGTGATCATTGTGGACAACACTTCTCCATGATTTCAAACCTTAGAAAACACCAGAGAATTCACACTGGAGAGAAACCATATGGATGTGATCAGTGTGGACAACACTTCTCTCAAATGTCCAACCTTAAAACACACCAGAGAATTCACACTGGGGAGAAACCCTATGGATGTGATGTGTGTGGAAAAGCTTTTAGTCAACCAATTACTTTAAAAGCTCACAAGGTTGTACACACTGGATGTAAACTGTTTCCATGTGGTCAGTGTGGAAAGAGTTTCGCCACTTCAAGCAGCCGAAAATGTCATGAGCGCAAACATATGGAAGATAAATCTGTTTAGTGTGAACAGCATGACACAAGCTTCATTATAGGGTATGTATAAAGATATATTGCTGATTTCTTTTTAATTATATTTTTTATTAATTGCAAGTAATCTCTTTAGTGGAATTTCGTATTCACTGTGTCAAGAGTCAAGAGATTTTGATTGATTGTTTATTTTCCCATTGCATCTACATGTATGTTTTTTATTATGGTTGTTATACTGTATTGCATTTCTGGAACACAAGCACACCACATACAAGTTGCTATAATACCTTTTTTGATTGACTTTTTTGATTAGTTGCAAGTAAACTGAACACACCGTTGACCTGTTTTTAGTAAGTAAGTAAGTCTTGCCGAGCCATAAGGCCTATAGGGCAGGAGCCTATCTCCTGTTTCTGGACTCCCTTGGTGGTATTTCTTATTTACTGTTTCAAGAGTTTTCAGGGACATTATTAGAACAGAAATGTATTGTGTTTGAGTCTTTTAGAGCCTATTTATTTTTTACTTATGTCATTTATTTTGTTTGTTTTTGCCATTGCACCAATCTACCTACAAATTTTGTTTTTGTTTCATTGCATCTGACCCTTCATGTTTTTTTATTTGTATTATAAATCTCGATATTCAATTTAATCCCCAATCTTATTCTTTTTTTTAACTGTAATTCACTGCAGATTTGCTGTATATTGTGCTTTGTCTCAGATGTTGTTCACACACCCACGAACAGAACATTTACCCCTAAAATAAGTGCTGGGGGAATTTTGAGCAATCATCAGCAAATTCAGTTTGGCTCATCAGAGGTAAATAAACATGTTAAAGGGACATTCATTGAGTGCTGGCATTTCTTCTTTCATTGTACTGTATCTGACCCTACATGTTTTATATGATACTGTTATACTGAATTGACTCTGTGGAACAGAACATGTCCCACCAACATTATGCTGAGATAGAAATAAACAAGTGTCAATATTCAATTTAATTCTCAATTGTATTCTTTCTTTCACTGTTGTTGGTGTATTTGCTGTATATTAGATTTAGATGATCTTGTATTTCTGTCATTTTGGGATCCATTGGCTGGGTGGCAATGGAACATGTTCAGTAATTGTTTCTGGCTCTGAAATATAATGCTGATGTGATTCTACAGTTTGCATGTTGTGTTGTTTCTGCCGTTGAAGGTATGTGTGTTGTTGAGCAGTCTGCACTGTTCAGTACACTACACACAGGATTACACACACTAAAAATTTGGACACATGGGGTTTTCATTAAGCTTTATTCTAAATGTAAATAATAGTGTGGCCAGCACATCCACATAATGCCCTAGCTAAATATACACAACATAATTCACACTGGAGGGAAACCCTTTCATTCCGATGTGGGTGTAAAAGCTGGTCTATGTTTTAATCCCCGGTGGGGATTAGATTTCAGAATGCAATGTATTGCTGAAGTTACCATAAACACAGTAGGCCTACATGTAGAATTCACCTCAAACTGTCTCTAGTACAAATTAACATCATCTTATTTCTGTAAAAGGTCACTGCTATCCATTGTGCATGTGCTGCTGTCATTTACATGTAGATGAACAATCTATGCATGTCCTTGAGATGAATGGGACTGTCTCTGCCCCCTCTTGTTATTCAATTTGTACCCATTGAGCATATTCGATACTGATACTGATACTCAATGGATCAGTGGAGGACACTATGTTTGACTGTGATTGTTGGAGAGACAGGTGGCCCTATTGTTCTGTTTGGCCAATCATATCAAAGCAGTTAGTGGTTCCACCTCAGACTCTCGGGTATAAGAAGACTTGGTCTGTGTCATTTCTCCACAACTCCTCCAGGATATCAATTGATCATTTCTGATCACATCTGACTGTGGACTCCAGACTTCAGCTGAAGATGAACTCTCTTGACCCCACCAGGGACATTTCTGCTGAACAGGAGGAACCCAAAGACCTTGGTATGTTACTCAACCTCCCCTTTCACTCCCCCTCTTCTGTTTTTATTCTCACCTCAATATTCTCAATATTCTCAAATATTCTCTTTTTACTTGCCCTGTTCCGTTAATATTCTAAATGTCATTGTATTATTAATTTTATTCTGAATCTTACATTGAGTTTCATTGTAATTTGTCTGGTAGTTTTGCAATAGTTTATGTTAGTTTCTGCATCACAGAAACAAACCAGATATCAACTATGCTTTTAAAATACTACTGATATTACTTAAGTATTAAGTAGCTACGTGATTCCTATATTTTTAGTCATGCAGTAGTGTAGTGAGGTTTTTGGGGCCATTGTTTTGTTAAAAGTAGTTGTTCAACAAATCCCTGTCTGCTGTCTTTCTACCTATCAACAACCGTTCCTTTGTATTTGTTTCCAATGCAGTGTTGTATCATCAGTCTGACTGCCCTGACCTACCAGAAGTGAATGAACAAGGAAGCTTGGCAAAGAAAAAACACCATTGCTGTGATCAGTGTGGAAAACACTTTCATTCCATGTCCAAACTTAAAAGCCACCAGAGAATTCACACTGGAGAGAAACCATATGGATGTGATCAGTGTGGACAACACTTCTCTCAAATGTCCAACCTTAAGAAACACCAGAGAATTCACACTGGAGAGAAACCCTATGGATGTGATCAGTGTGGACAACACTTCTCCATGATTTCAAACCTTAAAAAACACCAGAGAATTCACACTGGAGAGAAACCCTATGGGTGTGATCAGTGTGGACAACATTTCCCTCAATTGGCCCACCTAAAAAGCCACAGGAAAATCCACACTGGAGAGAAACCACATGGATGTGATCAGTGTGGACAACACTTCTCTGAAATGTCCAGCCTTAAGAAACACCAGAGAATTCACACTGGAGAGAAACCCTATGGATGTGATCAGTGTGGACAACACTTCTCTGAAATGTCCAGCCTTAAGACACACCAGAGAATTCACACTGGAGAGAAACCCTATGGGTGTGATCATTGTGGACAACACTTCTCCATGATTTCAAACCTTAGAAAACACCAGAGAATTCACACTGGAGAGAAACCATATGGATGTGATCAGTGTGGACAACACTTCTCTCAAATGTCCAACCTTAAAACACACCAGAGAATTCACACTGGGGAGAAACCCTATGGATGTGATGTGTGTGGAAAAGCTTTTAGTCAACCAATTACTTTAAAAGCTCACAAGGTTGTACACACTGGATGTAAACTGTTTCCATGTGGTCAGTGTGGAAAGAGTTTCGCCACTTCAAGCAGCCGAAAATGTCATGAGCGCAAACATATGGAAGATAAATCTGTTTAGTGTGAACAGCATGACACAAGCTTCATTATAGGGTATGTATAAAGATATATTGCTGATTTCTTTTTAATTATATTTTTTATTAATTGCAAGTAATCTCTTTAGTGGAATTTCGTATTCACTGTGTCAAGAGTCAAGAGATTTTGATTGATTGTTTATTTTCCCATTGCATCTACATGTATGTTTTTTATTATGGTTGTTATACTGTATTGCATTTCTGGAACACAAGCACACCACATACAAGTTGCTATAATACCTTTTTTGATTGACTTTTTTGATTAGTTGCAAGTAAACTGAACACACCGTTGACCTGTTTTTAGTAAGTAAGTAAGTCTTGCCGAGCCATAAGGCCTATAGGGCAGGAGCCTATCTCCTGTTTCTGGACTCCCTTGGTGGTATTTCTTATTTACTGTTTCAAGAGTTTTCAGGGACATTATTAGAACAGAAATGTATTGTGTTTGAGTCTTTTAGAGCCTATTTATTTTTTACTTATGTCATTTATTTTGTTTGTTTTTGCCATTGCACCAATCTACCTACAAATTTTGTTTTTGTTTCATTGCATCTGACCCTTCATGTTTTTTTATTTGTATTATAAATCTCGATATTCAATTTAATCCCCAATCTTATTCTTTTTTTTAACTGTAATTCACTGCAGATTTGCTGTATATTGTGCTTTGTCTCAGATGTTGTTCACACACCCACGAACAGAACATTTACCCCTAAAATAAGTGCTGGGGGAATTTTGAGCAATCATCAGCAAATTCAGTTTGGCTCATCAGAGGTAAATAAACATGTTAAAGGGACATTCATTGAGTGCTGGCATTTCTTCTTTCATTGTACTGTATCTGACCCTACATGTTTTATATGATACTGTTATACTGAATTGACTCTGTGGAACAGAACATGTCCCACCAACATTATGCTGAGATAGAAATAAACAAGTGTCAATATTCAATTTAATTCTCAATTGTATTCTTTATTTCACTGTTGTTGGTGTATTTGCTGTATATTAGATTTAGATGATCTTGTATTTCTGTCATTTTGGGATCCATTGGCTGGGTGGCAATGGAACATGTTCAGTAATTGTTTCTGGCTCTGAAATATAATGCTGATGTGATTCTACAGTTTGCATGTTGTGTTGTTTCTGCCGTTGAAGGTATGTGTGTTGTTGAGCAGTCTTCACTGTTCAGTACACTACACACAGGATTACACACACTAAAAATTTGGACACATGGGGTTTTCATTAAGCTTTATTCTAAATGTAAATAATAGTGTGGCCAGCACATCCACATAATGCCCTAGCTAAATATACACAACATAATTCACACTGGAGGGAAACCCTTTCATTCCGATGTGGGTGTAAAAGCTGGTCTATGTTTTAATCCCCGGTGGGGATTAGATTTCAGAATGCAATGTATTGCTGAAGTTACCATAAACACAGTAGGCCTACATGTAGAATTCACCTCAAACTGTCTCTAGTACAAATTAACATCAACTTATTTCTGTAAAGGTCACTGCTATCCATTGTGCATGTGCTGCTGTCATTTACATGTAGATGAACAAACTATGCATGTCCTTGAGATGAATGGGACTGTCTCTGCCCCCTCTTGTTATTCAATTTGTACCCATTGAGCATATTCGATACTGATACTGATACTCAATGGATCAGTGGAGGACACTATGTTTGACTGTGATTGTTGGACAGACAGGTGGCCCTATTGTTCTGTTTGGCCAATCATATCAAAGCAGTTAGTGGTTCCACCTCAGACTCTCGGGTATAAGAAGACTTGGTCTGTGTCATTTCTCCACAACTCCTCCAGGATATCAATTGATCATTTCTGATCACATCTGACTGTGGACTCCAGACTTCAGCTGAAGATGAACTCTCTTGACCCCACCAGGGACATTTCTGCTGAACAGGAGGAACCCAAAGACCTTGGTATGTTACTCAACCTCCCCTTTCACTCCCCCTCTTCTGTTTTTATTCTCACCTCAATATTCTCAATATTCTCAAATATTCTCTTTTTACTTGCCCTGTTCCGTTAATATTCTAAATGTCATTGTATTATTAATTTTATTCTGAATCTTACATTGAGTTTCATTGTAATTTGTCTGGTAGTTTTGCAATAGTTTATGTTAGTTTCTGCATCACAGAAACAAACCAGATATCAACTATGCTTTTAAAATACTACTGATATTACTTAAGTATTAAGTAGCTACGTGATTCCTATATTTTTAGTCATGCAGTAGTGTAGTGAGGTTTTTGGGGCCATTGTTTTGTTAAAAGTAGTTGTTCAACAAATCCCTGTCTGCTGTCTTTCTACCTATCAACAACCGTTCCTTTGTATTTGTTTCCAATGCAGTGTTGTATCATCAGTCTGACTGCCCTGACCCACCAGAAGTGAATGAACAAGGAAGCTTGGCAAATAAAAAACACCATTGCTGTGATCAGTGTGGAAAACACTTTCATTCCATGTCCAAACTTAAAAGCCACCAGAGAATTCACACTGGAGAGAAACCATATGGATGTGATCAGTGTGGACAACACTTCTCTCAAATGTCCAACCTTAAGAAACACCAGAGAATTCACACTGGAGAGAAACCCTATGGATGTGATCAGTGTGGACAACACTTCTCCATGATTTCAAACCTTAAAAAACACCAGAGAATTCACACTGGAGAGAAACCCTATGGGTGTGATCAGTGTGGACAACATTTCCCTCAATTGGCCCACCTAAAAAGCCACAGGAAAATCCACACTGGAGAGAAACCACATGGATGTGATCAGTGTGGACAACACTTCTCTGAAATGTCCAGCCTTAAGAAACACCAGAGAATTCACACTGGAGAGAAACCCTATGGATGTGATCAGTGTGGACAACACTTCTCTGAAATGTCCAGCCTTAAGAAACACCAGAGAATTCACACTGGAGAGAAACCCTATGGGTGTGATCATTGTGGACAACACTTCTCCATGATTTCAAACCTTAGAAAACACCAGAGAATTCACACTGGAGAGAAACCATATGGATGTGATCAGTGTGGACAACACTTCTCTCAAATGTCCAACCTTAAAACACACCAGAGAATTCACACTGGGGAGAAACCCTATGGATGTGATGTGTGTGGAAAAGCTTTTAGTCAACCAATTACTTTAAAAGCTCACAAGGTTGTACACACTGGATGTAAACTGTTTCCATGTGGTCAGTGTGGAAAGAGTTTCGCCACTTCAAGCAGCCGAAAATGTCATGAGCGCAAACATATGGAAGATAAATCTGTTTAGTGTGAACAGCATGACACAAGCTTCATTATAGGGTATGTATAAAGATATATTGCTGATTTTTTTTTAATTATATTTTTTATTAATTGCAAGTAATCTCTTTAGTGGAATTTCGTATTCACTGTGTCAAGAGTCAAGAGATTTTGATTGATTGTTTATTTTCCCATTGCATCTACATGTATGTTTTTTATTATGGTTGTTATACTGTATTGCATTTCTGGAACACAAGCACACCACATACAAGTTGCTATAATACCTTTTTTGATTGACTTTTTTGATTAGTTGCAAGTAAACTGAACACACCGTTGACCTGTTTTTAGTAAGTAAGTAAGTCTTGCCGAGCCATAAGGCCTATAGGGCAGGAGCCTATCTCCTGTTTCTGGACTCCCTTGGTGGTATTTCTTATTTACTGTTTCAAGAGTTTTCAGGGACATTATTAGAACAGAAATGTATTGTGTTTGAGTCTTTTAGAGCCTATTTATTTTTTACTTATGTCATTTATTTTGTTTGTTTTTGCCATTGCACCAATCTACCTACAAATTTTGTTTTTGTTTCATTGCATCTGACCCTTCATGTTTTTTTATTTGTATTATAAATCTCGATATTCAATTTAATCCCCAATCTTATTCTTTTTTTTAACTGTAATTCACTGCAGATTTGCTGTATATTGTGCTTTGTCTCAGATGTTGTTCACACACCCACGAACAGAACATTTACCCCTAAAATAAGTGCTGGGGGAATTTTGAGCAATCATCAGCAAATTCAGTTTGGCTCATCAGAGGTAAATAAACATGTTAAAGGGACATTCATTGAGTGCTGGCATTTCTTCTTTCATTGTACTGTATCTGACCCTACATGTTTTATATGATACTGTTATACTGAATTGACTCTGTGGAACAGAACATGTCCCACCAACATTATGCTGAGATAGAAATAAACAAGTGTCAATATTCAATTTAATTCTCAATTGTATTCTTTCTTTCACTGTTGTTGGTGTATTTGCTGTATATTAGATTTAGATGATCTTGTATTTCTGTCATTTTGGGATCCATTGGCTGGGTGGCAATGGAACATGTTCAGTAATTGTTTCTGGCTCTGAAATATAATGCTGATGTGATTCTACAGTTTGCATGTTGTGTTGTTTCTGCCGTTGAAGGTATGTGTGTTGTTGAGCAGTCTGCACTGTTCAGTACACTACACACAGGATTACACACACTAAAAATGTGGACACATGGGGTTTTCATTAAGCTTTATTCTAAATGTAAATAATAGTGTGGCCAGCACATCCACATAATGCCCTAGCTAAATATACACAACATAATTCACACTGGAGGGAAACCCTTTCATTCCGATGTGGGTGTAAAAGCTGGTCTATGTTTTAATCCCCGGTGGGGATTAGATTTCAGAATGCAATGTATTGCTGAAGTTACCATAAACACAGTAGGCCTACATGTATAATTCACCTCAAACTGTCTCTAGTACAAATTAACATCATCTTATTTCTGTAAAGGTCACTGCTATCCATTGTGCATGTGCTGCTGTCATTTACATGTAGATGAACAATCTATGCATGTCCTTGAGATGAATGGGACTGTCTCTGCCCCCTCTTGTTATTCAATTTGTACCCATTGAGCATATTCGATACTGATACTGATACTCAATGGATCAGTGGAGGACACTATGTTTGACTGTGATTGTTGGAGAGACAGGTGGCCCTATTGTTCTGTTTGGCCAATCATATCAAAGCAGTTAGTGGTTCCACCTCAGACTCTCGGGTATAAGAAGACTTGGTCTGTGTCATTTCTCCACAACTCCTCCAGGATATCAATTGATCATTTCTGATCACATCTGACTGTGGACTCCAGACTTCAGCTGAAGATGAACTCTCTTGACCCCACCAGGGACATTTCTGCTGAACAGGAAGAACCCAAAGACCTTGGTATGTTACTCAACCTCCCCTTTCACTCCCCCTCTTCTGTTTTTATTCTCACCTCAATATTCTCAATATTCTCAAATATTCTCTTTTTACTTGCCCTGTTCCGTTAATATTCTAAATGTCATTGTATTATTAATTTTATTCTGAATCTTACATTGAGTTTCATTGTAATTTGTCTGGTAGTTTTGCAATAGTTTATGTTAGTTTCTGCATCACAGAAACAAACCAGATATCAACTATGCTTTTAAAATACTACTGATATTACTTAAGTATTAAGTAGCTACGTGATTCCTATATTTTTAGTCATGCAGTAGTGTAGTGAGGTTTTTGGGGCCATTGTTTTGTTAAAAGTAGTTGTTCAACAAATCCCTGTCTGCTGTCTTTCTACCTATCAACAACCGTTCCTTTGTATTTGTTTCCAATGCAGTGTTGTATCATCAGTCTGACTGCCCTGACCCACCAGAAGTGAATGAACAAGGAAGCTTGGCAAATAAAAAACACCATTGCTGTGATCAGTGTGGAAAACACTTTCATTCCATGTCCAAACTTAAAAGCCACCAGAGAATTCACACTGGAGAGAAACCATATGGATGTGATCAGTGTGGACAACACTTCTCTCAAATGTCCAACCTTAAGAAACACCAGAGAATTCACACTGGAGAGAAACCCTATGGATGTGATCAGTGTGGACAACACTTCTCCATGATTTCAAACCTTAAAAAACACCAGAGAATTCACACTGGAGAGAAACCCTATGGGTGTGATCAGTGTGGACAACATTTCCCTCAATTGGCCCACCTAAAAAGCCACAGGAAAATCCACACTGGAGAGAAACCACATGGATGTGATCAGTGTGGACAACACTTCTCTGAAATGTCCAGCCTTAAGAAACACCAGAGAATTCACACTGGAGAGAAACCCTATGGATGTGATCAGTGTGGACAACACTTCTCTGAAATGTCCAGCCTTAAGAAACACCAGAGAATTCACACTGGAGAGAAACCCTATGGGTGTGATCATTGTGGACAACACTTCTCCATGATTTCAAACCTTAGAAAACACCAGAGAATTCACACTGGAGAGAAACCATATGGATGTGATCAGTGTGGACAACACTTCTCTCAAATGTCCAACCTTAAAACACACCAGAGAATTCACACTGGGGAGAAACCCTATGGATGTGATGTGTGTGGAAAAGCTTTTAGTCAACCAATTACTTTAAAAGCTCACAAGGTTGTACACACTGGATGTAAACTGTTTCCATGTGGTCAGTGTGGAAAGAGTTTCGCCACTTCAAGCAGCCGAAAATGTCATGAGCGCAAACATATGGAAGATAAATCTGTTTAGTGTGAACAGCATGACACAAGCTTCATTATAGGGTATGTATAAAGATATATTGCTGATTTTTTTTTAATTATATTTTGTATTAATTGCAAGTAATCTCTTTAGTGGAATTTCGTATTCACTGTGTCAAGAGTCAAGAGATTTTGATTGATTGTTTATTTTCCCATTGCATCTACATGTATGTTTTTTATTATGGTTGTTATACTGTATTGCATTTCTGGAACACAAGCACACCACATACAAGTTGCTATAATACCTTTTTTGATTGACTTTTTTGATTAGTTGCAAGTAAACTGAACACACCGTTGACCTGTTTTTAGTAAGTAAGTAAGTCTTGCCGAGCCATAAGGCCTATAGGGCAGGAGCCTATCTCCTGTTTCTGGACTCCCTTGGTGGTATTTCTTATTTACTGTTTCAAGAGTTTTCAGGGACATTATTAGAACAGAAATGTATTGTGTTTGAGTCTTTTAGAGCCTATTTATTTTTTACTTATGTCATTTATTTTGTTTGTTTTTGCCATTGCACCAATCTACCTACAAATTTTGTTTTTGTTTCATTGCATCTGACCCTTCATGTTTTTTTATTTGTATTATAAATCTCGATATTCAATTTAATCCCCAATCTTATTCTTTTTTTTAACTGTAATTCACTGCAGATTTGCTGTATATTGTGCTTTGTCTCAGATGTTGTTCACACACCCACGAACAGAACATTTACCCCTAAAATAAGTGCTGGGGGAATTTTGAGCAATCATCAGCAAATTCAGTTTGGCTCATCAGAGGTAAATAAACATGTTAAAGGGACATTCATTGAGTGCTGGCATTTCTTCTTTCATTGTACTGTATCTGACCCTACATGTTTTATATGATACTGTTATACTGAATTGACTCTGTGGAACAGAACATGTCCCACCAACATTATGCTGAGATAGAAATAAACAAGTGTCAATATTCAATTTAATTCTCAATTGTATTCTTTCTTTCACTGTTGTTGGTGTATTTGCTGTATATTAGATTTAGATGATCTTGTATTTCTGTCATTTTGGGATCCATTGGCTGGGTGGCAATGGAACATGTTCAGTAATTGTTTCTGGCTCTGAAATATAATGCTGATGTGATTCTACAGTTTGCATGTTGTGTTGTTTCTGCCGTTGAAGGTATGTGTGTTGTTGAGCAGTCTGCACTGTTCAGTACACTACACACAGGATTACACACACTAAAAATGTGGACACATGGGGTTTTCATTAAGCTTTATTCTAAATGTAAATAATAGTGTGGCCAGCACATCCACATAATGCCCTAGCTAAATATACACAACATAATTCACACTGGAGGGAAACCCTTTCATTCCGATGTGGGTGTAAAAGCTGGTCTATGTTTTAATCCCCGGTGGGGATTAGATTTCAGAATGCAATGTATTGCTGAAGTTACCATAAACACAGTAGGCCTACATGTATAATTCACCTCAAACTGTCTCTAGTACAAATTAACATCATCTTATTTCTGTAAAGGTCACTGCTATCCATTGTGCATGTGCTGCTGTCATTTACATGTAGATGAACAATCTATGCATGTCCTTGAGATGAATGGGACTGTCTCTGCCCCCTCTTGTTATTCAATTTGTACCCATTGAGCATATTCAATACTGATACTGATACTGATACTCAATGGATCAGTGGAGGACACTATGTTTGACTGTGATTGTTGGAGAGACAGGTGGCCCTATTGTTCTGTTTGGCCAATCATATCAAAGCAGTTAGTGGTTCCACCTCAGACTCTCGGGTATAAGAAGACTTGGTCTGTGTCATTTCTCCACAACTCCTCCAGGATATCAATTGATCATTTCTGATCACATCTGACTGTGGACTCCAGACTTCAGCTGAAGATGAACTCTCTTGACCCCACCAGGGACATTTCTGCTGAACAGGAAGAACCCAAAGACCTTGGTATGTTACTCAACCTCCCCTTTCACTCCCCCTCTTCTGTTTTTATTCTCACCTCAATATTCTCAATATTCTCAAATATTCTCTTTTTACTTGCCCTGTTCCGTTAATATTCTAAATGTCATTGTATTATTAATTTTATTCTGAATCTTACATTGAGTTTCATTGTAATTTGTCTGGTAGTTTTGCAATAGTTTATGTTAGTTTCTGCATCACAGAAACAAACCAGATATCAACTATGCTTTTAAAATACTACTGATATTACTTAAGTATTAAGTAGCTACGTGATTCCTATATTTTTAGTCATGCAGTAGTGTAGTGAGGTTTTTGGGGCCATTGTTTTGTTAAAAGTAGTTGTTCAACAAATCCCTGTCTGCTGTCTTTCTACCTATCAACAACCGTTCCTTTGTATTTGTTTCCAATGCAGTGTTGTATCATCAGTCTGACTGCCCTGACCCACCAGAAGTGAATGAACAAGGAAGCTTGGCAAAGAAAAAACACCATTGCTGTGATCAGTGTGGAAAACACTTTCATTCCATGTCCAAACTTAAAAGCCACCAGAGAATTCACACTGGAGAGAAACCATATGGATGTGATCAGTGTGGACAACACTTCTCTCAAATGTCCAACCTTAAGAAACACCAGAGAATTCACACTGGAGAGAAACCCTATGGATGTGATCAGTGTGGACAACACTTCTCCATGATTTCAAACCTTAAAAAACACCAGAGAATTCACACTGGAGAGAAACCCTATGGGTGTGATCAGTGTGGACAACATTTCCCTCAATTGGCCCACCTAAAAAGCCACAGGAAAATCCACACTGGAGAGAAACCACATGGATGTGATCAGTGTGGACAACACTTCTCTGAAATGTCCAGCCTTAAGAAACACCAGAGAATTCACACTGGAGAGAAACCCTATGGATGTGATCAGTGTGGACAACACTTCTCTGAAATGTCCAGCCTTAAGAAACACCAGAGAATTCACACTGGAGAGAAACCCTATGGGTGTGATCATTGTGGACAACACTTCTCCATGATTTCAAACCTTAGAAAACACCAGAGAATTCACACTGGAGAGAAACCATATGGATGTGATCAGTGTGGACAACACTTCTCTCAAATGTCCAACCTTAAAACACACCAGAGAATTCACACTGGGGAGAAACCCTATGGATGTGATGTGTGTGGAAAAGCTTTTAGTCAACCAATTACTTTAAAAGCTCACAAGGTTGTACACACTGGATGTAAACTGTTTCCATGTGGTCAGTGTGGAAAGAGTTTTGCCACTTCAAGCAGCCGAAAATGTCATGAGCGCAAACATATGGAAGATAAATCTGTTTAGTGTGAACAGCATGACACAAGCTTCATTATAGGGTATGTATAAAGATATATTGCTGATTTTTTTTTAATTATATTTTGTATTAATTGCAAGTAATCTCTTTAGTGGAATTTCGTATTCACTGTGTCAAGAGTCAAGAGATTTTGATTGATTGTTTATTTTCCCATTGCATCTACATGTATGTTTTTTATTATGGTTGTTATACTGTATTGCATTTCTGGAACACAAGCACACCACATACAAGTTGCTATAATACCTTTTTTGATTGACTTTTTTGATTAGTTGCAAGTAAACTGAACACACCGTTGACCTGTTTTTAGTAAGTAAGTAAGTCTTGCCGAGCCATAAGGCCTATAGGGCAGGAGCCTATCTCCTGTTTCTGGACTCCCTTGGTGGTATTTCTTATTTACTGTTTCAAGAGTTTTCAGGGACATTATTAGAACAGAAATGTATTGTGTTTGAGTCTTTTAGAGCCTATTTATTTTTTACTTATGTCATTTATTTTGTTTGTTTTTGCCATTGCACCAATCTACCTACAAATTTTGTTTTTGTTTCATTGCATCTGACCCTTCATGTTTTTTTATTTGTATTATAAATCTCGATATTCAATTTAATCCCCAATCTTATTCTTTTTTTTAACTGTAATTCACTGCAGATTTGCTGTATATTGTGCTTTGTCTCAGATGTTGTTCACACACCCACGAACAGAACATTTACCCCTAAAATAAGTGCTGGGGGAATTTTGAGCAATCATCAGCAAATTCAGTTTGGCTCATCAGAGGTAAATAAACATGTTAAAGGGACATTCATTGAGTGCTGGCATTTCTTCTTTCATTGTACTGTATCTGACCCTACATGTTTTATATGATACTGTTATACTGAATTGACTCTGTGGAACAGAACATGTCCCACCAACATTATGCTGAGATAGAAATAAACAAGTGTCAATATTCAATTTAATTCTCAATTGTATTCTTTCTTTCACTGTTGTTGGTGTATTTGCTGTATATTAGATTTAGATGATCTTGTATTTCTGTCATTTTGGGATCCATTGGCTGGGTGGCAATGGAACATGTTCAGTAATTGTTTCTGGCTCTGAAATATAATGCTGATGTGATTCTACAGTTTGCATGTTGTGTTGTTTCTGCCGTTGAAGGTATGTGTGTTGTTGAGCAGTCTGCACTGTTCAGTACACTACACACAGGATTACACACACTAAAAATTTGGACACATGGGGTTTTCATTAAGCTTTATTCTAAATGTAAATAATAGTGTGGCCAGCACATCCACATAATGCCCTAGCTAAATATACACAACATAATTCACACTGGAGGGAAACCCTTTCATTTCGATGTGGGTGTAAAAGCTGGTCTATGTTTTAATCCCCGGTGGGGATTAGATTTCAGAATGCAATGTATTGCTGAAGTTACCATAAACACAGTAGGCCTACATGTATAATTCACCTCAAACTGTCTCTAGTACAAATTAACATCATCTTATTTCTGTAAAGGTCACTGCTATCCATTGTGCATGTGCTGCTGTCATTTACATGTAGATGAACAATCTATGCATGTCCTTGAGATGAATGGGACTGTCTCTGCCCCCTCTTGTTATTCAATTTGTACCCATTGAGCATATTCGATACTGATACTGATACTCAATGGATCAGTGGAGGACACTATGTTTGACTGTGATTGTTGGAGAGACAGGTGGCCCTATTGTTCTGTTTGGCCAATCATATCAAAGCAGTTAGTGGTTCCACCTCAGACTCTCGGGTATAAGAAGACTTGGTCTGTGTCATTTCTCCACAACTCCTCCAGGATATCAATTGATCATTTCTGATCACATCTGACTGTGGACTCCAGACTTCAGCTGAAGATGAACTCTCTTGACCCCACCAGGGACATTTCTGCTGAACAGGAGGAACCCAAAGACCTTGGTATGTTACTCAACCTCCCCTTTCACTCCCCCTCTTCTGTTTTTATTCTCACCTCAATATTCTCAATATTCTCAAATATTCTCTTTTTACTTGCCCTGTTCCGTTAATATTCTAAATGTCATTGTATTATTAATTTTATTCTGAATCTTACATTGAGTTTCATTGTAATTTGTCTGGTAGTTTTGCAATAGTTTATGTTAGTTTCTGCATCACAGAAACAAACCAGATATCAACTATGCTTTTAAAATACTACTGATATTACTTAAGTATTAAGTAGCTACGTGATTCCTATATTTTTAGTCATGCAGTAGTGTAGTGAGGTTTTTGGGGCCATTGTTTTGTTAAAAGTAGTTGTTCAACAAATCCCTGTCTGCTGTCTTTCTACCTATCAACAACCGTTCCTTTGTATTTGTTTCCAATGCAGTGTTGTATCATCAGTCTGACTGCCCTGACCTACCAGAAGTGAATGAACAAGGAAGCTTGGCAAAGAAAAAAACACCATTGCTGTGATCAGTGTGGAAAACACTTTCATTCCATGTCCAAACTTAAAAGCCACCAGATAATTCACACTGGAGAGAAACCATATGGATGTGATCAGTGTGGACAACACTTCTCTCAAATGTCCAACCTTAAGAAACACCAGAGAATTCACACTGGAGAGAAACCCTATGGATGTGATCAGTGTGGACAACACTTCTCCATGATTTCAAACCTTAAAAAACACCAGAGAATTCACACTGGAGAGAAACCCTATGGGTGTGATCAGTGTGGACAACATTTCCCTCAATTGGCCCACCTAAAAAGCCACAGGAAAATCCACACTGGAGAGAAACCACATGGATGTGATCAGTGTGGACAACACTTCTCTGAAATGTCCAGCCTTAAGAAACACCAGAGAATTCACACTGGAGAGAAACCCTATGGATGTGATCAGTGTGGACAACACTTCTCTGAAATGTCCAGCCTTAAGAAACACCAGAGAATTCACACTGGAGAGAAACCCTATGGGTGTGATCATTGTGGACAACACTTCTCCATGATTTCAAACCTTAGAAAACACCAGAGAATTCACACTGGAGAGAAACCATATGGATGTGATCAGTGTGGACAACACTTCTCTCAAATGTCCAACCTTAAAACACACCAGAGAATTCACACTGGGGAGAAACCCTATGGATGTGATGTGTGTGGAAAAGCTTTTAGTCAACCAATTACTTTAAAAGCTCACAAGGTTGTACACACTGGATGTAAACTGTTTCCATGTGGTCAGTGTGGAAAGAGTTTCGCCACTTCAAGCAGCCGAAAATGTCATGAGCGCAAACATATGGAAGATAAATCTGTTTAGTGTGAACAGCATGACACAAGCTTCATTATAGGGTATGTATAAAGATATATTGCTGATTTTTTTTTTATTATATTTTTTATTAATTGCAAGTAATCTCTTTAGTGGAATTTCGTATTCACTGTGTCAAGAGTCAAGAGATTTTGATTGATTGTTTATTTTCCCATTGCATCTACATGTATGTTTTTTATTATGGTTGTTATACTGTATTGCATTTCTGGAACACAAGCACACCACATACAAGTTGCTATAATACATTTTTTGATTGACTTTTTTGATTAGTTGCAAGTAAACTGAACACACCGTTGACCTGTTTTTAGTAAGTAAGTAAGTCTTGCCGAGCCATAAGGCCTATAGGGCAGGAGCCTATCTCCTGTTTCTGGACTCCCTTGGTGGTATTTCTTATTTACTGTTTCAAGAGTTTTCAGGGACATTATTAGAACAGAAATGTATTGTGTTTGAGTCTTTTAGAGCCTATTTATTTTTTACTTATGTCATTTATTTTGTTTGTTTTTGCCATTGCACCAATCTACCTACAAATTTTGTTTTTGTTTCATTGCATCTGACCCTTCATGTTTTTTTATTTGTATTATAAATCTCGATATTCAATTTAATCCCCAATCTTATTCTTTTTTTTAACTGTAATTCACTGCAGATTTGCTGTATATTGTGCTTTGTCTCAGATGTTGTTCACACACCCACGAACAGAACATTTACCCCTAAAATAAGTGCTGGGGGAATTTTGAGCAATCATCAGCAAATTCAGTTTGGCTCATCAGAGGTAAATAGACATGTTAAAGGGACATTCATTGAGTGCTGGCATTTCTTCTTTCATTGTACTGTATCTGACCCTACATGTTTTATATGATACTGTTATACTGAATTGACTCTGTGGAACAGAACATGTCCCACCAACATTATGCTGAGATAGAAATAAACAAGTGTCAATATTCAATTTAATTCTCAATTGTATTCTTTCTTTCACTGTTGTTGGTGTATTTGCTGTATATTAGATTTAGATGATCTTGTATTTCTGTCATTTTGGGATCCATTGGCTGGGTGGCAATGGAACATGTTCAGTAATTGTTTCTGGCTCTGAAATATAATGCTGATGTGATTCTACAGTTTGCATGTTGTGTTGTTTCTGCCGTTGAAGGTATGTGTGTTGTTGAGCAGTCTGCACTGTTCAGTACACTACACACAGGATTACACACACTAAAAATTTGGACACATGGGGTTTTCATTAAGCTTTATTCTAAATGTAAATAATAGTGTGGCCAGCACATCCACATAATGACCTAGCTAAAAATACACAACATAATTCACACTGGAGGGAAACCCTTTCATTCCGATGTGGGTGTAAAAGCTGGTCTATGTTTTAATCCCCGGTGGGGATTAGATTTCAGAATGCAATGTATTGCTGAAGTTACCATAAACACAGTAGGCCTATATGTATAATTCACCTCAAACTGTCTCTAGTACAAATTAACATCATCTTATTTCTGTAAAGGTCACTGCTATCCATTGTGCATGTGCTGCTGTCATTTACATGTAGATGAACAATCTATGCATGTCCTTGAGATGAATGGGACTGTCTCTGCCCCCTCTTGTTATTCAATTTGTACCCATTGAGCATATTCGATACTGATACTGATACTCAATGGATCAGTGGAGGACACTATGTTTGACTGTGATTGTTGGAGAGACAGGTGGCCCTATTGTTCTGTTTGGCCAATCATATCAAAGCAGTTAGTGGTTCCACCTCAGACTCTCGGGTATAAGAAGACTTGGTCTGTGTCATTTCTCCACAACTCCTCCAGGATATCAATTGATCATTTCTGATCACATCTGACTGTGGACTCCAGACTTCAGCTGAAGATGAACTCTCTTGACCCCACCAGGGACATTTCTGCTGAACAGGAGGAACCCAAAGACCTTGGTATGTTACTCAACCTCCCCTTTCACTCCCCCTCTTCTGTTTTTATTCTCACCTCAATATTCTCAATATTCTCAAATATTCTCTTTTTACTTGCCCTGTTCCGTTAATATTCTAAATGTCATTGTATTATTAATTTAATTCTGAATCTTACATTGAGTTTCATTGTAATTTGTCTGGTAGTTTTGCAATAGTTTATGTTAGTTTCTGCATCACAGAAACAAACCAGATATCAACTATGCTTTTAAAATACTACTGATATTACTTAAGTATTAAGTAGCTACGTGATTCCTATATTTTTAGTCATGCAGTAGTGTAGTGAGGTTTTTGGGGCCATTGTTTTGTTAAAAGTAGTTGTTCAACAAATCCCTGTCTGCTGTCTTTCTACCTATCAACAACCGTTCCTTTGTATTTGTTTCCAATGCAGTGTTGTATCATCAGTCTGACTGCCCTGACCTACCAGAAGTGAATGAACAAGGAAGCTTGGCAAAGAAAAAACACCATTGCTGTGATCAGTGTGGAAAACACTTTCATTCCATGTCCAAACTTAAAAGCCACCAGAGAATTCACACTGGAGAGAAACCATATGGATGTGATCAGTGTGGACAACACTTCTCTCAAATGTCCAACCTTAAGAAACACCAGAGAATTCACACTGGAGAGAAACCCTATGGATGTGATCAGTGTGGACAACACTTCTCCATGATTTCAAACCTTAAAAAACACCAGAGAATTCACACTGGAGAGAAACCCTATGGGTGTGATCAGTGTGGACAACATTTCCCTCAATTGGCCCACCTAAAAAGCCACAGGAAAATCCACACTGGAGAGAAACCACATGGATGTGATCAGTGTGGACAACACTTCTCTGAAATGTCCAGCCTTAAGAAACACCAGAGAATTCACACTGGAGAGAAACCCTATGGATGTGATCAGTGTGGACAACACTTCTCTGAAATGTCCAGCCTTAAGAAACACCAGAGAATTCACACTGGAGAGAAACCCTATGGGTGTGATCATTGTGGACAACACTTCTCCATGATTTCAAACCTTAAAAAACACCAGAGAATTCACACTGGAGAGAAACCCTATGGGTGTGATCAGTGTGGACAACATTTCCCTCAATTGGCCCACCTAAAAAGCCACAGGAAAATCCACACGAAAATCCAATGTCATGAGCGCACACATATGAAAGATTAATCTGTGTAGTGTGAACAGTATGACGAGAGCTTCATTATAGAAACACCAGCACACCCACCTAAAAGTGTTGTATAATGCCTTTTTTATTTCCCCTTTTTAATGTGTTGATTGATCGCAAGTACACTGGCAACATATTTGTAGTGGTATTTCTTCACTGTGTCAAGAGTTTTCAGAGACAGATTAGAACAGAGTATGGTGGTGACTTGTGTTGGAGTCTGGTAGAGCCTATTGTTTGTCTTCAGACATTTTTTTTTTTTTTTTCAATTGCATCAATCTATGTACATTTATTTGTGCTTCATTGCTACATGTTTTGATTTTGTATTTTATTATGATACTGTTATACTGTATTGTATTTGTGGAGCATGTCCCACCAACATTCTGCTGCACGTAGAAATAAACAAGTCTCCATATTCAAATGCATTGACTTGACATTGGTTATTATGGATATCATATCGTTTCACTGTGCACACGGATGCTTACACACCAGAGTCCTTGTAGCGGAATGCCACAAAAAATGTGGCATTCCATCTTTAACATTTAGTGCACTAACTTACTCCATTATGTCAAGCCTTAAAATACACCAGATAATTCATACTGGAGATAAACCATTTTGTTGTGATGTGCTGTGTTGAAGTATCAAACCAACTTTGAGTTTTGGTCTGTGTTTTACTCCCTGATGGTGGTGAGCTATTTGAGAATGTAATATGATTGCTGAAGTTACCATAAACACGTTAGGCCTACATGGATCTCTCTCCATTTGGTTACCAACTCTTCATTATTTCAGTTTAACTGGGAACCACCTGGATTTAGACATCATCTCCCCTATTAGAGGTGTAGATGATTGTCCTCCTCTTTGAGGACATTTACACCCGTATTATGATATGACACTTTTGATCACCCAGGATGCAAATAGTGAACTTCCCCATCGACACCTCGGATAGTATTGAAATGCTAAGTGAAGACAGATGGCTGTACAGAACTAGACCACTGTCTTCTAGGGGCTAAAAGTGATTGGAACATAGGCTACTTTGCAAATGTATTGATATTTTTAAATACAGGTCACAGTAGTGCATACAGTAGGCTATGTACAACGTGTATATGTGAAGGCTGTTTGCTATTCATGAAGACTGTGTTCTTCATTTCAGAAGGGGATGCCATGCAGTTTAAGTCTTGGAAAACAAACAAACTGGTAGTCTTTTTTTCCTTTCATTGTGTTTTTGCCTTTATTTTAATACATATTCAAAGGGAAGAGTTGTTTGTTTATCTGTGGTTAATAGGAGTCCAGTTTGCTCATGACAACTGCAGTCAGTAACATGAGATACCCTTTTTAGGTAATAACCCTTCTAATGTTACATTGTTATTATTGCTGCATTATTCAATTTCATTCCCGAATCTTATTCTTCGTTTCACTGTAATGTTACCTGCAGATATGCTGTACATTAGATTTAGATGTGCTCTGTCTCAGAAGTTGTTCACAGTTTGTACATTTTATTTGTAGACCACGTGGAAGATAATAATAGCGTGGAAACTCTTTTTGTCAGTCAAATTACTTTGAAGTTCACAATGTTGTACACTGTGTACACAATGGATTTAAACTGTTCAATAGGCTGTGTTGTTGAGCAGTCTGCACTGTTCAGTACACTACACACAGGATTACACACACTAAAAATTTGGACACATGGGGTTTTCATTAAGCTTTATTCTAAATGTAAATAACAGTGTGGCCAGCACATCCACATAATGCCCTAGCTAAATATACACAACATAATTCACACTGGAGGGAAACCCTTTCATTCCGATGTGGGTGTAAAAGCTGGTCTATGTTTGAATCCCCGGTGGGGATTAGATTTCAGAATGCAATGTATTGCTGAAATTACCATAAACACAGTAGGCCTACATGTATAATTCACCTCAAACTGTCTCTAGTACAAATTAACATCATCTTATTTCTGTAAAGGTCACTGCTATCCATTGTGCATGTGCTGCTGTCATTTACATGTAGATGAACAATCTATGCATGTCCTTGACTGTCTCTGCCCCCTCTTGTTATTCAATTTGTACCCATTGAGCATATTCGGGGAGGATCCCTCCTCCCCCAACATGCTCAATGGATCAGTGGAGGACACTATGTTTGACTGTGATTGTTGGAGAGACAGGTGGCCCTATTGTTCTGTTTGGCCAATCATATCAAAGCAGTTAGTGGTTCCACCTCAGACTCTCGGGTATAAGAAGACTTGGTCTGTGTCATTTCTCCACAACTCCTCCAGGATATCAATTGATCATTTCTGATCACATCTGACTGTGGACTCCAGACTTCAGCTGAAGATGAACTCTCTTGACCCCACCAGGGACATTTCTGCTGAACAGGAGGAACCCAAAGACCTTGGTATGTTACTCAACCTCCCCTTTCACTCCCCCTCTTCTGTTTTTATTCTCACCTCAATATTCTCAATATTCTCAAATATTCACTTTTTACTTGCCCTGTTCCGTTAATATTCTAAATGTCATTGTATTATTAATTTTATTCTGAATCTTACATTGAGTTTCATTGCAATTTGTCTGGTAGTTTTGCAATAGTTTATGTTAGTTTCTGCATCACAGAAACAAACCAGATATCAACTATGCTTTTAAAATACTACTGATATTACTTAAGTATTAAGTAGCTACGTGATTCCTATATTTTTAGCCATGCAGTAGTGTAGTAAGGTTTTTGGGGCCATTGTTTTGTTAAAAGTAGTTGTTCAACAAATCCCTGTCTGCTGTCTTTCTACCTATCAACAACCGTTCCTTTGTATTTGTTTCCAATTCAGTGTTGTATCATCAGTCTGACTGCCCTGACCTACCAGAAGTGAATGAACAAGGAAGCTTGGCAAAGAAAAAACACCATTGCTGTGATCAGTGTGGAAAACACTTCCATTCCATGTCCAAACGTAAAAGCCACAAGATGATTCACACTGGAGAGAAACCGTATGGATGTGATCAGTGGGGACATCGCTTCTCTAGAATGGCACCTATCAAATACCTGTCATGTAGCTGTCTTTCTACCTATCAACAGTCTTTCCTTTGTATTTGTTTCCTACCAGAGGTAAATTAACAAAGAAGCTTGGCAAAGAAAAAACACCACTGCTGTGATCAGTGTGGAACACCCTCACATCTCCACACTGGAGAGAAACCCTATGGATGTGATGAGTGTGGAAAGCACTTCTCTATAATGTCCAGCCTTAAACGGCACCAGATAATTCACACTAGAGCACCAGCACACCACATAACGTTGGTATAATACCTTTTTTGATTTACTTTTTTAAATGTGTTGATTAGTTACAACTTTTACAAGTAAACTGAACACACAGTTTACATTTTTTTAGTAAGTAAATAAGCCTTGCCAAGCCATAAGGCCTATAGGGCAGGAGCCTATCTCCTGTTTCTGGACTCCCTTGGTGGTATTTCTTATTTACTGTGTCAATAGTTTTCATGGACATTATTAGAACAGAAATGTATTGTGTTTGAGTCTTTTATAGCCTATTTTTTTTACTTCTGTCATTCTGATTGTTTTTTGCCATTGCACCAATCTACCTACAATTTTTTGTTTTTGTTTCATTGCATCTGCCCCTTCATATTTTTTATTTGTATTATAAGTCTCGATATTCAATTTCATCCCGATCTTATTCTTTTTGCACTGTAATTCACTGCAGATTTGCTGTATATTATTGTCAACGCTGAGGAAGGCCCACCTGACTGAAAATGTCATGAGCGCACACATATGAAAGATTAATCTGTGTAGTGTGAACAGTATGACGAGAGCTTCATTATAGAAACACCAGCACACCCACATAAAAGTGTTGTATAATGCCTTTTTTATTTCCCCTTTTTAATGTGTTGATTGATTGCAAGTACACTGGCAACATATTTGTAGTGGTATTTCTTCACTGTGTCAAGAGTTTTCAGAGACAGATTAGAACAGATAAGTATGGTGGTGACTTGTGTTGGAGTCTGGTAGAGCCTATTGTTTGTCTTCAGACATTTTTTTTTCTTTTTTCCAATTGCATCAATCTATGTACATTTATTTGTGCTTCATTGCTACATGTTTTGATTTTGTATTTTATTATGATACTGTTATACTGTATTGTATTTGTGGAGCATGTCCCACCAACATTCTGCTGCACGTAGAAATAAACAAGTCTCCATATTCAAATGCATTGACTTGACATTGGTTATTATGGATATCATATCGTTTCACTGTGCACACGGATGCTTACACACCAGAGTCCTTGTAGCGGTGCCGGAACAACATAAGTTGTAATCATAATAGATAAGATATTACAAGGCCCAATTATATATTTATAGCCACCATTTAATTACAAAAAAAAGTTTAACGTATGTAACCATGGTCCAATTCACCATGACAGTAGAACAAATGGGCCTGTGGACACAATTCACAAGAATCTTAAAGATGGAGTGCCACGATTCTTTTCCACCCTAAAACATGATCATCAGGTATTATTACAATATAAGGGGGAAGACCCTTTTCCAAAAAGTGTACAGTATTTGTTAAAATCATGCTTTTATGTGGACACGCCCACCAGTTCATTAAGTATGCCTGGTTTGCCTGGTGGGTGGTGATGGGTGGTGATGCACCTGAACTGAAGCCGCACCCACAGCTGTAGTTGTATGATAAAAGGGGAGGAGCTGATAGTGTGGTGTCACTATATTACTGTTTATTTAATTGGCCCGTTTGACTGTCAAGGGTTCAGCCTCCAGGAAGAAACCCTAAATACAAAGTTAATACACCATTGCACATACAAACAACTCCAGGGTGTCTAATGAAGTACTGTCACCTCATAGACACATGAAAAACTGGACAAATACAAAAAATGTGGCATTCCATCTTTAACATTTAGTGCACTAACTTACTCCATTATGTCAAGCCTTAAAATACACCAGATAATTCATACTGGAGATAAACCATTTTGTTGTGATGTGCTGTGTTGAAGTATCAAACCAACTTTGAGTTTTGGTCTGTGTTTTACTCCCTGATGGTGGTGAGCTATTTGAGAATGTAATATGATTGCTGAAGTTACCATAAACACGTTAGGCCTACATGGATCTCTCTCCATTTGGTTACCAACTCTTCATTATTTCAGTTTAACTGGGAACCACCTGGATTTAAGTAGATTAGACATCCTTTCTCTCCCCTATTAGAGGTGTAGATGATTGTCCTCCTCTTTGAGGACATTTACACCCGTATTATGATATGACACTTTTGATCACCCAGGATGCAAATAGTGAACTTCCCCATCCACACCTCGGATAGTATTGAAATGCTAAGTGAAGACAGATGGCTGTACAGAACTAGACCACTGTCTTCTAGGGGCTAAAAGTGATTGGAACATAGGCTACTTTGCAAATGTATTGATATTTTTAAATACAGGTCACAGTAGTGGATACAGTAGGCTATGTACAACGTGTATATGTGAAGGCTGTTTGCTATTTATGAAGACTGTGTTCTTCATTTCAGAGGGGGATGCCATGCAGTTTAAGTCTTGGAAAACAAACAAACTGGTAGTCTTTTTTTCCTTTCATTGTGTTTTTGCCTTTATTTTAATACATATTCAAAGGGAAGAGTTGTTTGTTTATCTGTGGTTAATAGGAGTCCAGTTTGCTCATGACAACTGCAGTCAGTAACATGAGATACCCTTTTTAGGTAATAACCCTTCTAATGTTACATTGTTATTATTGCTGCATTATTCAATTTCATTCCCAAATCTTATTCTTCGTTTCACTGTAATGTTACCTGCAGATATGCTGTACATTAGATTTAGATGTGCTCTGTCTCAGAAGTTGTTCACAGTTTGTACATTTTATTTGTAGACGACGTGGGAGATAATAATAGCGTGGAAACTCTTTTTGTCAGTCAAATTACTTTGAAGTTCACAATGTTGTACACTGTGTACACAATGGATTTAAACTGTTCAATAGGCTGTGTTGTTGAGCAGTCTGCACTGTTCAGTACACTACACACAGGATTACACACACTAAAAATTTGGACACATGGGGTTTTCATTAAGCTTTATTCTAAATGTAAATAACAGTGTGGCCAGCACATCCACATAATGCCCTAGCTAAATATACACAACATAATTCACACTGGAGGGAAACCCTTTCATTCCGATGTGGGTGTAAAAGCTGGTCTATGTTTTAATCCCCGGTGGGGATTAGATTTCAGAATGCAATGTATTGCTGAAATGACCATAAACACAGTAGGCCTACATGTATAATTCACCTCAAACTGTCTCTAGTACAAATTAACATCATCTTATTTCTGTAAAGGTCACTGCTATCCATTGTGCATGTGCTGCTGTCATTTGCATGTAGATGAACAATCTATGCATGTCCTTGAGATGAATGGGACTGTCTCTGCCCCCTCTTGTTATTCAATTTGTACCCATTGAGCATATTCGATACTGATACTGATACTCAATGGATCAGTGGAGGACACTATGTTTGACTGTGATTGTTGGAGAGACAGGTGGCCCTATTGTTCTGTTTGGCCAATCATATCAAAGCAGTTAGTGGTTCCACCTCAGACTCTCGGGTATAAGAAGACTTGGTCTGTGTCATTTCTCCACAACTCCTCCAGGATATCAATTGATCATTTCTGATCACATCTGACTGTGGACTCCAGACTTCAGCTGAAGATGAACTCTCTTGACCCCACCAGGGACATTTCTGCTGAACAGGAGGAACCCAAAGACCTTGGTATGTTACTCAACCTCCCCTTTCACTCCCCCTCTTCTGTTTTTATTCTCACCTCAATATTCTCAATATTCTCAAATATTCTCTTTTTACTTTCCCTGTTCCGTTAATATTCTAAATGTCATTGTATTATTAATTTTATTCTGAATCTTACATTGAGTTTCATTGTAATTTGTCTGGTAGTTTTGCAATAGTTTATGTTAGTTTCTGCATCACAGAAACAAACCAGATATCAACTATGCTTTTAAAATACTACTGATATTACTTAAGTATTAAGTAGCTACGTGATTCCTATATTTTTAGTCATGCAGTAGTGTAGTGAGGTTTTTGGGGCCATTGTTTTGTTAAAAGTAGTTGTTCAACAAATCCCTGTCTGCTGTCTTTCTACCTATCAACAACCGTTCCTTTGTATTTGTTTCCAATTCAGTGTTGTATCATCAGTCTGACTGCCCTGACCTACCAGAAGTGAATGAACAAGGAAGCTTGGCAAAGACAAAACACCATTGCTGTGATCATTGTGGAAAACACTTCCATTCCATGTCCAAACTTAAAAGCCACAAGATGATTCACACTGGAGAGAAACCGTATGGATGTGATCAGTGGGGACATCGCTTCTCTAGAATGGCACCTATCAAATACCTGTCATGTAGCTGTCTTTCTACCTATCAACAGTCTTTCCTTTGTATTTGTTTCCTACCAGAGGTAAATTAACAAAGAAGCTTGGCAAAGAAAAAACACCACTGCTGTGATCAGTGTGGAACACCCTCACATCTCCACACTGGAGAGAAACCCTATGGATGTGATGAGTGTGGAAAGCACTTCTCTATAATGTCCAGCCTTAAACGGCACCAGATAATTCACACTAGAGCACCAGCACACCACATAACGTTGGTATAATACCTTTTTTGATTTACTTTTTTAAATGTGTTGATTAGTTACAACTTTTACAAGTAAACTGAACACACAGTTTACATTTTTTTAGTAAGTAAATAAGCCTTGCCAAGCCATAAGGCCTATAGGGCAGGAGCCTATCTCCTGTTTCTGGACTCCCTTGGTGGTATTTCTTATTTACTGTGTCAAGAGTTTTCATGGACATTATTAGAACAGAAATGTATTGTGTTTGAGTCTTTTATAGCCTATTTTTTTTACTTCTGTCATTCTGATTGTTTTTTGCCATTGCACCAATCTACCTACAATTTTTTGTTTTTGTTTCATTGCATCTGCCCCTTCATATTTTTTATTTGTATTATAAGTCTCGATATTCAATTTCATCCCGATCTTATTCTTTTTGCACTGTAATTCACTGCAGATTTGCTGTATATTATTGTCAACGCTGAGGAAGGCCCACCTGACTGAAAATGTCATGAGCGCACACATATGAAAGATTAATCTGTGTAGTGTGAACAGTATGACGAGAGCTTCATTATAGAAACACCAGCACACCCACATAAAAGTGTTGTATAATGCCTTTTTTATTTCCCCTTTTTAATGTGTTGATTGATTGCAAGTACACTGGCAACATATTTGTAGTGGTATTTCTTCACTGTGTCAAGAGTTTTCAGAGACAGATTAGAACAGATAAGTATGGTGGTGACTTGTGTTTTTTCTTTTTTCCAATTGCATCAATCTATGTACATTTATTTGTGCTTCATTGCTACATGTTTTGATTTTGTATTTTATTATGATACTGTTATACTGTATTGTATTTGTGGAGCATGTCCCACCAACATTCTGCTGCACGTAGAAATAAACAAGTCTCCATATTCAAATGCATTGACTTGACATTGGTTATTATGGATATCATATCGTTTCACTGTGCACACGGATGCTTACACACCAGAGTCCTTGTAGCGGTGCCGGAACAACATAAGTTGTAATCATAATAGATAAGATATTACAAGGCCCAATTATATATTTATAGCCACCATTTAATTACAAAAAAAAGTTTAACGTATGTAACCATGGTCCAATTCACCATGACAGTAGAACAAATGGGCCTGTGGACACAATTCACAAGAATCTTAAAGATGGAGTGCCACGATTCTTTTCCACCCTAAAACATGATCATCAGGTATTATTACAATATAAGGGGGAAGACCCTTTTCCAAAAAGTGTACAGTATTTGTTAAAATCATGCTTTTATGTGGACACGCCCACCAGTTCATTAAGTATGCCTGGTTTGCCTGGTGGGTGGTGATGGGTGGTGATGCACCTGAACTGAAGCCGCACCCACAGCTGTAGTTGTATGATAAAAGGGGAGGAGCTGATAGTGTGGTGTCACTATATTACTGTTTATTTAATTGGCCCGTTTGACTGTCAAGGGTTCAGCCTCCAGGAAGAAACCCTAAATACAAAGTTAATACACCATTGCACATACAAACAACTCCAGGGTGTCTAATGAAGTACTGTCACCTCATAGACACATGAAAAACTGGACAAATACAAAAAATGTGGCATTCCATCTTTAACATTTAGTGCACTAACTTACTCCATTATGTCAAGCCTTAAAATACACCAGATAATTCATACTGGAGATAAACCATTTTGTTGTGATGTGCTGTGTTGAAGTATCAAACCAACTTTGAGTTTTGGTCTGTGTTTTACTCCCTGATGGTGGTGAGCTATTTGAGAATGTAATATGATTGCTGAAGTTACCATAAACACGTTAGGCCTACATGGATCTCTCTCCATTTGGTTACCAACTCTTCATTATTTCAGTTTAACTGGGAACCACCTGGATTTAAGTAGATTAGACATCCTTTCTCTCCCCTATTAGAGGTGTAGATGATTGTCCTCCTCTTTGAGGACATTTACACCCGTATTATGATATGACACTTTTGATCACCCAGGATGCAAATAGTGAACTTCCCCATCGACACCTCGGATAGTATTGAAATGCTAAGTGAAGACAGATGGCTGTACAGAACTAGACCACTGTCTTCTAGGGGCTAAAAGTGATTGGAACATAGGCTACTTTGCAAATGTATTGATATTTTTAAATACAGGTCACAGTAGTGGATACAGTAGGCTATGTACAACGTGTATATGTGAAGGCTGTTTGCTATTTATGAAGACTGTGTTCTTCATTTCAGAGGGGGATGCCATGCAGTTTAAGTCTTGGAAAACAAACAAACTGGTAGTCTTTTTTTCCTTTCATTGTGTTTTTGCCTTTATTTTAATACATATTCAAAGGGAAGAGTTGTTTGTTTATCTGTGGTTAATAGGAGTCCAGTTTGCTCATAACAACTGCAGTCAGTAACATGAGATACCCTTTTTAGGTAATAACCCTTCTAATGTTACATTGTTATTATTGCTGCATTATTCAATTTCATTCCCAAATCTTATTCTTCGTTTCACTGTAATGTTACCTGCAGATATGCTGTACATTAGATTTAGATGTGCTCTGTCTCAGAAGTTGTTCACAGTTTGTACATTTTATTTGTAGACCACGTGGAAGATAATAATAGCGTGGAAACTCTTTTTGTCAGTCAAATTACTTTGAAGTTCACAATGTTGTACACTGTGTACACAATGGATTTAAACTGTTCAATAGGCTGTGTTGTTGAGCAGTCTGCACTGTGCAGTACACTACACACAGGATTACACACACTAAAAATTTGGACACATGGGGTTTTCATTAAGCTTTATTCTAAATGTAAATAACAGTGTGGCCAGCACATCCACATAATGCCCTAGCTAAATATACACAACATAATTCACACTGGAGGGAAACCCTTTCATTCCGATGTGGGTGGAAAAGCTGGTCTATGTTTTAATCCCCGGTGGGGATTAGATTTCAGAATGCAATGTATTGCTGAAATTACCATAAACACAGTAGGCCTACATGTATAATTCACCTCAAACTGTCTCTAGTACAAATTAACATCATCTTATTTCTGTAAAGGTCACTGCTATCCATTGTGCATGTGCTGCTGTCATTTACATGTAGATGAACAATCTATGCATGTCCTTGAGATAATGGGACTGTCTCTGCCCCCTCTTGTTATTCAATTTGTACCCATTGAGAATATTCGATACTGATACTGATACTCAATGGATCAGTGGAGGACACTATGTTTGACTGTGATTGTTGGAGAGACAGGTGGCCCTATTGTTCTGTTTGGCCAATCATATCAAAGCAGTTAGTGGTTCCACCTCAGACTCTCGGGTATAAGAAGACTTGGTCTGTGTCATTTCTCCACAACTCCTCCAGGATATCAATTGATCATTTCTGATCACATCTGACTGTGGACTCCAGACTTCAGCTGAAGATGAACTCTCTTGACCCCACCAGGGACATTTCTGCTGAACAGGAGGAACCCAAAGACCTTGGTATGTTACTCAACCTCCCCTTTCACTCCCCCTCTTCTGTTTTTATTCTCACCTCAATATTCTCAAATATTCTCTTTTTACTTGCCCTGTTCCGTTAATATTCTAAATGTCATTGTATTATTAATTTTATTCTGAATCTTACATTGAGTTTCATTGTAATTTGTCTGGTAGTTTTGCAATAGTTTATGTTAGTTTCTGCATCACAGAAACAAACCAGATATCAACTATGCTTTTAAAATACTACTGATATTACTTAAGTATTAAGTAGCTACGTGATTCCTATATTTTTAGTCATGCAGTAGTGTAGTGAGGTTTTTGGGGCCATTGTTTTGTTAAAAGTAGTTGTTCAACAAATCCCTGTCTGCTGTCTTTCTACCTATCAAGAACCGTTCCTTTGTATTTGTTTCCAATTCAGTGCTGTATCATCAGTCTGACTGCCCTGACCTACCAGAAGTGAATGAACAAGGAAGCTTGGCAAAGAAAAAACACCATTGCTGTGATCAGTGTGGAAAACACTTCCATTCCATGTCCAAACTTAAAAGCCACAAGATGATTCACACTGGAGAGAAACCGTATGGATGTGATCAGTGGGGACATCGCTTCTCTAGAATGGCACCTATCAAATACCTGTCATGTAGCTGTCTTTCTACCTATCAACAGTCTTTCCTTTGTATTTGTTTCCTACCAGAGGTAAATTAACAAAGAAGCTTGGCAAAGAAAAAACACCACTGCTGCGATCAGTGTGGAACACCCTCACATATCCACACTGGAGAGAAACCCTATGGATGTGATGAGTGTGGAAAGCACTTCTCTATAATGTCCAGCCTTAAACGGCACCAGATAATTCACACTAGAACACCAGCACACCACATAACGTTGGTATAATACCTTTTTTGATTTACTTTTTTAAATGTGTTGATTAGTTACAACTTATACAAGTAAGTAAATAAGCCTTGCCAAGCCATAAGGCCTATAGGGCAGGAGCCTATCTCCTGTTTCTGGACTCCCTTGGTGGTATTTCTTATTTACTGTGTCAAGAGTTTTCATGGACATTATGAGAACAGAAATGTATTGTGTTTGAGTCTTTTATAGCCTATTTTTTTTACTTCTGTCATTCTGATTGTTTTTGCCATTGCACCAATCTACCTACAATTTTTTGTTTTTGTTTCATTGCATCTGCCCCTTCATATTTTTTATTTGTATTATAAGTCTCGATATTCAATTTCATCCCGATCTTATTCTTTTTGCACTGTAATTCACTGCAGATTTGCTGTATATTATTGTCAACGCTGAGGAAGGCCCACCTGACTGAAACGCGTTGGCTCATCATAGGTAAATAAACATGTGAAAGGGACATTCATTGAGTGCTGGCATTCCTTCTTTCATTGTATCTGACCCTACATGTTTTATATGATACTGTTATACTGAATTGTCTCTGTGGAACATGTCCCACCAACATTACGCTGAGATAGAAATAAACAAGTGTCAATATTCAATTCAATTCCCAATCATATTCTTTCTTTCACTGTTGTTGGACCTGCAGATTTGCTGTAGGCTATATTAGATTCAGATGACCTTGTATTTCTGTAATTTTGGGATCCATTGACTGGGTGGCAATGGAACATGTTCAGTAACTGTTTCTGGCTCTGAAATCTAATGCTGATGTGAATCTACAGTTTGCATGTTGTGTTGTTTCTGCCATTGAAGGTATGTGAGTTGTAACAGGGAACAGTATGTGTACATGTGGCTCTTGATCACTTCAATAATCCTATGAGTGAATTTGCTATTTCAATTTGGTGCCAGCCAAGTCTATGGACTTTACTGTTGACAGTATGACAAATAGCGTCAATCCACAAAAAGCTTAACATTTAGTGTACAAACTTACCCCACAGTGAGATACTGTACTGTATCCATACAGGACACAGGTTTGTATTTAACCAGGTAAAGAGCAATATAAATAGAAACACCAGGAAAGACTGAAAACAGAAACGTTTTTTTGTAGGGGGTGACAAAAAGGTATGAATTGTATTAGCTAATACAGCGGCACTCTATAAATGGCCAAAGATAAATACAATTTTAATGGAAAAATAATAAAAGCCATATTTCCTAAAATCCTAAAAATAAATCCTATATAAACTAAACCCTAAAATGAAATCACTTAATGAAAATAACAACAACAAATCAATGACTTCTTTAAAATGCTCTTGTATCAAATGTGCAATGAAGGGGAATCAGCTCAGAGATACTGGGGTTAAAGTGCTGAGATGTGCAGAGGGGGATATCGGCCTGGCCTGGTACTTCTTGTACATGTTGTCCAAAATGCTGTATTGGTGTTGGTACCATTAGGTGAGATAACAGGCAAACAATCAAACATAACAATTCTCCTTAACTCTAGTAAAAAGAGTGAAATAAGTTTCACGTTAGTTTCATGTTACGCTCTCAAGAGTAATAGATCCAGGGTCCATTTGGTTACCAACTGTTCATTATTTCATCTTAACTGGGAAGATGAAATAATGGGAAAAAACTGGGAAAAACACTTCTCTCAAATGTCCAACCTTAAAAGACACCAGAGAATTCATACTGGAGAGAAACCATTTTGTTGTGATGTGTGTGGGAAAGCTTTTAGTCAATCAAATAGTTTAGAAGTTCACATGGTTGTACACAGTGGATTTAAACTGTTTCCCCGTGGTCAGTGTGGAAAGAGTTTTGCCAACTCAAGAAACCGAAAATGTCATGAGCGCACACATATGAAAGATTAATCTGTGTAGTGTGAACAGTATGACGAGAGCTAAAAGTGATTGGAACATAGGCTACTTTGCAAATGTATTGATATTTTATAATACAGGTCACAGTAGTGCATACAGTAGGCTATGTACAATGTGTATATGTGAAGGCTGGTGTCAGTTTGCTATTTATGAAGACTGTGTTCTTCATTTCAGAGGGGGATGCCATGCAGTTTAAGTCTTGGAAAACAAACAAACTGGTAGTCTTTTTTTCCTTTCATTTTGTTTTTGCCTTTATTTTAATACATATTCAAAGGGAAGAGTTATTTGTTTATCTGTGGTTAATAGGAGTCCAGTTTGCTCATGACAACTGCAGTCAGTAACATGAGATACCCTTTTTAGGTAATAACCCTTCTAATGTTACATTGTTATTATTGCTGCATTATTCAATTTCATTCCCAAATCTTATTCTTCGTTTCACTGTAATGTTACCTGCAGATATGCTGTACATTAGATTTAGATGTGCTCTGTCTCAGAAGTTGTTCACAGTTTGTACATTTTATTTGTAGACCACGTGGAAGATAATAATAGCGTGGAAACTCTTTTTGTCAGTCAAATTACTTTGAAGTTCACAATGTTGTACACTGTGTACACAATGGATTTAAACTGTTCAATAGGCTGTGTTGTTGAGCAGTCTGCACTGTTCAGTACACTACACACAGGATTACACACACTAAAAATTTGGACACATGGGGTTTTCATTAAGCTTTATTCTAAATGTAAATAACTGTGTGGCCAGCACATCCACATAATGCCCTAGCTAAATATACACAACATAATTCACACTGGAGGGAAACCCTTTCATTCCGATGTGGGTGTAAAAGCTGGTCTATGTTTTAATCCCCGGTGGGGATTAGATTTCAGAATGCAATGTATTGCTGAAGTTACCATAAACACAGTAGGCCTACATGTATAATTCACCTCAAACTGTCTCTAGTACAAATTAACATCATCTTATTTCTGTAAAGGTCACTGCTATCCATTGTGCATGTGCTGCTGTCATTTACATGTAGATGAACAATCTATGCATGTCCTTGAGATGAATGGGACTGTCTCTGCCCCCTCTTGTTATTCAATGTGCATCCATTGAGCATATTGGGGGAGGATCCCTCCTCCCCCAATATGCTCAATGGATCAGTGGAGGACAATATGTTTGACTGTGATTGGTGGAGAGACAGGTGGCCCTATTGTTCTATTTGGCCAATCCTATCAAAGCAGTTAGTGGTTCCACCTCAGACTCTCTGGTATAAGATGACTTGGTCTGTGTCATTTCTCCACAACTCCTCCAGGATATCAATCATTTCTGATCACATCTGACTGTGGACTCCAGACTTCAGCTGAAGATGAACTCTCTTGACCCCACCAGGGACATTTCTGCTGAACAGGAGGAACCCAAAGACCTTGGTATGTTACTCGACCTCCCCTTTCACTCCCCCTCTTCTGTTTTTATTCTCACCTCAATATTCTCAAATATTCTCTTTTCACTCGCCCTGTTTTATTCTGAATCTTACATTGAGTTTCATTGTAATTTGTCTGGTAGTTTTGCAATAGTTTATGTTAGTTTCTGCATCACAGAAACAACCAGATATCAACTATGCCTTTTAAATACTACTGATATTACTTAAGTATTAAGTAGATACGTGATTCCTATATTTTGAGTCATGCAGTAGTGTAGTGAGGTTTTTGGGGCCATTGTTTTGTTAAAAGTAGTTGTTCAACAAATCCCTGTCTGCTGTCTTTCTACCTATCAACAACCGTTCCTTTGTATTTGTTTCCAATGCAGTGTTGTATCATCAGTCTGACTGCCCTGACCTACCAGAAGTGAATGAACAAGGAAGCTTGGCAAAGAAAAAACACCATTGCTGTGATCAGTGTGGAAAACACTTTCATTCCATGTCCAAACTTAAAAGCCACCAGAGAATTCACACTGGAGAGAAACCATATGGATGTGATCAGTGTGGACAACACTTCTCTCAAATGTCCAACCTTAAGAAACACCAGAGAATTCACACTGGAGAGAAACCCTATGGATGTGATCAGTGTGGACAACACTTCTCCATGATTTCAAACCTTAAAAAACACCAGAGAATTCACACTGGAGAGAAACCCTATGGGTGTGATCAGTGTGGACAACATTTCCCTCAATTGGCCCACCTAAAAAGCCACAGGAAAATCCACACTGGAGAGAAACCACATGGATGTGATCAGTGTGGACAACACTTCTCTGAAATGTCCAGCCTTAAGAAACACCAGCGAATTCACACTGGAGAGAAACCCTATGGATGTGATCAGTGTGGACAACACTTCTCTGAAATGTCCAGCCTTAAGAAACACCAGAGAATTCACACTGGAGAGAAACCCTATGGGTGTGATCATTGTGGACAACACTTCTCCATGATTTCAAACCTTAGAAAACACCAGAGAATTCACACTGGAGAGAAACCATATGGATGTGATCAGTGTGGACAACACTTCTCTCAAATGTCCAACCTTAAAACACACCAGAGAATTCACACTGGGGAGAAACCCTATGGATGTGATGTGTGTGGAAAAGCTTTTAGTCAACCAATTACTTTAAAAGCTCACAAGGTTGTACACACTGGATGTAAACTGTTTCCATGTGGTCAGTGTGGAAAGAGTTTCGCCACTTCAAGCAGCCGAAAATGTCATGAGCGCAAACATATGGAAGATAAATCTGTTTAGTGTGAACAGCATGACACAAGCTTCATTATAGGGTATGTATAAAGATATATTGCTGATTTTTTTTAATTATATTTTTTATTAATTGCAAGTAATCTCTTTAGTGGAATTTCGTATTTACTGTGTCAAGAGTTTTCATGGACATTATTAGAACAGAAATGTATTGTGCTTGAGTCTTTTATAGCCTATTTTTTTTTACTTCTGTCATTCTGATTGTTTTTTGCCATTGCACCAATCTACCTACAATTTTTTGTTTTTGTTTCATTGCATCTGCCCCTTCATATTTTTTATTTGTATTATAAGTCTCGATATTCAATTTCATCCCGATCTTATTCTTTTTGCACTGTAATTCACTGCAGATTTGCTGTATATTATTGTCAACGCTGAGGAAGGCCCACCTGACTGAAACGCGTTGGCTCATCAGGTAAATAAACGTGTGAAAGGGACATTAATTGAGTGCTGGCATTCCTTCTTTCATTGTATCTGACCCTAGATTAGACATCCTTTCTCTCCCCTATTAGAGGTGGCGATGATTGCCCTCCTCTTTGAGGACATTTACACCTGTATTATGATATGACACTTGTGATCACCCAGGATGCAAATAGTGAACCGGCCCATCCACACCTAGGATGTATTGAAATGCAAAGTGAAGACGGATGTCTGTTCTGTACAAAACAACAACAGTCCTGTACAGAACTAGACCACTGTCTTCTAGGGGATAAAAGTGATTAGAACATACATTGCAAATGTATTGATATTTTGAAATACAGGGCACAGTAGTGCATACGGTAGGCTATGTACAACGTGAATATGTGAAGGCTGGTGTTAGTGTGCTATTTAAATAATGTGTTCTTCATTTCAGGGGGTGGGTGGCAGAGTCTTGGAAAACAAACAAACTGGTAGACTTTTTTTTCTTTCATTGCGTTGTGTTTTAGCATTTATTTTAATACATATTCAAAGGCAATAGTTGTTTGTTTATCTGTGGTTAATAGGAGTCCAGTTTGCTCATGACAACGGCAGTCAGTAACATGAGATACCCTTTTAGGTAATAACCCTTCTAATGTTACATTGTTATTATTGCAGCATTATTCAATTTCATTCCCAAATATTATTCTTGGTTTCACTGTAATGTTATACCTGCAGATATGCTGTAGGCCTAGGCCTATTTAGATGTGCTCTGTCTCAGAAGTTGATCACACTTTGTACATTTTATTTGTAGATAATAATAGCTTTTAGTCAGTCAAATTACTTAGAACATTACTTACAACTGTTCCGCCAGCTGTGTTGTTGTGCAGTCTGCACTGTTCAGTACACTACACACAGTATTACACACACTAAACATTTGGACACATGGGGTTGTATCATCAGTCTGACTGCCCTGACCTACCAGAAGTGAATGAACAAGGAAGCTTGGCAAAGAAAAAACACCATTGCTGTGATCAGTGTGGAAAACACTTTCATTCCATGTCCAAACTTAAAAGCCACCAGATAATTCACACTGGAGAGAAACCATATGGATGTGATCAGTGTGGACAACACTTCTCTCAAATGTCCAACGTTTTTTCCTTTCATTGTGTTTTTGCCTTTATTTTAATACATATTCAAAGGGAAGAGTTGTTTGTTTATCTGTGGTTAATAGGAGTCCAGTTTGCTCATGACAACTGCAGTCAGTAACATGAGATACCCTTTTTAGGTAATAACCCTTCTAATGTTACATTGTTATTATTGCTGCATTATTCAATTTCATTCCCAAATCTTATTCTTCGTTTCACTGTAATGTTACCTGCAGATATGCTGTACATTAGATTTAGATGTGCTCTGTCTCAGAAGTTGTTCACAGTTTGTACATTTTATTTGCAGACCACGTGGAAGATAATAATAGCGTGGAAACTCTTTTTGTCAGTCAAATTACTTTGAAGTTCACAATGTTGTACACTGTGTACACAATGGATTTAAACTGTTCAATAGGCTGTGTTGTTGAGCAGTCTGCACTGTTCAGTACACTACACACAGGATTACACACACTAAAAATGTGGACACATGGGGTTTTCATTAAGCTTTATTCTAAATGTAAATAACAGTGTGGCCAGCACATCCACATAATGCCCTAGCTAAATATACACAACATAATTCACACTGGAGGGAAACCCTTTCATTCCGATGTGGGTGTAAAAGCTGGTCTATGTTTTAATCCCCGGTGGGATTCAGAATGCAATGTATTGCTGAAGTTACCATAAACACAGTAGGCCTACATGTATAATTCACCTCAAACTGTCTCTAGTACAAATTAACATCATCTTATTTCTGTAAAGGTCACTGCTATCCATTGTGCATGTGCTGCTGTCATTTACATGTAGATGAACAATCTATGCATGTCCTTGAGATGAATGGGACTGTCTCTGCCCCCTCTTGTTATTCAATGTGCATCCATTGAGCATATTGGGGGAGGATCCCTCCTCCCCCAATATGCTCAATGGATCAGTGGAGGACAATATGTTTGACTGTGATTGGTGGAGAGACAGGTGGCCCTATTGTTCTATTTGGCCAATCCTATCAAAGCAGTTAGTGGTTCCACCTCAGACTCTCTGGTATAAGATGACTTGGTCTGTGTCATTTCTCCACAACTCCTCCAGGATATCAATCATTTCTGATCACATCTGACTGTGGACTCCAGACTTCAGCTGAAGATGAACTCTCTTGACCCCACCAGGGACATTTCTGCTGAACAGGAGGAACCCAAAGACCTTGGTATGTTACTCGACCTCCCCTTTCACTCCCCCTCTTCTGTTTTTATTCTCACCTCAATATTCTCAAATATTCTCTTTTCACTCGCCCTGTTTTATTCTGAATCTTACATTGAGTTTCATTGTAATTTGTCTGGTAGTTTTGCAATAGTTTATGTTAGTTTCTGCATCACAGAAACAACCAGATATCAACTACGCCTTTTAAATACTACTGATATTACTTAAGTATTAAGTAGATACGTGATTCCTATATTTTGAGTCATGCAGTAGTGTAGTGAGGTTTTTGGGGCCATTGTTTTGTTAAAAGTAGTTGTTCAACAAATCCCTGTCTGCTGTCTTTCTACCTATCAACAACCGTTCCTTTGTATTTGTTTCCAATGCAGTGTTGTATCATCAGTCTGACTGCCCTGACCTACCAGAAGTGAATGAACAAGGAAGCTTGGCAAAGAAAAAACACCATTGCTGTGATCAGTGTGGAAAACACTTTCATTCCATGTCCAAACTTAAAAGCCACCAGAGAATTCACACTGGAGAGAAACCATATGGATGTGATCAGTGTGGACAACACTTCTCTCAAATGTCCAACCTTAAGAAACACCAGAGAATTCACACTGGAGAGAAACCCTATGGATGTGATCAGTGTGGACAACACTTCTCCATGATTTCAAACCTTAAAAAACACCAGAGAATTCACACTGGAGAGAAACCCTATGGGTGTGATCAGTGTGGACAACATTTCCCTCAATTGGCCCACCTAAAAAGCCACAGGAAAATCCACACTGGAGAGAAACCACATGGATGTGATCAGTGTGGACAACACTTCTCTGAAATGTCCAGCCTTAAGAAACACCAGAGAATTCACACTGGAGAGAAACCCTATGGATGTGATCAGTGTGGACAACACTTCTCTGAAATGTCCAGCCTTAAGAAACACCAGAGAATTCACACTGGAGAGAAACCCTATGGGTGTGATCATTGTGGACAACACTTCTCCATGATTTCAAACCTTAGAAAACACCAGAGAATTCACACTGGAGAGAAACCATATGGATGTGATCAGTGTGGACAACACTTCTCTCAAATGTCCAACCTTAAAACACACCAGAGAATTCACACTGGGGAGAAACCCTATGGATGTGATGTGTGTGGAAAAGCTTTTAGTCAACCAATTACTTTAAAAGCTCACAAGGTTGTACACACTGGATGTAAACTGTTTCCATGTGGTCAGTGTGGAAAGAGTTTCGCCACTTCAAGCAGCCGAAAATGTCATGAGCGCAAACATATGGAAGATAAATCTGTTTAGTGTGAACAGCATGACACAAGCTTCATCTGCCCCTTCATATTTTTTATTTGTATTATAAGTCTCGATATTCAATTTCATCCCGATCTTATTCTTTTTGCACTGTAATTCACTGCAGATTTGCTGTATATTATTGTCAACGCTGAGGAAGGCCCACCTGACTGAAACGCGTTGGCTCATCAGGTAAATAAACGTGTGAAAGGGACATTAATTGAGTGCTGGCATTCCTTCTTTCATTGTATCTGACCCTAGATTAGACATCCTTTCTCTCCCCTATTAGAGGTGGCGATGATTGCCCTCCTCTTTGAGGACATTTACACCTGTATTATGATATGACACTTGTGATCACCCAGGATGCAAATAGTGAACCGGCCCATCCACACCTAGGATGTATTGAAATGCAAAGTGAAGACGGATGTCTGTTCTGTACAAAACAACAACAGTCCTGTACAGAACTAGACCACTGTCTTCTAGGGGATAAAAGTGATTAGAACATACATTGCAAATGTATTGATATTTTGAAATACAGGGCACAGTAGTGCATACGGTAGGCTATGTACAACGTGAATATGTGAAGGCTGGTGTTAGTGTGCTATTTAAAGAATGTGTTCTTCATTTCAGGGGGTGGGTGGCAGAGTCTTGGAAAACAAACAAACTGGTAGACTTTTTTTTCTTTCATTGCGTTGTGTTTTAGCATTTATTTTAATACATATTCAAAGGCAATAGTTGTTTGTTTATCTGTGGTTAATAGGAGTCCAGTTTGCTCATGACAACGGCAGTCAGTAACATGAGATACCCTTTTAGGTAATAACCCTTCTAATGTTACATTGTTATTATTGCAGCATTATTCAATTTCATTCCCAAATATTATTCTTGGTTTCACTGTAATGTTATACCTGCAGATATGCTGTAGGCCTAGGCCTATTTAGATGTGCTCTGTCTCAGAAGTTGATCACACTTTGTACATTTTATTTGTAGATAATAATAGCTTTTAGTCAGTCAAATTACTTAGAACATTACTTACAACTGTTCCGCCAGCTGTGTTGTTGTGCAGTCTGCACTGTTCAGTACACTACACACAGTATTACACACACTAAACATTTGGACACATGGGGTTGTATCATCAGTCTGACTGCCCTGACCTACCAGAAGTGAATGAACAAGGAAGCTTGGCAAAGAAAAAACACCATTGCTGTGATCAGTGTGGAAAACACTTTCATTCCATGTCCAAACTTAAAAGCCACCAGATAATTCACACTGGAGAGAAACCATATGGATGTGATCAGTGTGGACAACACTTCTCTCAAATGTCCAACGTTTTTTCCTTTCATTGTGTTTTTGCCTTTATTTTAATACATATTCAAAGGGAAGAGTTGTTTGTTTATCTGTGGTTAATAGGAGTCCAGTTTGCTCATGACAACTGCAGTCAGTAACATGAGATACCCTTTTTAGGTAATAACCCTTCTAATGTTACATTGTTATTATTGCTGCATTATTCAATTTCATTCCCAAATCTTATTCTTCGTTTCACTGTAATGTTACCTGCAGATATGCTGTACATTAGATTTAGATGTGCTCTGTCTCAGAAGTTGTTCACAGTTTGTACATTTTATTTGCAGACCACGTGGAAGATAATAATAGCGTGGAAACTCTTTTTGTCAGTCAAATTACTTTGAAGTTCACAATGTTGTACACTGTGTACACAATGGATTTAAACTGTTCAATAGGCTGTGTTGTTGAGCAGTCTGCACTGTTCAGTACACTACACACAGGATTACACACACTAAAAATGTGGACACATGGGGTTTTCATTAAGCTTTATTCTAAATGTAAATAACAGTGTGGCCAGCACATCCACATAATGCCCTAGCTAAATATACACAACATAATTCACACTGGAGGGAAACCCTTTCATTCCGATGTGGGTGTAAAAGCTGGTCTATGTTTTAATCCCCGGTCGGATTCAGAATGCAATGTATTGCTGAAGTTACCATAAACACAGTAGGCCTACATGTATAATTCACCTCAAACTGTCTCTAGTACAAATTAACATCATCTTATTTCTGTAAAGGTCACTGCTATCCATTGTGCATGTGCTGCTGTCATTTACATGTAGATGAACAATCTATGCATGTCCTTGAGATGAATGGGACTGTCTCTGCCCCCTCTTGTTATTCAATGTGCATCCATTGAGCATATTGGGGGAGGATCCCTCCTCCCCCAATATGCTCAATGGATCAGTGGAGGACAATATGTTTGACTGTGATTGGTGGAGAGACAGGTGGCCCTATTGTTCTATTTGGCCAATCCTATCAAAGCAGTTAGTGGTTCCACCTCAGACTCTCTGGTATAAGATGACTTGGTCTGTGTCATTTCTCCACAACTCCTCCAGGATATCAATCATTTCGGATCACATCTGACTGTGGACTCCAGACTTCAGCTGAAGATGAACTCTCTTGACCCCACCAGGGACATTTCTGCTGAACAGGAGGAACCCAAAGACCTTGGTATGTTACTCGACCTCCCCTTTCACTCCCCCTCTTCTGTTTTTATTCTCACCTCAATATTCTCAAATATTCTCTTTTCACTCGCCCTGTTTTATTCTGAATCTTACATTGAGTTTCATTGTAATTTGTCTGGTAGTTTTGCAATAGTTTATGTTAGTTTCTGCATCACAGAAACAACCAGATATCAACTACGCCTTTTAAATACTACTGATATTACTTAAGTATTAAGTAGATACGTGATTCCTATATTTTGAGTCATGCAGTAGTGTAGTGAGGTTTTTGGGGCCATTGTTTTGTTAAAAGTAGTTGTTCAACAAATCCCTGTCTGCTGTCTTTCTACCTATCAACAACCGTTCCTTTGTATTTGTTTCCAATGCAGTGTTGTATCATCAGTCTGACTGCCCTGACCTACCAGAAGTGAATGAACAAGGAAGCTTGGCAAAGAAAAAACACCATTGCTGTGATCAGTGTGGAAAACACTTTCATTCCATGTCCAAACTTAAAAGCCACCAGAGAATTCACACTGGAGAGAAACCATATGGATGTGATCAGTGTGGACAACACTTCTCTCAAATGTCCAACCTTAAGAAACACCAGAGAATTCACACTGGAGAGAAACCCTATGGATGTGATCAGTGTGGACAACACTTCTCCATGATTTCAAACCTTAAAAAACACCAGAGAATTCACACTGGAGAGAAACCCTATGGGTGTGATCAGTGTGGACAACATTTCCCTCAATTGGCCCACCTAAAAAGCCACAGGAAAATCCACACTGGAGAGAAACCACATGGATGTGATCAGTGTGGACAACACTTCTCTGAAATGTCCAGCCTTAAGAAACACCAGAGAATTCACACTGGAGAGAAACCCTATGGATGTGATCAGTGTGGACAACACTTCTCTGAAATGTCCAGCCTTAAGAAACACCAGAGAATTCACACTGGAGAGAAACCCTATGGGTGTGATCATTGTGGACAACACTTCTCCATGATTTCAAACCTTAGAAAACACCAGAGAATTCACACTGGAGAGAAACCATATGGATGTGATCAGTGTGGACAACACTTCTCTCAAATGTCCAACCTTAAAACACACCAGAGAATTCACACTGGGGAGAAACCCTATGGATGTGATGTGTGTGGAAAAGCTTTTAGTCAACCAATTACTTTAAAAGCTCACAAGGTTGTACACACTGGATGTAAACTGTTTCCATGTGGTCAGTGTGGAAAGAGTTTCGCCACTTCAAGCAGCCGAAAATGTCATGAGCGCAAACATATGGAAGATAAATCTGTTTAGTGTGAACAGCATGACACAAGCTTCATTATAGGGTATGTATAAAGATATATTGCTGATTTTTTTTTAATTATATTTTTTATTAATTGCAAGTAATCTCTTTAGTGGAATTTCGTATTCACTGTGTCAAGAGTCAAGAGATTTTGATTGATTGTTTATTTTCCCATTGCATCTACATGTATGTTTTTTATTATGGTAAGTAAATAAGCCTTGCCAAGCCATAAGGCCTATAGGGCAGGAGCCTATCTCCTGTTTCTGGACTCCCTTGGTGGTATTTCTTATTTACTGTGTCAAGAGTTTTCATGGACATTATTAGAACAGAAATGTATTGTGCTTGAGTCTTTTATAGCCTATTTTTTTTTACTTCTGTCATTCTGGGTGCCTGCCATGCAATGGCAGAAACACAGGTTGAAATCTAAAACGCATACTTAACTAGAAACAAATTTCAGGAAATTTGACTGGGTGCCTGCAGCTCGCCAAGTCTGTGCAGCATTTGAGCCACGGACCACCATTTGATGACATTTAGCCTCTCAGACCCTGTAAGGGTCCATTTGGTTGACTTTCAATGGGGTATTTTGTCTAAGTTTATTGCACATTACGTTGCCACCAACATTCTAATACTAACATGCTAATGCTAACATGTTAATGCTAACATGCTAACATGCTAATGCTAACATGCTAATGCTAACATGCTAATGCTAACATGCTAACATGCTAATGCTAACATGATAATATGCTAATGCTAACATGCTAACATGCTAATGCTAACATGCTAACATGCTAACGCTAACATGCTAATGCTAACATGCTAATGCTAACATGCTAACATGCTAACGCTAACATGCTAACATGCTAACATGCTAATGCTAACATGCTAACATGCTAAAATGCTAATGCTAACATGCTAAAATGCTAACATGCTAACATGTTAACATGCTAATGCTAACATGCTAATGCTAACATGCTAACATGCTAATGCTAACATGCTAATACTAACATGCTAATGCTAACATGCTAATGCTAACATGCTAACATGCTAACATGCTAATGCTAACGTGCTAATATGCTAACATGCTAATGCTAACATGCTAATATGCTAATGCTAACATGCTAACATGCTAATGCTAACATGCTAATGCTAACATGCTAACATGCTAATGCTAACATGCTAACATGCTAATGCTAACATGCTAACATGCTAACATGCTAATGCTAACATGCTAACATGCTAATGCTAACATGCTAATGCTAACATGCTAATGCTAACATGCTAACATGCTAACATGCTAATGCTAACATGCTAACATGCTAATGCTAACATGCTAACATGCTAACATGCTAATGCTAACATGCTAATGCTAACATGTTAACATGTTAATGCTAACATGCTAATGGTGCCTGCAGCTCGCCAAGTCTGTGCAGCATTTGAGCCACGGACCACCATTTGATGACATTTAGCCTCTCAGACCCTGTAAGGGTCCATTTGGTTGACTTTCAATGGGGTATTTTGTCTAAGTTTATTGCACATTACGTTGCCACCAACATTCTAATGCTAACATGCTAACATGCTAATACTAACATGCTAATGCTAACATGCTAATGTTAACATGCTAACATGCCAAAATGCTAATGCTAACATGCTAATGCTAATATGATAATGCTAACATGCTAACATGCTAATGCTAACATGCTAATGCTAACATGCTAATGCTAACATGCTAACATGCTAATGCTAACATGTTAATGCTAACATGCTAACATGCTAATGCTAACATGCTAATGCTAACATGCTAATGCTAACATGCTAACATGCTAATGCTAACATGCTAATGCTAACATGCTAACATGCTAATGCTAACATGCTAATGCTAACATGCTAATATGCTAATATGCTAATGCTAACATGCTAATGCTAACATGTTAACATGCTAATGCTAACATGCTAATGCTAACATGCTAACATGCTAATGCTAACATGCTAACATGCTAATGCTAACATGCTAACATGCTAATGCTAACATGCTAATGCTAATATACTAACATGCTAATGCTAACATGCTAACATGCTAATGCTAACATGCTAATGCTAATATGCTAATGCTAGCATGCTAACATGCTAATGCTAACATGCTAACATGCTAATGCTAACATGCTAATGCTAACATGCTAATGCTAATATGCTAATGCTAACATGCTAAAATGCTAATGCTAACATGCTAATGCTAACATGCTAATGCTAACATGCTAATGCTAATATACTAACATGCTAATGTTAACATGCTAATGCTGACATGCTAATGCTGACATGCTAATGCTAACATGCTAATGCTAACATGCTAATGCTAACATGCTAATGCTAATATGCTAACATGCTAATGCTAACATGCTAATGCTAACATGCTAACATGCTATTGCTAACATGCTAACATGCTAATGCTAACATGCTAATGCTAACATGCTAATGCTAACATGCTAATGCTAATATGCTAACATGCTAATGCTAACATGCTAATGCTAACATGCTAATGCTAACATGCTAACATGCTAATGCTAACATGATAATATGCTAATGCTAACATGCTAACATGCTAATGCTAACATGCTAATGCTAACATGCTAATGCTAACATGCTAACATGATAATGCTAACATGCTAATGCTAACATGCTAACATGCTAATGCTAACATGCTAATGCTAACATGCTAATGCTAACATGCTAATATGCTAATGCTAACATGCTAATGCTAACATGCTAATGCTAACATGCTAATGCAAACATGCTAATGCTAACATGCTAACATGATAATGCTAACATGCTAATGCTAACATGCTAACATGCTAATGCTAACATGCTAATGCTAACATGCTAATGCTAACATGCTAATGCTAACATGCTAATGCTAATATGCTAATGCTAACATGCTAATATGCTAATGCTAACATGCTAACATGCTAACATGCTAATGCTAACATGCTAATGCTAACATGCTAATGCTAACATGCTAATGCTAACATGCTAATATGCTAATGCTAACGCAAACATGCTGACATGCTAATGCTAACATGCTAACATGCTAACATGCTAATGCTAACATGCTAACATGCTAATGCTAACATGCTAACATGCTAATGCTAACATGCTAATGCTAACATGCTAAGGGGTCCATTTGGTTTCGCTCAGGGGGGCGGCCCGGTTCTGGCGAGCCGCCCCGCATCCGAAACGGTTGAGAAATGACAGAGTTACGTGTTTCCCCGAATTTCTCTATTGACTTTCAATGTGTGTGTGCGTGCACATGTGTGCATGTGCGTGCATGTGCATGTGTGCGCGCGTGTGTGAGAGTTGGTCAGGTGACCTTGAATCATTAACAAAGTATCATTTTCACCTGGGCTAGTCTATGCAAATGCAAACAGTATTGCAAGTTAAAAGCCCACTGACTCTCTATGAGAGAACGTATGTCCGAACAAATTGCTCTATCGCAAAAAGTAAAAGTCGAATGCGATTTTTGTTTTCCCCGTGAGTGACCCGAGGCATTGAGGTACGCCGTGTGCGATCGTGGTATTGGTACGATAAAAAACGTGGTTATAAGTGCGAGTTAAGAATTGTGCTTGTGATGAAAAAATTGCTGACTCATTCAGGCATTTAACATGGAGTTTATGACACATTATGATGGTACACCTGTCGCTTTCAGGGCTGTAGTTCACGTACTGTATGTATCTGGGCTATGGTTGTGACATTGGGTGAAAGAGGACGAGTGTGGCTACAAAATTACCGAAACCCATGCGTGTAAAGTGAATATTTTGGCCGTGAGGACGATTTGTTCGGAGAATTTCGGTATAGTCTTCACATTGGCTTCTCACTCTGATCCGCTCTCTCTCTGGGCGTGCGACACTCTGAGTCGAGAATATTGCTCAGACCACACACACTTTGAACTGCGATAGCGGGCCAACCGTGCAACGTATTCGAATTCCGTCTGAACCACCACAAAGTCGATGGCCTCGTGTGCTGTTTGACGTTTAAATCGTGTTTCTACGTAACAGTATGCCAGAGCAATGTGGCTCCAAAGTAACGTGTCGTTTTCTGTTTTTCCACGCGTTTCCCCATCGACTTTGAATGGGGCATTTTTCGCGTCGTTTATTGCGAATTACGTGGGCACGGTAACACGAATCGGAAAGAAAAGCACAAGCACACCATTCCCGGCCGAGCCGCACGTTTTGATGTATATATTGCGGGGCTTTGGCAAACCGTGCGGCCGGCCGTAGACGTCGAAGTTTCGCGTATTGATGATAATTATTCTGGGTGCCTGCCATGCAATGGCAGAAACACAGGTTGAAATCTAAAACGCATACTTAATCGTAATAATTATCATCATCAATACGCGAAACTTCGACGTCTATGGCCGGCCGCACGGTTTGCCAAAGCCCCGCAATATATACATCAAAACGTGCGGCTCGGCCGGGAATGGTGTGCTTGTGCTTTTCTTTCCGATTCGTGTTACCGTGCCCACGTAATTCGCAATAAACGACGCGAAAAATGCCCCATTCAAAGTCGATGGGGAGACGCGGGTGAAAACAGAAAACGACACGTTACTTTGGAGCCACATTGCTCTGGCATACTGGTACGTAGAAACACGATTCGAACGTCAAACAGCACACGAGGCCATCGACTTTGTGGTGGTTCAGACGGAATTCGAATACGTTGCACGGTTTGCCCGCTATCGCAGTTCAAAGTGTGTGTGGTCTGAGCAATATTCTCGACTCAGAGTGTCGCACGCCCAGAGAGAGAGCGGATCAGAGTGAGAAGCCAATGTGAAGACTATACCGAAATTCTCCGAACAAATCGTCCTCACGGCCAAAATATTCACTTTACACGCATGGGTTTCGGTAATTTTGTAGCCACACTCGTCCTCTTTCACCCAATGTCACAACCAAAGCCCAGATACATACAGTACGTGAACTACAGCTCTGAAAGCGACAGGTGTACCATCATAATGTGTCAAAAACTCCATGTTAACTGCCTGAATGACTCAGCAATTTTTTCATCACAAGCACAATTCTTAACTCGCTCTTATAACCACGTTTTTCATCGTACCAATGCCACGATCGCACACGGCGTACCTCAATGCCTCGGGTCACTCACGGTGAAAACAAAAATCGCATTCGACTTTTACTTTTTGCGATAGAGCAATTTGTTCGGACATACCTGTCATTGACAGTCAGTGGGCTTTTAACATTCAATACTGTTTGCGTTTGCATAGACTAGCCCAGGTGAAAATGATACTTTGTTAATGATTCAAGGTCACCTGACCAACTCTCACACACGCGCGCACACACGCACATGCATGCACATGCACACATGTGCACGCACACACACACATTGAAAGTCAATAGAGGAATTCGGGGAAACACGTAACTCTGTCATTTCTCAACCGTTTCGGACGCGGGGCGGCTCGCCAGAACCGGGCCGCCCCCCTGAGCGAAACCAAATGGACCCCTTAGCATGTTAGCATTAGCATGTTAGCATGTTAGCATTAGCATGTTAGCATGTTAGCATTAGCATGTTAGCATTAGCATGTTAGCATTAGCATGTTAGCATGTTAGCATGTTAGCATGTTAGCATTAGCATGTTAGCCTTAGCATGTTAGCATTAGCATATTAGCATGTTAGCATTAGCATGTTAGCATATTAGCATGTTAGCATTAGCATGTTAGCATGTTAGCATTAGCATGTTAGCATGTTAGCATTAGCATGTTAGCATGTTAGCATGTTAGCATTAGCATGTTAGCATTAGCATGTTAGCATTAGCATGTTAGCATGTTAGCATTAGCATGTTAGCATGTTAGCATGTTAGCATTAGCATGTTAGCATGTTAGCATTAGCATGTTAGCATTAGCATGTTAGCATTAGCATGTTAGCATGTTAGCATTAGCATATTAGCATGTTAGCATTAGCATGTTAGCATATTAGCATGTTAGCATGTTAGCATTAGCATGTTAGCATTAGCATGTTAGCATTAGCATGTTAGCATGTTAGCATGTTAGCATTAGCATGTTAGCCTTAGCATGTTAGCATTAGCATATTAGCATGTTAGCATTAGCATGTTAACATTAGCATGTTAGCATGTTAGCATTAGCATGTTAGCATTAGCATGTTAGCATTAGCATGTTAGCATGTTAGCATGTTAGCATTAGCATGTTAGCCTTAGCATGTTAGCATTAGCATATTAGCATGTTAGCATTAGCATGTTAGCATATTAGCATGTTAGCATTAGCATGTTAGCATGTTAGCATGTTAGCATTAGCATGTTAGCATGTTAGCATTAGCATGTTAGCATGTTAGCATGTTAGCATTAGCATGTTAGCATTAGCATGTTAGCATTAGCATGTTAGCATGTTAGCATTAGCATGTTAGCATGTGGTCCGTGGCTCAAATGCTGCACAGACTTGGCGATCTGTAGGCACCCAGTCAAATTTCCTGAAATTTGTTTCTAGTTCTGGGTGCCTGCCATGCAATGGCAGAAACACAGGTTGAAATCTAAAACGCATACTTAATAATTATTATAATCAATACGCGAAACTTCGACGTCTACGGCCGGCCGCACGGTTTGCCAAAGCCCCGCAATATATACATCAAAACGTGCGGCTCGGCCGGGAATGGTGTGCTTGTGCTTTTCTTTCCGATTCGTGTTACCGTGCCCACGTAATTCGCAATAAACGACGCGAAAAATGCCCCATTCAAAGTCGATGGGGAAACGCGTGGAAAAACAGAAAACGACACGTTACTTTGGAGCCACATTGCTCTGGCATACTGTTACGTAGAAACACGATTTGAACGTCAAACAGCACACGAGGCCATCGACTTTGTGGTGGTTCAGACGGAATTCGAATACGTTGCACGGTTTGCCCGCTATCGCAGTTCAAAGTGTGTGTGGTCTGAGCAATATTCTCGACTCAGAGTGTCGCACGCCCAGAGAGAGAGCGGATCAGAGTGAGAAGCCAATGTGAAGACTATACCGAAATTCTCCGAACAAATCGTCCTCACGGCCAAAATATTCACTTTACACGCATGGGTTTCGGTAATTTTGTAGCCACACTCGTCCTCTTTCACCCAATGTCACAACCATAGCCCAGATACATACAGTACGTGAACTACAGCCCTGAAAGCGACAGGTGTACCATCATAATGTGTCATAAACTCCATGTTAAATGCCTGAATGAGTCAGCAATTTTTTCATCACAAGCACAATTCTTAACTCGCTCTTATAACCACGTTTTTTATCGTACCAATACCACGATCGCACACGGCGTACCTCAATGCCTCGGGTCACTCACGGCAAAAACAAAAATCGCATTCGACTTTTACTTTTTGCGATAGAGCAATTTGTTCGGACATACGTTCTCTCATAGAGTCAGTGGGCTTTTAACTTGCAATACTGTTTGCATTTGCATAGACTAGCCCAGGTGAAAATGATACTTTGTTAATGATTCAAGGTCACCTGACCAACTCTCACACACGCGCGCACACACGCACATGCACGCACATGCACACATGTGCACGCACACACACACATTGAAAGTCAATAGAGAAATTCGAGGAAACACGTAACTCTGTCATTTCTCAACCGTTTCGGACGCGGGGCGGCTCGCCAGAACCGGGCCGCCCCCCTGAGCGAAACCAAATGGACCCCTTAGCATGTTAGCATTAGCATGTTAGCATTAGCATGTTAGCATGTTAGCATTAGCATGTTAGCATGTTAGCATTAGCATGTTAGCATTAGCATGTTAGCATGTTAGCATTAGCATGTTAGCATTAGCATGTTAGCATTAGCATGTTAGCATGTTAGCATTAGCATGTTAGCATGTTAGCATTAGCATGTTAGCATTAGCATGTTAGCATTAGTATATTAGCATGTTAGCATTAGCATGTTAGCATTAGCATGTTAGCATGTTAGCATGTTAGCATTAGCATGTTAGCATTAGCATGTTAGCATTAGCATGTTAGCATGTTAGCATTAGCATGTTAGCATGTTAGCATTAGCATGTTAGCATGTTAGCATTAGCATATTAGCATGTTAGCATTAGCATATTAGCATTAGCATGTTAGCATTAGCATGTTAGCATGTTAGCATGTTAGCATTAGCATGTTAGCATCAGCATGTTAGTATTAGCATGTTAGCATGTTAGCATTAGAATGTTGGTGGCAACGTAATGTGCAATAAACTTAGACAAAATACCCCATTGAAAGTCAACCAAATGGACCCTTACAGGGTCTGAGAGGCTAAATGTCATCAAATGGTGGTCCGTGGCTCAAATGCTGCACAGACTTGGCGAGCTGTAGGCACCCAGTCAAATTTCCTGAAATTTGTTTCTAGTTCTGGGTGCCTGCCATGCAATGGCAGAAACACAGGTTGAAATCTAAAACGCATACTTAATAATTATTATAATCAATACGCGAAACTTCGACGTCTACGGCCGGCCGCACGGTTTGCCAAAGCCCCGCAATATATACATCAAAACGTGCGGCTCGGCCGGGAATGGTGTGCTTGTGCTTTTCTTTCCGATTCGTGTTACCGTGCCCACGTAATTCGCAATAAACGACGCGAAAAATGCCCCATTCAAAGTCGATGGGGAAACGCGTGTAAAAACAGAAAACGACACGTTACTTTGGAGCCACATTGCTCTGGCATACTGTTACGTAGAAACACGATTTAAACGTCAAACAGCACACGAGGCCATCGACTTTGTGGTGGTTCAGACGGAATTCGAATACGTTGCACGGTTTGCCCGCTATCGCAGTTCAAAGTGTGTGTGGTCTGAGAAATATTCTCGACTCAGAGTGTCGCACGCCCAGAGAGAGAGCGGATCAGAGTGAGAAGCCAATGTGAAGACTATACCGAAATTCTCCGAACAAATCGTCCTCACGGCCAAAATATTCACTTTACACGCATGGGTTTCGGTAATTTTGTAGCCACACTCGTCCTCTTTCACCCAATGTCAAAACCATAGCACAGATACATACAGTACGTGAACTACAGCCCTGAAAGCGACAGGTGTACCATCATAATGTGTCATAAACTCCATGTTAAATGCCTGAATGAGTCAGCAATTTTTTCATCACAAGCACAATTCTTAACTCGCACTTATAACCACGTTTTTTATCGTACCAATACCACGATCGCACACGGCGTACCTCAATGCCTCGGGTCACTCACGGGGAAAACAAAAATCGCATTCAACTTTTACTTTTTGCGATAGAGCAATTTGTTCGGACATACGATCTCTCATAGAGAGTCAGTGTGCTTTACCTTTCAATACTGTTTGCATTGCATAGACTAGCCCAGGTGAAAATGATACTTTGTTAATGATTCAAGGTCACCTGACCAACTCTCGCACACACGCACACACACGCACATGCACGCACATGCACACATGTGCACGCACACACACACATTGAAAGTCAATAGAGAAATTCAGGGAAACACGTAACTCTGTCATTTCTCAACCGTTTCGGACGCGGGGCGGCTCGCCAGAACCGGGCCGCCCCCCTGAGCGAAACCAAATGGACCCCTTAGCATGTTAGCATTAGCATGTTAGCATTAGCATGTTAGCATGTTAGCATTAGCATGTTAGCATGTTAGCATTAGCATGTTAGCATGTTAGCATTAGCATGTTAGCATTAGCATGTTAGCATGTTAGCATTAGCATGTTAGCATTAGCATGTTAGCATGTTAGCATTAGCATGTTAGCATTAGCATGTTAGCATGTTAACATTAGCATTAGCATGTTAGCATGTTAGCATTAGCATATTAGCATGTTAGCATTAGCATGTTAGCATGTTAGCATTAGCATGTTAGCATGTTAGCATGTTAGCATGTTAGCATTAGCATGTTAGCATTAGCATGTTAGCATTAGCATGTTAGCATGTTAGCATGATCATGTTAGCATTAGCATGTTAACATGTTAGCATTAGCATGTTAGCATGTTAGCATTAGCATGTTAGCATGTTAGCATTAGCATGTTAGCATGTTAGCATTAGCATGTTAGCATTAGCATGTTAGCATGTTAGCATTAGCATGTTAGCATGTTAGCATTAGCATGTTAGCATTAGCATGTTAGCATTAGCATGTTAGCATGTTAGTATTAGCATGTTAGCATGTTAGCATTAGCATGTTAGCATTAGCATGTTAGCATTAGCAAGTTAGCATGTTAGCATTAGCATGTTAGCATTAGCATGTTAGCATGTTAGCATTAGCATGTTAGCATTAGTATGTTAGCATGTTAGCATTAGCATGTTAGCATTAGCATGTTAGCATGTTAGCATTAGCATGTTAGCATGTTAGCATTAGCATGTTAGCATTAGCATGTTAGCATGTTAGCATTAGCATGTTAGCATTAGCATGTTAGCATGTTAGCATTAACATGTTAGCATTAGCATGTTAGCATGTTAACATTAGCATTAGCATGTTAGCATGTTAACATTAGCATATTAGCATGTTAGCATTAGCATGTTAGCATGTTAGCATTAGCATGTTAGCATGTTAGCATGTTAGCATTAGCATGTTAGCATTAGCATGTTAGCATTAGCATGTTAGCATGTTAGCATGAGCATGTTAGCATTAGCATGTTAGCATGTTAGCATTAGCATGTTAGCATGTTAGCATTAGCATGTTAGCATTAGCATGTTAGCATGTTAGCATTAGCATGTTAGCATTAGCATGTTAGCATTAGCATGTTAGTATTAGCATGTTAGCATGTTAGCATTAGCATGTTAGCATTAGCATGTTAGCATTAGCAAGTTAGCATGTTAGCATTAGCATGTTAGCATTAGCATGTTAGCATTAGCATGTTAGCATTAGCATGTTAGCATGTTAGCATTAGCATGTTAGCATGTTAGCATTAGCATGTTAGCATGTTAGCATTAGCATGTTAGCATGTTAACATTAGCATGTTAGTATGTTAGCATTAGCATGTTAGCATGTTAGCATTAGCATGTTAGCATTAGCATGTTAGTATTAGCATGTTAGCATGTTAGCATTAGAATGTTGGTGGCAACGTAATGTGCAATAAACTTAGACAAAATACCCCATTGAAAGTCAACCAAATGGACCCTTACAGGGTCTGAGAGGCTAAATGTCATCAAATGGTGGTCCGTGGCTCAAATGCTGCACAGACTTGGCGAGCTGTAGGCACCCAGTCAAATTTCCTGAAATTTGTTTCTAGTTCTGGGTGCCTGCCATGCAATGGCAGAAACACAGGTTGAAATCTAAAACGCATACTTAATCGTAGTAATAATAATAATAATCACCAATACGCGAAACTTCGACGTCTATGGCCGGCCGCACGGTTTACCAAAGCCCCGCAATATATACATCAAAACGTGCGGCTCGGCCGGGAATGGTGTGCTTGTGCTTTTCTTTCCGATTCGCGTTACCGTGCCCACGTAATTCGCAATAAACGACGCGAAAAATGCCCCATTCAAAGTCGATGGGGAGACGCGGGTAAAAACAGAAAACGACACGTTACTTTGGAGCCACATTGCTCTGGCATACTGTTACGTAGAAACACGATTTAAACGTCAAACAGCACACGGGGCCATCGACTTCGTGGTGGTTCAGACGGAATTCGAATACGTTGCACGGTTTGCCCGCTATGGCAGTTCAAAGTGTGTGTGGTCTGAGCAATAATCTCGACTCAGAGTGTCGCACGCCCAGAGAGAGAGCGGTTTAGAGTGAGAAGCCAATGTGAAGACTGTACCGAAATTCTCCGAACAAATCGTCGTCACGGCCAAAATATTCACTTTACACGCATGGGTTTCGGTAATTTTGTAGCCACACTCGTCCTCTTTCACCCAATGTCACAACCAAAGCCCAGATACATACAGTACGTGAACTACAGCCCTGAAAGCGACAGGTGTACCATCATAATGTGTCATAAACTCCATGTTAAATACCCGAATGAGTCAGCAATTTTTTCATCACAAGCACAATTCTTAACTCGCTCTTATAACCACGTTTTTTATCGTACCAATACCACGATCGCACACGGCGTACCTCAATGCCTCGGGTCACTCACGGCGAAAACAAAAATCGCATTCGACTTTTACTTTTTGCGATAGAGCAATTTGTTCGGACATACCTGTCATTGACAGTCAGTGGGCTTTTAACATTCAATACTGTTTGCGTTTGCATAGACTAGCCCAGGTGAAAATGATACTTTGTTAATGATTCAAGGTCACCTGACCAACTCTCACACACGCGCGCACACACGCACATGCATGCACATGCACACATGTGCACGCACACACACACATTGAAAGTCAATAGAGGAATTCGGGGAAACACGTAACTCTGTCATTTCTCAACCGTTTCGGACGCGGGGCGGCTCGCCAGAACCGGGCCGCCCCCCTGAGCGAAACCAAATGGACCCCTTAGCATGTTAGCATTAGCATGTTAGCATGTTAGCATGTTAGCATTAGCATGTTAGCATGTTAGCATGAGCATGTTAGCATGTTAGCATTAACATGTTAGCATGTTAGCATTAGCATGTTAGCATGTTAACATTTTAGCATTAGCATGTTAGCATGTTAGCATTAGCATGTTAGCATGTTAGCATTAACATGTTAGCATTAGCATGTTAGCATGTTAGCATTAGCATGTTAGCATTAGCATGTTAGCATTAGCATGTTAGCATTAGCATTAGCATGTTAGCATGTTAGCATGTTAGCATTAGCATGTTAGCATTAGCATGTTAGCATTAGCATGTTAGCATTAGCATGTTAGCATGTTAGCATTAGCATGTTAGCATGTTAGCATTAGCATGTTAGCATGTTAGCCTTAGCATGTTAGCATGTTAGCCTTAGCATGTTAGCCTTAGCATGTTAGCATTAGCATATTAGCATGTTAGCATTAGCATGTTAGCATATTAGCATGTTAGCATTAGCATGTTAGCATGTTAGCATTAGCATGTTAGCATTAGCATGTTAGCATTAGCATGTTAACATTAGCATGTTAACATTAGCATGTTAGCATTAGCATGTTAGCATTAGCATGTTAGCATGTTAGCATTAGCATGTTAGCATTAGCATGTTAGCCTTAGCATGTTAGCATTAGCATGTTAGCCTTAGCATGTTAGCATGTTAGCATTAGCATGTTAGCATGTTAGCATGTTAGCATTAGCATGTTAGCATTAGCATGTTAGCATTAGCATGTTAGCATGTTAGCATTAGCATGTTAGCCTTAGCATGTTAGCATTAGCATATTAGCATGTTAGCATTAGCATGTTAGCATGTTAGCATGTTAGCATTAGCATGTTAGCATGTTAGCATGTTAGCATTAGCATGTTAGCATGTTAGCATTAACATGTTAGCATGTTAGCATTAGCATGTTAGCATGTTAGCATTAGCATGTTAGCATGTTAGCATTAGCATGTTAGCATGTTAGCCTTAGCATGTTAGCATTAGCATATTAGCATGTTAGCATTAGCATGTTAGCATATTAGCATGTTAGCATTAGCATGTTAGCATGTTAGCATTAGCATGTTAGCATTAGCATGTTAGCATTAGCATGTTAGCATTAGCATGTTAACATGTTAGCATTAGCATGTTAGCATTAGCATGTTAGCATGTTAGCATTAGCATGTTAGCATTAGCATGTTAGCATTAGCATGTTAGCATATTAGCATGTTAGCATGTTAGCATTAGCATGTTAGCATGTTAGCATGTTAACATTAACATGTTAGCATGTTAACATGTTAGCATGTTAGCATGTTAGCATTAGCATGTTAGCATTAACATGTTAGCATGTTAGCATTTTAGCATTAGCATGTAAGCATTAGCATGTTAGCATTTTAGCATTAGCATGTTAGCATGTTAGCATTAGCATGTTGGCATGACAAGTGTCTGGGTGGTAGTTGGAGTTGTTTGGTTGGTTGGTTGGTTGGTTGCATTTGGAGTTTGTTGTTGCATGTGGGGGTCCCCGGAACATCTAGGCACACAGGAACACCCCCAGCCTGGTTCCTGTCACAACGAGAAGATGAAGTTAACATCATAATACAGCAGCAACACCAAACCTTGGGCTATCCACATAGCGTGCTGACTGGGTAAAAAAACAAATGTCAGCTAAATGTAGACAGTAATTAGCCTTAGAACCTTTAAGTGAGCTGGAAATTGAACCATCTTGTATTTCTGCTTAAAGGCCTGTCTTGGTTTAAAGCCCACTCACCACGACAAGGTGCAGGCCGAGAGTGGGGGACACATGAGGGTGGGGGAGACAGGGGACAAACATGACAGGGGGGGTTCACGGGACAAACACAGCGACAAACACAAGACCAACACAGGTGGGAGACATTGAGAGAAACACGGTGAGGACACGGAACAAACAGAGGAACAAACAGAGGTATGGGACAAACACACAGGGTTAAACATTAAAAACATGGAACAAACAGAGGGGAGACACAGATATGGGACAAACACACAGGGTTAAACATTAAAAACATGGAACAAACAGAGGGGAGACACAGATATGGGACAAACACACAGGGTTAAACATTAAAAACATGGAACAAACAGAGGGGAGACACAGATATGGGACAAACACACAGGGTTAAACATTAAAAACATGGAACAAACAGAGGGGAGACACAGATATGGGACAAACACACAGGGTTAAACATTAAAAACATGGAACAAACAGAGGGGAGACACAGATATGGGACAAACACACAGGGTTAACATTAAAAACATGGAACAAACAGAGGGGAGACACAGATATGGGTCAAACACTGGTGAAACAGGAAAACACACGGAACAAACACAGAGGTGAGACAGAGACACAAGACAAACAGAACAAACAGGGAGGGGGGACAAACAAACGGAACATAGACGGAGGGAAGACACAGAGACACGGGACAAATACTGAGGGAAGACAGATACGGTACACAAGCAGGGGGACACAAGAGACAAACAGGGGGAGTAACAGGACAAGCATGGGGGGACATTGGTGGGAGACACAAGACAAACCGGGGGAGAGGGGGCATGGGACGAACACAGGACAAACACAGGGAAGTGGGAATGGTGCAAACATGGAGGTGGGAATGGTCACAGGACAAACATGGCGGGAGACACAGGACAGATCCAAAGGGGGGGGGGGACACCATCCAAGGCGAGGAACTGATGGAGTGTGCGGAGAGTGCAGCCAGCGCATGGTGAAAGGCAATATGGGGAACGAACTGGCCAGATGTATGGAGAACCCGGATGACTGGGAGTGACGATGGAGGGCTCATCTGAGGACGGCCTAGGGATCCCTTGGGTCTTCCCATTTGTTCCTCAGTTGTCGTTGAGCTTTACGGTGGCAGGCTGATGGCTGGCTGTCATGTGAGCGACAGGCTGTCGGAAGGGCTTGCTGGCATGTGAATGACAGGCGGATGGGTCGTTTGGCATGCTAGGCTGATGGCTGGCCGGCATGTGACTGACAGGTGGATGGGTCGTTTGGGATGCTGATGGCTGGCTTGAAGTCAACACGCAGTAGACGGCATCGTGATAACTGTAGTATGAGCCAGCGCATGGTGACAGGCAATATGGGGAACAAACTGGCCAGATGTATGGAGAACCCGGATGACTGGGAGTGACGATGGAGACCTAGAGATCCCTTGGGTCTTCCGATTTGTTCCTCAGCTGTCGTTGAGCTTTACGGTGGCAGGCTGATGGACGGTTAATGGCTGGCTGTGATGTGATGTGACTGACAGGCTGTCGGGTGGGCTTGCTGGCATGTGACTGACTGGCGGATGGGTCGTTTGGGATGCTGATGGCTGGCTTGAAGTCAACACGCAGTAGACGGCATCGTGATAACTGTAGTATGAGCCAGCGCATGGTGACAGGCAATATGGGGAACAAACTGGCCAGATGTATGGAGAACCCGGATGACTGGGAGTGACGATGGAGACCTAGAGATCCCTTGGGTCTTCCGATTTGTTCCTCAGCTGTCGTCGAGCTTTACGGTGGCAGGCTGATGGACGGTTAATGGCTGGCTGTGATGTGATGTGACTGACAGGCTGTCGGGTGGGCTTGCTGGCATGTGACTGACTGGCGGATGGGTCGTTTGGGATGCTGATGGCTGGCTTGAAGTCAACACGCAGTAGACGGCATCGTGATAACTGTAGTATGAGCCAGCGCATGGTGACAGGCAATATGGGGAACAAACTGGCCAGATGTATGGAGAACCCGGATGACTGGGAGTGACGATGGAGACCTAGAGATCCCTTGGGTCTTCCGATTTGTTCCTCAGCTGTCGTCGAGCTTTACGGTGGCAGGCTGATGGACGGTTAATGGCTGGCTGTGATGTGATGTGACTGACAGGCTGTCGGGTGGGCTTGCTGGCATGTGACTGACTGGCGGATGGGTCGTTTGGGATGCTGATGGCTGGCTTGAAGTCAACACGCAGTAGACGGCATCGTGATAACTGTAGTATGAGCCAGCGCATGGTGACAGGCAATATGGGGAACAAACTGGCCAGATGTATGGAGAACCCGGATGACTGGGAGTGACGATGGAGACCTAGAGATCCCTTGGGTCTTCCGATTTGTTCCTCAGCTGTCGTCGAGCTTTACGGTGGCAGGATGATGGACGGTTAATGGCTGGCTGTGATGTGACTGACAGGCTGTCGGGTGGGCTTGCTGGCATGTGACTGACTGGCGGATGGGTCGTTTGGGATGCTGATGGCTGGCTTGAAGTCAACACGCAGTAGACGGCATCGTGATAACTGTAGTATGAGCCAGCGCATGGTGACAGGCAATATGGGGAACAAACTGGCCAGATGTATGGAGAACCCGGATGACTGGGAGTGACGATGGAGACCTAGAGATCCCTTGGGTCTTCCGATTTGTTCCTCAGCTGTCGTCGAGCTTTACGGTGGCAGGCTGATGGACGGTTAATGGCTGGCTGTGATGTGACTGACAGGCTGTCGGGTGGGCTTGCTGGCATGTGACTGACTGGCGGATGGGTCGTTTGGGATGCTGATGGCTGGCTTGAAGTCAACACGCAGTAGACGGCATCGTGATAACTGTAGTATGAGCCAGCGCATGGTGACAGGCAATATGGGGAACAAACTGGCCAGATGTATGGAGAACCCGGATGACTGGGAGTGACGATGGAGACCTAGAGATCCCTTGGGTCTTCCGATTTGTTCCTCAGCTGTCGTCGAGCTTTACGGTGGCAGGCTGATGGACGGTTAATGGCTGGCTGTGATGTGACTGACAGGCTGTCGGGTGGGCTTGCTGGCATGTGACTGACTGGCGGATGGGTCGTTTGGGATGCTGATGGCTGGCTTGAAGTCAACACGCAGTATATGGCATTGTGATAACTGTAGTATGAGCCAGCGCATGGTGAAAGGCAATATGTGGAACAAACTGGCCAGATGTATGGAGAACCCGGATGACTGGGAGTGACGATGGAGACCTAGAGATCCCTTGGGTCTTCCGATTTGTTCCTCAGCTGTCGTTGAGCTTTACGGTGGCAGGCTGATGGACGGTTAATGGCTGGCTGTGATGTGATGTGACTGACAGGCTGTCGGGTGGGCTTGCTGGCATGTGACTGACTGGCGGATGGGTCGTTTGGGTTGCTGATGGCTGGCTTGAAGTCAACACGCAGTATATGGCATTGTGATAACTGTAGTATGAGCCAGCGCATGGTGAAAGGCAATATGGGGAACAAACTGGCCAGATGTATGGAGAACCCGGATGACTGGGAGTGACGATGGAGACCTAGAGATCCCTTGGGTCTTCCGATTTGTTCCTCAGCTGTCGTTGAGCTTTACGGTGGCAGGCTGATGGACGGCTGATGGCTGGCTTTCATGTGACGGCTGTCGGTGGGCTTGCTGGCATGTGACTGACAGGCGAGGCGGATGGGTCATTTAGCATGCTGATGGCCGGCTTGAAGTCAACACGCAGTAGACGGCATCGTGATAACTGTAGTATGTGTGCAGTACACCCGACTGAAGGCAATACCCTGGTTGTGATATGTAGATGTGATCAATCAGGGTATTATTTTCGGTTGTTGCAGTGGAGATCAGCTGGCTGTAGCCTTTGGACTCAAACTCCTCCTTAACTAGTTTCCGGTCCGTCTTGAGCAGGTCCTCATTGAAGTCTCCACAGACAACAACAGGCTGGCAGTCCATCAAGGCCAAGGATTCCAAGAGGCGGCCAAGGTTGAGACAAAAGGCGCTTTTCCTGTATTTGGGGGGTCTGTAGACAGTGGCTATGAGCGCTTTGACTGGGGCCTCAACTCTGACGACTGCAAACTCGAGATCGGTGACATTGTGAACGGCCCTCCGGGCGTCTGCTAGAAGACTACTTCTGTAGTAGACCGCGACTCCACCTCCCCTTTCTGTAGCAATGTCCTTAGTGTTGGTGTACGACACGTGTCTGTTGCGTGCAAACACATGGTATCCCTCCAGCTCGATGCCAGGGGGAACGGAGGATCCAGTCAAATGGGTCTCTGTCATGCACAACACATCGGCGTGTCTGAATTCGTGGTGCGCTTTCACGTCCCCAATGTGCGACATTAGCCCCTGTGCGTTGTGATGCACGATGGTCAACGTCGGGCCGATGTTGTCTGCTGACTTGACAAAGTGCAACAGTGGTCTCGTCATTTGGAACGAAGCACGAGTCATGCTCTCCATTGCCGCCTTTATGTCTGGGTTGGCATAAATCTTCTTCTCGTTGAAGTCTGTGATTTTGAGCCCTTGAAGGGAGGTTGTTCGGCTCAGGGCGACATAGGCCATTCCGGGTTGAAAGATGTGCTTCAGAGACACCACTGCATAATCCATGGTCATGCCTTGCACTTTGTGGGCTGTACACCCAAAGGCAAGTTTGATGGGAAACTGCCGTCGCACCACCGTTGATTTGGTCAGTCTCTCCTCAAACCTTTCGATGTACACCAGGTCATCAGTTGGCCCTTGAATCTTCCTGCGGAACGTCCGACCTGCCGTGGGATTGTCCAGTTGGAGGCCAAGCAAATCCACAACGGTCTGCCCGTTTGCAGTGGTTGTGACAATGTTGGCTATTGTTCCAAAGGTCCCGTTTACCATCCCATCTTCAACGTCTAGATTCCTGATGACCATGACTCGCGCTCCTTCAGCAGCTTGGAAGGTTGACGGCAACTCCCTCGAGTTGCCTCTGAAGGGACAGACCAGCGGCGTCATGTCTTCGGAGTTTCCGTACTTCCGATAATCTTGAGCTTGAATCGTGGAAATCTGGGTGCCGAGCTCGGTGATGACCACATCGTTGTGGGCATCGACCTCCTTGTTTGTCGCAAAGATATGAAGGACATCACGTGGGCAGTCTTTGCTTTCAGCCACAGCCTGTGCGAGCAGACAACTGTCGTGGGCACTCAGAGCGTCCGCCTTCCCCTTTACTCTCAGCCTGTTCAAGAGTTCGGCGAAAATGAGATCATCTTTCTGACGCATGATCTCGGTAAGGTCGACCATCTGAAAATCTGCCCAGACACCTGGCACAGCCTCGTTGACAATGCAGAGCGCTTTGCTATTACCAACGGGTGGCAGCTGGTAGAAGTCTCCAACTGCGAGGACAGACATGCCACCAAAGGGTTTCCTGTTGCCCTTGATCTGCTGCAATCGCAAGTTGACAAAGTTAAAGAGCTCCTGGGAGACCATGGATATCTCATCAATGATCAAGATCTCGGCGTGGGCCAATACCCCTCTCACGTCGTCCAGTGCATTTCCAAGTGAAACATACTGTTCCTTCAAACTTCTCGGCAGCTTCAGCAAGGAGTGCAGGGTTCGTCCATTGATGTTGAAAGCCGCAGTGCCGGTAAACGCTGACAGCAGCACCAAGGGCTGGGTCATGTCTGCTTCGTTGCGATAACTGGGCAGTTGGCGGAGAATCTTGGTACCCTCCTGATAAATGCACTTGATGACATGGGATTTGCCACAGCCAGCACCCCCAGAGATGAAATAAAGAAAGGGCTCAGGGTCGTCACGCAAGACGCGCTTCAAACACCATTGACGCACGGTGTAGAAGATGGACGCTTGCGTTTCGTTGAGGCTCCGGTACATGCTCCTGACATAGTCCGGGCTCAATTCGGGAGCATCGATCACTGGCATCGCTTTACTGGCGTCGGGATGGACTTGGTATTCGGGAACGTCGTCTCGCTCTTGTCGCTCGTGGGGATCGCTGGGTTTCCGAAGGCTGATGCACTCCAAACGGTCGAGCTCTACCTCTGGCGCAAAAGTGTTCCACGCATTGAAAACTGCTCCTTCTTCCGCAAGCGTGTCCAGTACCTGATCCACAATTCTCCCCCGCCCTTCATATAAGTCCTTGTTCTTATCCACAATCTCCTTCACACGGACGCGGAATCCAATCCTTGTCCTGGCAAGATCATGTTCGTAGAACTGCTCATACGTGGCATGGGTCTCGCCTTTCAGTTCCCTGTCTGCTCTGTGTGGAAAGTACAGTTTCAGCATCCCTCTGTAGTACTTCTCCTTGTTTTTCTGCTCGGAGAATCGAGTGAAGCGAATAACGGCGACTCTTTCAAGGTTGGTCCTTTTCTGAACATACCCCATGTCGTTCTGCAGGGGCAGTGCGTTCTGCAATTTGCTTGTGCTGGCCAGAACCCTGTATTCGGACGCAAACTCAGCAAGACACATGTATTCGAACTCCGGCTCGTCTGGTCTGTTCAAGTACTTCTCGGGAATGCCTGACATCCACACATCTTCTGCGTCTGGGTCCATCTCCTTCAGTTTACTCATGGGCTGACTCATTCTCAGGCCATCCTCATCAGTCTGTAGGAAAATGACCTGACGCGTGCACTTTTTAAGCGGGAGACTGCATACACGCGCGACAGACTCCTGAGCGCTGACCTCTCTGTGCTGAACGTATGTGTGCATGATGTGCTTCATTTCATCCATTTCTTTGGCGTCCGGATTAGACTTGCGCGCGTCCGCAACGACTGCGCTGAGGAGCTCGGACATCTCGTGTTCCGGTTTCGCCACGTAAGCCATCATGTACTGGGCACAAGATGCATCGTCTAGTATATACTGGATGTCCATGTTGGCGTCCCACACTCGCAGCAGATGGGGATTGTACGCATTTATCCAGCACTCATCAGGATGACGCCTCAGGTGAACTTGCGGTACAGTGCTAAGGTCAAAGACAAATTGCAGATACCGCCCCCGAGTAAGGTTGCATTTCTTGAGCAGTTCTGGCAAATCCCTGAATGAGGCTTCAGGGTCATTGAGCATGTCTCTCAGTGGTGCCAGCTTTTCCTTGGCCTCCTTTTGTTTCAATGTCTCTTTCCGCGAGCCTTTTCGCCTTTTGCCTTTAGCTTTCTGGCCACTGCCGCTGTTGTCTTTCTGACCGTCATCGTCATCATCTGAGGACAGGAGACGAGGAAGTGCGATGATAGTTTCGTCCATGGGTAGTTTGGGGAACCCAAATCGACAAGTCACATTTCCTTTCTTGCATGACCTGGAGTGGTTCCGGCTGTGAACTTGAACTTCAGACACGATTTTGTGGAGCTCGGGGTCTGCATACTGGTCAGGCATCCTGCAACTGACGTACTTGTTTATGAAGTCGTCAACACCAGGATCCTCAGCATCTGGTGCATTCTTGACCCAAACCATCATGTGTATGTGAGGGCTACCACGAGCCTGGAACTCCACGCGATAGAAGTAATCCTCCACTTTACCGACTGGATGTGCAGGCGACAGCAAAAAAGCGACGGCTGCGTCCACTCTCTTTTCAAACAATCGCATGAGAGTGACAGGGTTGCTCCGGAGAATGTCGCATTTTGCAACCCAGTCTAGCTCTGAGAAGTCCCCTTGTTCACCTTGTTGTGCTTTGATGGCCTTAATGACTTCTGGCCACCTCATCTCCGCGGCACTCAATGTGATGAACCAGTTGGGCTTTCCGAGCTGTCTGCACATAGCGTGGAGATCTTTAAGCGCTCTGCTCCAGAACGCCGGAGTGCCTCTGAGGGGCTGCATGAAGCGCGTCGCATCCCTGTTACGGACGAGCTTCACTACCTCGTTTTTGTCCTGAAGCATTTTGTTTGACAGCGTTCTTCCGTCCCTGGTATATCTTTTCCCCTTCCGCGTCTGGATGGACATGCTGTTGGTAGCCTGCTGCGTTTCTGTCACAAACTGCGCAAAGAAGAGGTAGGTTTGGTCGGTGGCAAAGCGGGTATCGACAGAAAGGAGCCTCGCATTGAAGTACCTACTTGGGGACAATTTGATGTCTCTGACCTCATCTAATGTATTCTCTCCGGTTGAGAACTGCACGGGAAAGGCCATGCTTTCAAGCTTGGGGACGGTGAAAATACCCACAGGTCTGTTTCCTTGGGCTGGAGCGATGCTGAATACCCCCTCACCGTACGATAGGATTTCCTGTGCGATGTCAGGAGGCTGCATGCAAGAGTCAAAGATCAGACCGGGTCTAAGTTCCTCCTGTTCGCTAGACTGCTGTTCGCTAGACGGCTGTTCACCTGTTGTGTCAGCAACAGGTGACACAGCCTCTTGCGCATCTTCCTCATCGACTGACAGTTCATCCTGGAGGCGGTCAAACGTGGCATTATCATTAATGACTATGTCACGGTATTCCGGATGAGTCACTTTCAGTTTCCTCAGTGCCGCCAGCACATCTGTCATGTTCACCGTGTGGAAGTGCTGATATCCCTTGTACTTGATGTTCCGCTTCAGCTTAACCTGCAACAGCTGGTCTTCATGTCTGGACCTCGGCAGAGCATTCACCGTGGCTTCCACTTCCGACGGTACACACACAACTGGACCATGCACTGCCCTTTGCCGTCCTTTCGGCAACGAAATAATTTTAGCAAAGGGTATGTACTTTGCGATTAGCTGCCTTTCCAGGTAATTCAACAGTTGCAGCTCTAGGGGAATGGGTGCTGGTTCCAGCTTATTAGCAGCTGCTATGCATGGCATCCTCCCTTTTGTTAGGTTGTCGTCACAGCTGTAGCAGATATACTCCTGTTTTCTCTCATTTGCAACGTCACACGGGGCTGAGCATTCACAGTCACATATGTGCACATACTTGGCTGTCAAGCAAGCAGTTACCAGGTGTGGGTTTAATTTGAGGTACTTTGCCCTGTTGCACCATAGGACCTGATTGCCGAACAAAACTCTGTGGCACACCGTACACACAAATGTAGGCCCTAATTTAATCCGTTCTCGGAATTTCGACATGTGAACTTTCATAAGAGCTTCCATTTCACGTAGAGACTGGCGGTTTGCAATATGTATGGATTTCCTCTTTAGTCTCATAGCACACTGCAACTTGTGGTGGATACGGAGTATAGTATCTGCTGCGAGTCTCTCCATCTTGTTCTTGGTGCACCGTTGTATATGGCGCCGCCTGAATTCAGCTTCATTGTGATATCTTTGATGGTGCTTCTGTTTGCGTGATTCACGGAAAACAGCATCGGTGCTCCATCTGTTGTTCTGCTTCTGTTTGTGTGATTCACGGAAAACAGCATCGGTGCTCCATCTGTTGTTTTTCTTCTGTTTGTGTGATTCACGGAAAACAGCATCGGTGCTCCATCTGTTGTTCTGCTTCCGTTTGTGTGATTCACGGAAAACAGCATCGGTGCTCCATCTGTTGTTCTGCTTCTTTTTGTGTGATTCACGAAAATCAGCATCAGTGCGCCATCTATTTGTCTGCTTCTGCTGCCGTTTTTCACGAAAATCAGCATCAGTGCGCCATCTATTTGTCTGCTTCTGCTGCCGTTTTTCACGAAAATCAGCATCAGTGCGCCATCTATTTGTCTGCTTCTGCTGCCGTTTTTCACGAAAATCAGCATCAGTGCGCCATCTATTTTTCTGCTTCTGCTGGAAAACAGGATCAGTGTTCCATCTCTTTTTCCAATAGTTTTTCATGAAGGCTTTATGTGTTTCACGGAATCCAGCATCAGTGAGCCAGCGTGTGGTCCTGGATTCATTCTTGTACTCATGTTGTTTCTGCACAAGTTTCCGCTGATTCTTTATTCGCCTTTCTTTATTTAGTTTGTAAAGATGATATGCTGGAGTCTCACTGGAGCCGTGGTCAAAGAAGGGCACACTGTGAGGTGGTGCCGCTGGTGCCTCACTGGAGCCGTGGTCAAGGGAGGGCACACTGTGAGGTGGTGCCACTGGTGTCTGGTCAATTTCAAAGACAACAGGCAAGAGCTCATATGACGCATGAGTAGGACGGCCTTTGAGGACCAGGCGCAAGTGGCAGGCCAAGTCAGTCACGTTTTGGAAAGTCAACATAATTGCTTTTCCTCCAGATATTGGCATACCCCAGTCATTTCTTGAGTGTGAATCAAACAATCCGTAGCGTCCTGATCTGTCCCGAAACACTGCAAAGCATTCAGGATGAACCATCAACACTGCATGGGTGAGATCATTTGACAGGCACTGCAGCTGTTTGGCAAGGGAGTAATTCTTTCCTTTTGTTTTGTTCAAGGGACCAACTTTCAGGTCTGACATGTCCATGCGAACGGTGTAAACACTGTTCTCGCCGAAGACCCGATTTGGCAACTGCTCCATGGTCAAGAGATCTGACTGATGCGTATTGTCCAAATGCAGATGCTGTATTGTGTCTTCGTAGAGAACATCTCCCTGGACAAGCACTTTGTCAAGGCAGGCCGTGTCAAAACCAACTCCCTCATTGTGGTAGGCAAGAAAGGTGAGAGCCATGCAGGTGCACTGAGTGTTTGACCTCTCTGACTCAGGATTGGTGCGTATGTCACCTTGACACATAGTGGCACTCACCAATTGTGGCGCTCGCTGCAGACCCTGCTTTGCATGCCACCTGTTGCTCCGCACTGTTGGTACTGCTGCTCTAATTGTCACATGTGTTGACGGTGCAGGAGTCTTGCTGGAGACATGGTCGATTGCTGCAGTAGCTGGTGTGCTTGTCACACTTGTTGACGTTGCAGCAATCTCGCTGGAGCCATGGTCGATTGTTGCAGGAGCTTGCGCACGTGTCACATTTGTTGACGGTCCAGGAGCGTCGCTGGAGTGATGGTCAAATGAAACAGGCACAAACTCATACCGCGCTAAAGGAGAACGCTCTTTGAAAAGCATGTCAAAGTGGCGGACCAAACCACTCAGATCTTGGAACGTCAGTAGAATAGCTTTTCCTTCAGGCATCGGCAAACCTGTCGCAGATCTCGAATGGGAGTCAAAAACGCCATAACGTCCTGATGTGTCACGGAACACTGCAAAGCATTCGGGACTTACAATCAGGAAAGCACGGGTGACCTCTTGCGACAGGCACTTCAGTTCCTGCTCCAGAAACAGCATATCCTTAGGTATGTTAGTGTGGTGTTTGGCTGATGGGTTCACATAACCAACTTTCACATACCACATATTGACACTGTAGAAATTGCTCTCAACGACAACCTGTTTTGGCATCTCCTCTATGGTCAGATTCCTGAACGTAAGCTTTGCTTCATGGTTTTCCACAAAAAGGTGGCGTATATTGTCTTTGTAGAGATCATCTCCCTGATAAAGCACTTTGTCAAGGGAGGATGTGTCGAAACGCACTCCATCAGTGTGGAAAGCCAGAAAGGTGAGCGCCATGCAGGTGCACTGACTGTTCAACTTGCCTAGCCAAGGCTTATAGGGGTTGATGTAGGTTATGTCCGCTTGACAGATGCTTGCCCTCACTGACTGCACAGGCTGCTGACTCTGCCTCACCGCACTCTTCTCCCGACGTTCAACAGGGGACATCTGATGTAAGCAAGAGCACACAAACCGTTTCATCACCATTTGACATAGCGCCTCTTGGACAGTATAAACATTCTTAGATTTTACCAATTTATCTGGGTCAGAAAGGGAGAGAAACTTTTTAAAACGCTTCAATGTCAACATAAACATTGCATCCAAATTACCTCGCTGCCACATGGAATAGCTGGGCGACCCACATAGCTGGAAACATGGGATCGGACGGCAGCATCCATCGCATCTGAGAAGTCACGGGGAAAAGACACAGGATCTGGTCGGATGGAACACTCAGCCAAGTCCACCTGTGGAGCAAAGTACGTCAAATCATACACATCAATGATAATGGTAATATAATATTGGCTGCATGTTAGCATGCATGTTAGCATGTTGACATGCTAATTCTAACATGCTGATGCTAACATGCTAAGGCAAAAATTATAATGCTAACATGCTAACATGATAATGCTAACATGTGCTAATGTGCTAACATGCTAATGTTAACATGCTAATGCTAACATGCTAGTGCTAACATGCCAATGCTAACATGCTAACATTACCATGCAAACATGCTAATGCTAACATGCTAACATGCTAGCATGCTAATGCTAACATACTATCTAACATGCTAACATGGTAACATGCTAGTGCTAACATGCTAGTGCTATCATGCTAACATGCTAGTGCTATCATGCTAACATGCTAATGCTAACATGCTAATGCCAACATGCTAGCATGATAATGCTAACATAATAATGCTAACATGCTAATGCTAGCATGCATGATAACATGCTAGTGCTAACATGCATGCTAACATGCTAATGCTAGCATGCATGATAACATGCTAGTGCTAACATGCTAGTGCTAACATGCTAATGATAACGTGCATGATAACATGCTAGTGCTAACATGCTAATGCTAACATGCTAATGCTAACATGCTAACAAGCTAATGCTAACATGCTAATGCTAACATGTGCTAATGTGCTAACATGCTAATGCCAACATGCTAACATGCTAGCATGATAATGCTAACATAATAATGCTAACATGCTAATGCTAACATGCTAGTGCTAACATGCTAGTGCTAGTGCTAACATGCTAATGATAACGTGCATGATAACATGCTAGTGCTAACATGCTAATGATAACGTGCATGATAACATGCTAGTGCTAACATGCTAATGCTAACATGCTAATGCTAACATGCTAATGCTAAATGCTAATGCTAACATGCGTTAATGTGCTAACATGCTAATGCTAACATGTGCTAACGTGCTAATGCTAACATGCTAACATGCTAATGCTATCCTGCTAATGCTAACATGCTAGTGCTAGCATGCTAACATGCTAGTGATATCATGCTAACATGCTAATGCTAACATGCTAATGCCAACATGCTAGCATGATAATGCTAACATAATAATGCTAACATGCTAATGCCAACATGCTAATGCCAACATGCTAATGCCAACATGCTAATGCCAACATGCTAGCATGATAATGCTAACATAATAATGCTAACATGCTAATGCTAACATGCTAACATGCTAGCATGATAATGCTAACATAATAATGCTAACATAATAATGCTAACATGCTAGTGCTAACATGCTAACAAGCTAATGCTAACATGCTAGTGCTAACATGCTAACATGCTAACATGCTAACATGTGCTAACATGCTAATGCTAACATGTGCTAACGTGCTAATGTTAACATGCTAACATGCTAATGCTAAATGCTAATGCTAACATGCTAACATGCTAACAAGCTAATGCTAACATGTTAACATGCTAATGCTAACATGTGCTAATGTGCTAACATGCTAATGCTAACATGTGCTAACGTGCTAATGCTAACATGCTAACATGCTAGTGCCAACATGCTAATGCTAACATGCCAATGCTAACATGCTAACATGCTAACAAGCTAATGTGCCAACATGTGCTAATGTGCCAACATGTTAATGCTAACATGCTAATGCTAACATCCCAACATGCTAGCATGCTAGCATTCTAACATGAAGACAGAGGGGGCGGGGCTTAAGCAAAAAGTACAGCTCATTCCCATTGGTGGTTATAGCTGTGTAAAGGCCAGCCAATAGGAATACAGAGGGGGCGGGGCTTAAGCAAGTACAGCTCCGTTCCTATTGGTGGTCTACATCTATGGACCAAATTGCGAGGCTGTAGCATGTTGCAAACCAAAGTTATGGCTCTGTAAAGGCCGGCCAATAGGAAGACAGAGTGCGTGCATGTGTATGTGTGTGCGTGTGCGTGTGCGTGTGTGAGAGGTGGTCAACTTGACCTTGAATCATTAACAAAGTATAATTTTCACCTGGGCTACTCTATGCAAACGCAACAACTGATTAGAGTGCCACTCACTTCAGACAAGTGTGATTTTGTTTTTACATAACTATGATAAAACATGACAAACCTGCTGCTCCCGAACGAGCCCCCTTGTAGTAGACTGCACACTAGGCTGGCTCGTCTGTAATGAGAAATAAGACATGCAGTTTGATGTATAACAGTAAATAACTAAATAAAAATATATGTTGTTCAGACATACTAACAGAACGACAGGCATTAGTCCCACAACATGCGTTGTCGATTGCAACTAACCCGTGGCTACTGACATGCGTGGTAGGTAAAAACTAACATGTATCAGGTTAAAAATGTGTCTGCACCTTTGTTAAATTGACACGCACACACTCCTCTCTCTCTCTCCCTAATTAATTAGTCTCATGTCCTGCAGCTGCGTCTAGTTTCTCCTGGCGGATCCTGCCGGGAGCTGCCTATGCCATAGAAAGCATAGATGAGTTCCAGTCTAGGTTAAAACTAACCCGTGGCCCCCGACATGCGTGGCAGGTTCAAACTAACCCGTGGCTTCCTGTGAGGTTAGGTTTAGGGGTTGGGGTAGGGTCGTCAGACTTATGCCTGTCGGGCTGTTAGTACGTCGGACCAAACACATGCAACCGTCACAGTTACAGGTTACAAACTCCTTACTGTGGCAACAGGTGAACGAGCTGGTCTGCTGATCTGACGGCTGACAATAACTCTCGGAGACACGCTTCTGACGGGCAGTGGTGTCACTGGAGAGGTGGAGGGCGATGGCCTACGACTGACCTGTAATACAAACGGAGCTAATGATGCAGGTGTAGTTTCAGACTCATTTAGCATTTGCAGATTGTGGAATAGTTGTAATACACGATACACATACACATAATACATACACATACACATAATAGTTGTAATACACGACACTAGCTAAAAAGCAACACAACCATTGAAGACAAAAGTGAGGACGCATATTGTGATTGGCCATAATGACATGATGAATGATGATGGATGATTAGAGCGCCCTTCACTTCACAGAAGTGAGATTTTGTGTTTGTTGAACTATGATACAACAATGATAAAACATGACTGTGGCTAAAACTAAACAGTGTCGGAGTTACAGGTTACAAACTCCTTACCGTGGCAACGGGTGAATGAGGCACTCTCACCTCGCGGTGTGATGTCCTAGGACTGACCTGTGTATACAAACAGAGCTAATGATGCATAGTCAAACATTGTCCAATACATTTATAATGTCAAACAGTGGACACTGCAAACCCTGTGTGTACCTTTTACTTATTTAGATGCGTGTACATTAAAACACAAAGACGCAAAACAATGTAAACTTTTCAATGAAATTACCTTTCCACCTGATGGAGCAGCCACATTCATTGCATCCAAGATGCTAGGGCTAAACCAGACAGGGTTGAGTGGGATGGAACTCTCTGGCAAGTCCACCTGTGGATGAAAAGAGAAAGGAAATGTGACCATGCATTAAATCATACACCGCAATAATACTGTTGTCAAATGGAAACCTTCTATGTCAAAGAAAACCTATTTCTGAATACATGGAAATCTGTGTTGCAACAGGTCCAATGTAGTGGTTGTCACAACCTATTTCTAATACACTCCATTGGTTAACCCATTTTGGGGAGGAACCCCTTTTGGTGTTAGCATTATGTTATGCTTTAGCTATTGAAAAATAGCAGCTCTACAAGCTCATAGCGCTATGAGCTTGTAGGTCTGCTATTTTTGAAAAATCGAAGAACGACTTTTTCAGAAAACTGTCAGGATGTAGAAGACACTTTTAGAATCTGATCTCAGGTCACAATGGGTTAAACACATGCATACAGGGATTAAAGCAAGGTTGGTGTGATATGGCCTGTTGCACATTGGCACATTGTCAACCCAAAGCGTTTCAATTCCATGGTGGCTTGCAACTACATGTGTCTACTTGCAATCATTTGGTTGCAAGGCGTTGCCTGGCGACCCATTGGTGTGGTTTGGAGTTTAGGATTAGATCAACCCTCCAGCCTTTAATTAAACACTAGACTACATCTGTGTAACATTTGTGCTTTGGCTATTCAAAAATAGCAGATCTACAAGCTCATATTGTCTTACATCTGTGACACCGTACGAGCTTGCAGCTCTTTTCCCACTCATCTCAACTGGTTATAGTACCGAGTCGTACATATCAAGGCAGGAATCACACCTGCTTTAATGAGGTACTGTGGTCAGGTATTGTTGATCAATGTTAAGATAAGGAAACCTTTGGAACATTCAGTACGTAAGTAAGTGTGTACTGCCAACACAGGCAGATACAGTATTGTTCATCATGGGGTGTGCCCACTGAACTGGGCAGGTCTTCCCCACCATAAAACAATACAGGGTTTCAGTGGTTAAAGATGACAAACCTGCTGCTGCTGCTGCTGCTGCTGCGACCAAGGAACGGTAGGCTGGTTGGTCTGAAAGGAGAAATGCAGGTTGATGAGCACAAAGTAAACTAGAACTGCACTCTGTCGAGTGCCTACTTGCTTGTTGCACACAAGTAAGTGCGCAAGCAGAGCGCAAGTACTGTCGACCGCTGGTGACTTATATGTCGATCAGTGTCGGGTGGATTAAAGGAAATGCCTCTATGTATATGTAATTTGTAAGTTGATTAGCGTTATACTGTGGTTACTTGCCCCGTTTGATGCGTATGTATCGTAGCAGCATATGACGTCAGGGTATAACTAGCTCTCAATGATGACGTAATAAAGATGTGGATTAAAGGACCCAATGCCAGGGTGTAATTGGTTTTTGATGTTGACGATATGTTTTAGTGTCGGGAGGATTAAAGGTAATGCCCCCATGTATACATGTATGTAATCTGACACCACTGCCATATCAAGCACAAGTAGTCATTACGTCATACGCTGGCACGGCGCATACATATCAAATGGCGACATACGCATCGAAGCACTGGACTAAAACTATTACTTGTGCGCTCTGCTTGTGCAAGTAACTAATATGATAACAGAGTATCCCTTGTCACAAACCAATAAGGGGCAGCAGTGACTCAGGGATACAGTAGCTAGTTAATGTCAAAGTGTCCTTGAGCAAGACTCTGAAATGCTCCATTTACGATATTTACCATGAAGCAGTGACACGATTCGACTACTTACAGCAGCAGCTGAGCGGGGTACGTGCACTTCTTTGCTGACAAGAGACCTGGGATACACGCTTCTGACAGGTGCTGGTGGCAACACAGCTACAGACTTGCGTTGTGGGCAAGGTGATGTCCTCCTAGCACTGGCCTGTGCATAGAAACAGAGGAAAACGTTTACAGGCTGGAAAATAGGAACTCCGCCATCTTAGATTTTACTCATTCAGATTTAAAATGCTCGGACCTGGTCTGCTCTCAGCTGCAGTTGTTCGTGAACAGCAGACGACAGCAGCTGTGCAAGGATTGGCATACCACCGTCATCGCTCAAGTGTACCTGACAGACATAAGACACATTCAGATAAATATTTCAATTACCCTCTATCTGATATGAATTTTTGCATTCATATGATCGGCAAATAATGCAGATTCTCCACATGACATTCCACTTACGTTGTCTCTGCACCACAAGTCCAGTTGTGTGAGCGGGAATGCCTCTACTGCACTGATGTAACGGACACCTTTTAAATAAAATAAACATGATGAAGTAATCATAATACAGTATTGCATGGATCAGCGTAAACAGACATAAGCGGTTGGGTATGCATTCTTATTATTTACCGCAGAAGGCCGCCGTGCGCTGGAATTCCTGACGCAAACACATTTCCTGTTCAACGTCCACATTCAGACGGGGAGGGAAGTCCAGAACACAGACCTGATAAAAAAAAAAAAGGCTTCTTCCTAAAAAACTACACCTTTGAGGCATTACAGTACATACTGAAACATAAAAAAATAGAAAGAGAAATGACTTACATTGTCCCAGCGAGCAAGTGCGGTGACCAAGAGCTTTCGAAATTCCTCCCCCGCTTGTGAGAACGTTTTACCAGCAATGTCGTTGCTGGTTGCGAGAATGCAAACGACATC
>NC_136812.1:53444343-53474343 GCF_951216825.1 Electrona antarctica | reverse complement strand
GACAGTTTAGCGTCTCAGTAAACTATAGGATCATAGAATGCAGAGAGACAGTGTAGCGTCTCAGTAAACTATAGGATCATAGAATGCAGAGACAGTGTAGTGTCTCAGTAAACTATTCAGTATTTTAGCTGTGACGTGAGCGCCCCCTCCTGAGATACTTCCGGGTCCTACTTTTGTGTCCCCATAGAGTTATACTGTGACGCTCCGTCGGACTAAATCTGAGACGAAAACAACCACGAAAGTCTCATTTTACCGCTTTCCTCGCAACAACAAAGCTGCGCTGCTCTCCCAAATCTGGCTGTGACAGGCCGTCTGCCCCACACGGAATACTATCGCCATTTTATTTCATTGTGTCAACTAAATCCTCATTAATGCAAACTAGATTCAACATACTCAAGCCTGCAAACATTCTAAATATGCCCCCGAAATATTTTACTGAGCAAATGGACTGTTACCACCTTCAATAATAATGATAATAATAGTCTTTATTGTCTCCACATCATATTTTTTTTTGTCATGGAAACTTGTACAAAACATTAATAATTCTACTCGAGTTGGAAGCATTAAGACCCATTTTAACCCTCAATGGCTTCCTTTCTGAAAAAGATTCACGCATTTAGATATTCTATTTACAATGAGATGCGGACGGGAGCTGGTGCCACTTGGACCCGGACGTAACGTAGCACTACAAAATGACGTCGGACTTAAATACTGAATAGGATCATAGCATGCAGAGAGACAGTAAACTATAGGATCATAGAATGCAGAGAGACAGTAAACTATAGGATCATAGAATGCAGAGAGACAGTGTAGCGTCTCAGTAAACACACACACACACACACACACACACACACACACACACACACACACACACACACACACACACACACACACACACACACACACACACACACACACACACACACACACACACACACACACACACACACACACACACACACACACCCTACCAGGAGCAAAGATTTAGCCAGATCAGTGTAGTGTCTCAGTAAACTATAGGATCATAGAATGCAGAGAGACAGTAAACTATAGGATCATAGAATGCAGAGAGACAGTAAACTATAGGATCATAGAATGCAGAGAGACAGTTTAGCGTCTCAGTAAACTATAGGATCATAGAATGCCGAGACAGTGTAGTGTCTCAGTAAACACACACACAGCCCCCCCCCCCACCCTACCAGGAGCAAAGATTTAGCCAGATCAGTGTAGTGTCTCAGTAAACTATAGGATCATAGAATGCAGAGAGACAGTAAACTATAGGATCATAGAATGCAGAGAGACAGTGTAGCGTCTCAGTAAACAAACACACACAGCCCCCCCCCCCCCCCCCCCCCACGGTACCAGGAGCAAAGATTTAGCCAGATCAGTGTAGTGTCTCAGTAAACTATAGGATCATAGAATGCAGAGACAGTAAACTATAGGATCATAGAATGCAGAGAGACAGTAAACTATAGGATCATAGAATGCAGAGAGACAGTAAACTATAGGATCATAGAATGCAGAGAGACAGTGTAGCGTCTCAGTAAACAAACACACACACACACACACACACACACACACACACACACACACACACACACACACACACACACACACACACACACACACACACACACACACACACACACACACACACACACACACACACACACACACACACACACACCCTACCAGGAGCAAAGATTTAGCCAGATCAGTGTAGTGTCTCAGTAAACTATAGGATCATAGAATGCAGAGAGACAGTAAACTATAGGATCATAGAATGCAGAGAGACAGTAAACTATAGGATCATAGAATGCAGAGAGACAGTTTAGCGTCTCAGTAAACTATAGGATCATAGAATGCCGAGACAGTGTAGTGTCTCAGTAAACACACACACAGCCCCCCCCCCCACCCTACCAGGAGCAAAGATTTAGCCAGATCAGTGTAGTGTCTCAGTAAACTATAGGATCATAGAATGCAGAGAGACAGTAAACTATAGGATCATAGAATGCAGAGAGACAGTGTAGCGTCTCAGTAAACAAACACACACCCCTTACAGCTCTGTAACTCTGAGAGTATGTAACCAAATGGACCTTTACAGCGCTGTAACTCTGAGAGTATATGTAACCAAATGGACCTTTACAGGGTCCAATGTCATCAAATGGTGGTCCGTGGCTCAAATGGGTCTGAGAGGCTAAATGTCATCAAATGGTGGTCCGTGGCTCAAATGGGTCTGAGAGGCTAAATGTCATCAAATGCTAACACACACACACACACACACACACACACACACACACACACACACACACACACACACACACACACACACACACACACACACACACACACACACACACACACACACACACACACACACACACACACACACACACACACACACACACACACAGCTAGCTAACACACTTGTAGCTGCTACAACTACTGGCAACACAGACAGGTTGCAAAATGATTGCATTAGCTACAGCTAGCTAACACACTTGTAGCTACTACCACACACACACACACACACACACACACACACACACACACACACGCACGCACACGTGCGCGCGCGCGCACGCACACACACACACACACACACACACACACACACACACACACACACACACACACAGAGAGAGAGGCCCTAGCTTAGCTTGTAGGCTAACGTTTGTTTACATCCAAATAACTACATAAACACAGAAAAAAACACGATGCAAGTATTACTTACCTACTTGTATGAGTTTATCACACAAGTATAGTTGATGTAGTGGTTGTGAAAGAGTTGTAGAGTTGAGTTGTGACAAAATATCTGCTAGGCTTTTCTGTTGCTCCAAGTCCTCCAAGTAAACTTCAAAGACAAAGGGGCGCGGGGCGCGGTGCTTTAAGTTTCAAGGAGTTGTTGCCAGATACTGTGAAATAAATAAGCAACCAGTGTCCAGGTCAATAACAAGCGAAATAGCCTGACATAGCCTGATATGTATTAACAGTTTGCAGAATCACAGTACATTTCAAGCACAACTCAATACAAAGACTGTTAACTGTGAGTGGGCGACCCAATAAAGCATTACACTTGTTTACCATGTTCAAATCATCAAAACATTTAGAGACATACAAATAGACACTTCTATAGCCTATAGCCAAACAGAACCGGAATTCATCATAAATGAGGTAAAACAGGGGAAATAAATGCTAAATCATTTACAAACCACACATTCTATCCCCAGGTTAAAATGTAAACAGGCTAAATGATGATGGTTGATGCCTCATTCACTGTAGACAATGCAGAGATTAAAGGTGTTAATGGTTGCTGGCATTGGACATCATCACATTATGCATGAACTGAGACCATTTCACACCTCAGCAGAACTACAGAAACCTTTGTGAAATGTAAGGGATATTTTTGTTAAAATAGCTCTAGTAATCACTGCTATATTGCAGGGTTCTCTCTCCTTTTAGGATGGAATGTGTAACCCACATGTAGCCTACATTTATTTCTGTTTACCAGAGAGATTGGGCAGACTCCTGGTAAAGAACAAAGACTGCATGTTTAAAGGGATGTTTCGCTTTCAAACATGTTTGGGGGGTTTTTAACATCTACTCAGTAATCTGTAATCTACTCAGTAATCTAATCTGTAACATGGCAGAAGACAGTTGCCTACATTGGGTCTAACTGGCTATATCCTACTGTTCTTTCCTAGTCATGTATCTGGAAACTATTAACTCAGTGAATGAGGAGTAGTACTAAAAATATGTTTGTTCAAATTGTATGTTATAAGTTTACTTGCAATTCATCTATACATGGAAACATTTGTTTCATCGCCATCCAATTAATCTAGTATCAGCATGCTTATATACATGTAATGCGTTTAAACAGTTTAGCCTTAAACAATTATTGTTTAAATCAGGTATCAGGTATCAGGCATCAGGTATTATAATTAGAGCTGGGACTCGATTAAAATTTTTAATCTAATTAATCAGAGGCTTTGTAGTTAATTAATCTCGATTAATCGCATTTTAATCGCATATCATTATTTGACCCGAGAACAGTGAGAAAGCTATTTTTTCAAATGGATTTTGGTATACTAGTGAATCAATGAATAGTGAATACAGCAATAAAACATTGTTTTTGTAGTAATAATAGGGGTAATAAATTATAATAATATCTCAAATTTAATAATTTATATAGAGCTTTTCTGAGTACCCAAAAATGCTTTACAAGGGGGACATGATAAATCAAAAACAACTTTATTAGAGGAAAAACACTAAGGAATTAAATAGATGAAATAGCTGGGGAAAGCAATATTGAAGGTTTGGATGGTGGGGGCATGTCTCTGAGAGTTTGGGGAATGCATTCCACAGGGTTGGGGGGGGGGTTGGTGCAGCAAATATGTGACATGACCATAACAAAGCACCTCTGTGTTTCTTCCGTGGACATACAGTAACAGCCATTAACAGATTTTACATTTTATTTGGCCATAACCGTTTAGTTAGAAACCATGTCATCTGGTCGGGTCCTTGAATTGCTACTGGTAGTTGGAATAACGTTAGCTCTGATCCATAGTGTTAGAAGGAGGAAAGTAGGCTTGCACATATTTTTTTGTGCTAAAAACGAGGGGCTGCACAGCCTGCACTTCCGCGGGTGTGAGGGGAAAGGATCAAATTAAGTACCATAGAACTCCTCCTGAGTCCTAACTACGCTAAGGACCAGAGCTACTGTTGTTGACGTTAGCTTCCAGGCTAGGCTCGGTGCAACATGTTTCGCATCGAGCCGATACTGGAGGCTTGACGAGGTGCGGTCTTCGGTGATATGCGAATTCTTTATTGAATAATTGCACACAACTGTGCTGTAATCCACGCTATCATAGGATAGCATTTTAAATCCTATTTCCAATCCACGGGACAACCAAAGTGATCTCAGCGGCTTCCCCCGGTCTGGTGAACTGTCTGGTGGTGTTATTGTTCCCCCAATGCTGCTGGGGCATACCATTCTAAAGGGGGGTGGTTTCCACTCCCTGTAACAACGGACACTTCACTCGGTGAACTGGGTGGTTCGCCGGTCCATCTGAAAACTGTCCAGTGACAACGTTCCGCGGTGAAAAAAATTGTGCGATTAAAATGCGTTAATTTTTTTAACGCGTTAATTTTTCTGTAGTTAATTAATCTCAATTAACGCGTTAAAGTCCCGGCCCTAATTATAATATAAGGAGGAAGAACGTTTTCCAAAAAGTGTACAGTAGGCCTACTTGTTAAAATCATGCTTTTATGTGGACATGTGGAATCGTAAATATAGTCCATAAGCCATATCTGCAATATTCTGTCAATAATTACACTATACATTTTGGTACTGCTAAGGAGATTTTGTGTGGAGACACATTGACTGGTCAGAATAGCTTGGTCTCTGAGAGCAATCCCTTCAGAGGTTCCCATGCAGACTACCTGCAGGGGGTAGCCTTTGAGGCTTGGTGAGGTGTTGGAGACACTTAGTATTCTATTGTCCTCCAGGAACCTTCAAGATGTTTGTGAGAGACCACTTGGCTATCTCTCTGCAATATGTTGATCTGTATGTAAATCTTAACCACACCCAGAGTTCAACTGTTGTTTTGTGAAAAGTATATAGGCCTATCTTGTCATTTTGTCATGTAAAAGTTACTAGTCTTAGCTGGCTGCGGTCAGTCATGGAGCTCCTGAGCTCTTGCTCAGGGCCCACGGCGAAGCTATCTGTCTTTGGTCTGGAATAAAATGGTCAACATGGATCTTCAGTTCACTCTCTCTGCCTGCGTTTCTTCGATCTGATCTGAGGTTTTTGACTACTACAGTTTGCTTTGTGTCTAGAGAGTTCATGTTTCTCTAGTTTAGTGAGTTTACTGGGTCAGTTGTGTGCGAAAATACACGACAGACACACAAAACATTACAGTGCAGAAGAGAAATAAAGAGACAGAACAGTCTTTCATTGTGATTTTTTTAAGTTGCAATGTAAGTTCAATTTGACAGTCTTCATAAATAGTAGCCACACTGTGAAGGCCTTCACATCTTTTACGATTGATTTTAACTGCTAAACCTACATTCCCAGCATCAAGGAATCAAATAGTTATGAAGATGATATTTTTCAACATTAACCCTTTAGATGCATGACTGGGTCAAAAATGACCTGGCGTGGTTAATCAGATGACTATGTAAATTTGTTGGATTTGTTTTTAAAAGATGTGCATAACTATACATTTTAGGAAAGGGTATTGGCTAAGGAAATCAGAAAATCAATGTTTTTGCATTTGCCCAGTTGTGTATGTGGCGGCCATATTGGAATCTTAATCATCCAAACATTGTTTGTTTGTCATGTTTATTTCAAATATGCCAATAAAAAATAATAATAACAGTAACATTTCTTGCATTTCCTAATCACAAAGAAAAACAATTTAAATAAATAAATTCAAATATAGTGAGTGAGTGAGTGAGTGAGTGAGTGAGTGAGTGAGTGAGTGAGTGAGCGAGTGAGTGAGTGAGACTTTAAGTATGTGTTAAGGGTTAGGCTTTGTAACTCTGAGAATATGACACATGGAACCAAATGGACCCTTACAGCTCTGTAACTCTGAGAATATGACACATGGAATCAAATGGACCCTTACAGGTCTGTAACTCTGAGAATATGACACATGGAACCAAATGGACCCTTACAGCTCTGTAACTCTGAGAGTATGTAACCAAATGGACCTTTACAGTGCTGTAGCTCTGAGAGTATATGTAACCAAATGGACCGTTACAGGGTCCAATGTCATCAAATGGTGGTCCGTGGCTCAAATGGGTCTGAGAGGCTAAATGTCATCAAATGGTGGTCCGTGGCTCAAATGGGTCTGAGAGGCTAAATGTCATCAAATGGTGGTCCGTGGCTCAAATGGGTCTGAGAGGCTAAATGTCATCTGGTGGTCCGTGGCTCAAATGGGTCTGAGAGGCTAAATGTCATCAAATGGTGGTCCGTGGCTCAAATGGGTCTGAGAGGCTGAATGTCATCTGGTGGTCCGTGGCTCAAATGGGTCTGAGAGGCTAAATGTCATCAAATGTTGGTGGCAATGTATGTAATGGAATGCAATGTATGTAATGTATGTAATGTTGGTGGCAACGTAATGTGCAATAAACTTAGACAAAATACCCCATTGAAAGTCAACCAAATGGACCCTTACAGGGTCTGAGAGGCTAAATGTCATCAAATGGTGGTCCGTGGCTCAAATGCTGCACAGACTTGGCGAGCTGCAGGCACCCAGTCAAATTTCCTGAAATTTGTTTCTAGTTCTGGGTGCCTGCCATGCAATGGCAGAAACACAGGTTGAAATCTAAAACGCATACTTAATCGTAGTAATAATAATAATAATCACCAATACGCGAAACTTCGACGTCTATGGCCGGCCGCACGGTTTACCAAAGCCCCGCAATATATACATCAAAACGTGCGGCTCGGCCGGGAATGGTGTGCTTGTGCTTTTCTTTCCGATTCGCGTTACCGTGCCCACGTAATTCGCAATAAACGACGCGAAAAATGCCCCATTCAAAGTCGATGGGGAGACGCGGGTAAAAACAGAAAACGACACGTTACTTTGGAGCCACATTGCTCTGGCATACTGTTACGTAGAAACACGATTTAAACGTCAAACAGCACACGGGGCCATCGACTTTGTGGTGGTTCAGACGGAATTCGAATACGTTGCACGGTTTGCCCGCTATGGCAGTTCAAAGTGTGTGTGGTCTGAGCAATAATCTCGACTCAGAGTGTCGCACGCCCAGAGAGAGAGCGGTTTAGAGTGAGAAGCCAATGTGAAGACTGTACCGAAATTCTCCGAACAAATCGTCGTCACGGCCAAAATATTCACTTTACACGCATGGGTTTCGGTAATTTTGTAGCCACACTCGTCCTCTTTCACCCAATGTCACAACCAAAGCCCAGATACATACAGTACGTGAACTACAGCCCTGAAAGCGACAGGTGTACCATCATAATGTGTCATAAACTCCATGTTAAATACCCGAATGAGTCAGCAATTTTTTCATCACAAGCACAATTCTTAACTCGCTCTTATAACCACGTTTTTTATCGTACCAATACCACGATCGCACACGGCGTACCTCAATGCCTCGGGTCACTCACGGCGAAAACAAAAATCGCATTCGACTTTTACTTTTTGCGATAGAGCAATTTGTTCGGACATACCTGTCATTGACAGTCAGTGGGCTTTTAACATTCAATACTGTTTGCGTTTGCATAGACTAGCCCAGGTGAAAATGATACTTTGTTAATGATTCAAGGTCACCTGACCAACTCTCACACACGCGCGCACACACGCACATGCATGCACATGCACACATGTGCACGCACACACACACATTGAAAGTCAATAGAGGAATTCGGGGAAACACGTAACTCTGTCATTTCTCAACCGTTTCGGACGCGGGGCGGCTCGCCAGAACCGGGCCGCCCCCCTGAGCGAAACCAAATGGACCCCTTAGCATGTTAGCATTAGCATGTTAGCATGTTAGCATGTTAGCATTAGCATGTTAGCATGTTAGCATGAGCATGTTAGCATGTTAGCATTAACATGTTAGCATGTTAGCATTAGCATGTTAGCATGTTAACATTTTAGCATTAGCATGTTAGCATGTTAGCATTAGCATGTTAGCATGTTAGCATTAACATGTTAGCATTAGCATGTTAGCATGTTAGCATTAGCATGTTAGCATTAGCATGTTAGCATTAGCATGTTAGCATTAGCATTAGCATGTTAGCATGTTAGCATGTTAGCATTAGCATGTTAGCATTAGCATGTTAGCATTAGCATGTTAGCATGTTAGCATTAGCATGTTAGCATGTTAGCATTAGCATGTTAGCATGTTAGCCTTAGCATGTTAGCATGTTAGCCTTAGCATGTTAGCCTTAGCATGTTAGCATTAGCATATTAGCATGTTAGCATTAGCATGTTAGCATATTAGCATGTTAGCATTAGCATGTTAGCATGTTAGCATTAGCATGTTAGCATTAGCATGTTAGCATTAGCATGTTAACATTAGCATGTTAACATTAGCATGTTAGCATTAGCATGTTAGCATTAGCATGTTAGCATGTTAGCATTAGCATGTTAGCATTAGCATGTTAGCCTTAGCATGTTAGCATTAGCATGTTAGCCTTAGCATGTTAGCATGTTAGCATTAGCATGTTAGCATGTTAGCATGTTAGCATTAGCATGTTAGCATTAGCATGTTAGCATTAGCATGTTAGCATGTTAGCATTAGCATGTTAGCCTTAGCATGTTAGCATTAGCATATTAGCATGTTAGCATTAGCATGTTAGCATGTTAGCATGTTAGCATTAGCATGTTAGCATGTTAGCATGTTAGCATTAGCATGTTAGCATGTTAGCATTAACATGTTAGCATGTTAGCATTAGCATGTTAGCATGTTAGCATTAGCATGTTAGCATGTTAGCATTAGCATGTTAGCATGTTAGCCTTAGCATGTTAGCATTAGCATATTAGCATGTTAGCATTAGCATGTTAGCATATTAGCATGTTAGCATTAGCATGTTAGCATGTTAGCATTAGCATGTTAGCATTAGCATGTTAGCATTAGCATGTTAACATGTTAGCATTAGCATGTTAGCATTAGCATGTTAGCATTAGCATGTTAGCATGTTAGCATTAGCATGTTAGCATTAGCATGTTAGCATTAGCATGTTAGCATATTAGCATGTTAGCATGTTAGCATTAGCATGTTAGCATGTTAGCATGTTAACATTAACATGTTAGCATGTTAACATGTTAGCATGTTAGCATGTTAGCATTAGCATGTTAGCATTAACATGTTAGCATTTTAGCATTAGCATGTAAGCATTAGCATGTTAGCATTTTAGCATTAGCATGTTAGCATGTTAGCATTAACATGTTAGCATGTTAGCATTAGCATGTTAGCATGTTAACATTTTAGCATTAGCATGTTAGCATGTTAGCATTAGCATGTTAGCATGTTAGCATTAACATGTTAGCATTAGCATGTTAGCATGTTAGCATTAGCATGTTAGCATTAGCATGTTAGCATTAGCATGTTAGCATTAGCATTAGCATGTTAGCATGTTAGCATGTTAGCATTAGCATGTTAGCATTAGCATGTTAGCATTAGCATGTTAGCATTAGCATGTTAGCATGTTAGCATTAGCATGTTAGCATGTTAGCATTAGCATGTTAGCATGTTAGCCTTAGCATGTTAGCATGTTAGCCTTAGCATGTTAGCCTTAGCATGTTAGCATTAGCATATTAGCATGTTAGCATTAGCATGTTAGCATATTAGCATGTTAGCATTAGCATGTTAGCATGTTAGCATTAGCATGTTAGCATTAGCATGTTAGCATTAGCATGTTAACATTAGCATGTTAACATTAGCATGTTAGCATTAGCATGTTAGCATTAGCATGTTAGCATGTTAGCATTAGCATGTTAGCATTAGCATGTTAGCCTTAGCATGTTAGCATTAGCATGTTAGCCTTAGCATGTTAGCATGTTAGCATTAGCATGTTAGCATGTTAGCATGTTAGCATTAGCATGTTAGCATTAGCATGTTAGCATTAGCATGTTAGCATGTTAGCATTAGCATGTTAGCCTTAGCATGTTAGCATTAGCATATTAGCATGTTAGCATTAGCATGTTAGCATGTTAGCATGTTAGCATTAGCATGTTAGCATGTTAGCATGTTAGCATTAGCATGTTAGCATGTTAGCATTAACATGTTAGCATGTTAGCATTAGCATGTTAGCATGTTAGCATTAGCATGTTAGCATGTTAGCATTAGCATGTTAGCATGTTAGCCTTAGCATGTTAGCATTAGCATATTAGCATGTTAGCATTAGCATGTTAGCATATTAGCATGTTAGCATTAGCATGTTAGCATGTTAGCATTAGCATGTTAGCATTAGCATGTTAGCATTAGCATGTTAACATGTTAGCATTAGCATGTTAGCATTAGCATGTTAGCATTAGCATGTTAGCATGTTAGCATTAGCATGTTAGCATTAGCATGTTAGCATTAGCATGTTAGCATATTAGCATGTTAGCATGTTAGCATTAGCATGTTAGCATGTTAGCATGTTAACATTAACATGTTAGCATGTTAACATGTTAGCATGTTAGCATGTTAGCATTAGCATGTTAGCATTAACATGTTAGCATTTTAGCATTAGCATGTAAGCATTAGCATGTTAGCATTTTAGCATTAGCATGTTAGCATGTTAGCATTAGCATGTTGGCATGACAAGTGTCTGGGTGGTAGTTGGAGTTGTTTGGTTGGTTGGTTGGTTGGTTGCATTTGGAGTTTGTTGTTGCATGTGGGGGTCCCCGGAACATCTAGGCACACAGGAACACCCCCAGCCTGGTTCCTGTCACAACGAGAAGATGAAGTTAACATCATAATACAGCAGCAACACCAAACCTTGGGCTATCCACATAGCGTGCTGACTGGGTAAAAAAACAAATGTCAGCTAAATGTAGACAGTAATTAGCCTTAGAACCTTTAAGTGAGCTGGAAATTGAACCATCTTGTATTTCTGCTTAAAGGCCTGTCTTGGTTTAAAGCCCACTCACCACGACAAGGTGCAGGCCGAGAGTGGGGGACACATGAGGGTGGGGGAGACAGGGGACAAACATGACAGGGGGGGTTCACGGGACAAACACAGCGACAAACACAAGACCAACACAGGTGGGAGACATTGAGAGAAACACGGTGAGGACACGGAACAAACAGAGGAACAAACAGAGGTATGGGACAAACACACAGGGTTAAACATTAAAAACATGGAACAAACAGAGGGGAGACACAGATATGGGACAAACACACAGGGTTAAACATTAAAAACATGGAACAAACAGAGGGGAGACACAGATATGGGACAAACACACAGGGTTAAACATTAAAAACATGGAACAAACAGAGGGGAGACACAGATATGGGACAAACACACAGGGTTAAACATTAAAAACATGGAACAAACAGAGGGGAGACACAGATATGGGACAAACACACAGGGTTAAACATTAAAAACATGGAACAAACAGAGGGGAGACACAGATATGGGACAAACACACAGGGTTAACATTAAAAACATGGAACAAACAGAGGGGAGACACAGATATGGGTCAAACACTGGTGAAACAGGAAAACACACGGAACAAACACAGAGGTGAGACAGAGACACAAGACAAACAGAACAAACAGGGAGGGGGGACAAACAAACGGAACATAGACGGAGGGAAGACACAGAGACACGGGACAAATACTGAGGGAAGACAGATACGGTACACAAGCAGGGGGACACAAGAGACAAACAGGGGGAGTAACAGGACAAGCATGGGGGGACATTGGTGGGAGACACAAGACAAACCGGGGGAGAGGGGGCATGGGACGAACACAGGACAAACACAGGGAAGTGGGAATGGTGCAAACATGGAGGTGGGAATGGTCACAGGACAAACATGGCGGGAGACACAGGACAGATCCAAAGGGGGGGGGGGACACCATCCAAGGCGAGGAACTGATGGAGTGTGCGGAGAGTGCAGCCAGCGCATGGTGAAAGGCAATATGGGGAACGAACTGGCCAGATGTATGGAGAACCCGGATGACTGGGAGTGACGATGGAGGGCTCATCTGAGGACGGCCTAGGGATCCCTTGGGTCTTCCCATTTGTTCCTCAGTTGTCGTTGAGCTTTACGGTGGCAGGCTGATGGCTGGCTGTCATGTGAGCGACAGGCTGTCGGAAGGGCTTGCTGGCATGTGAATGACAGGCGGATGGGTCGTTTGGCATGCTAGGCTGATGGCTGGCCGGCATGTGACTGACAGGTGGATGGGTCGTTTGGCATGCTGATTGGCTGGCTTGAAGTCAACACGCAGTAGACGGCATCGTGATAACTGTAGTATGAGCCAGTGCATGGTGACAGGCAATATGGGGAACAAACTGGCCAGATGTATGGAGAACCCGGATGACTGGGAGTGACGATGGAGACCTAGAGATCCCTTGGGTCTTCCGATTTGTTCCTCAGCTGTCGTTGAGCTTTATGGTGGCAGGCTGATGGACGGTTAATGGCTGGCTGTGATGTGACTGACAGGCTGTCGGGTGGGCTTGCTGGCATGTGACTGACTGGCGGATGGGTCGTTTGGGATGCTGATGGCTGGCTTGAAGTCAACACGCAGTAGACGGCATCGTGATAACTGTAGTATGAGCCAGCGCATGGTGACAGGCAATATGGGGAACAAACTGGCCAGATGTATGGAGAACCCGGATGACTGGGAGTGACGATGGAGACCTAGAGATCCCTTGGGTCTTCCGATTTGTTCCTCAGCTGTCGTCGAGCTTTACGGTGGCAGGATGATGGACGGTTAATGGCTGGCTGTGATGTGATGTGACTGACAGGCTGTCGGGTGGGCTTGCTGGCATGTGACTGACTGGCGGATGGGTCGTTTGGGATGCTGATGGCTGGCTTGAAGTCAACACGCAGTAGACGGCATCGTGATAACTGTAGTATGAGCCAGCGCATGGTGACAGGCAATATGGGGAACAAACTGGCCAGATGTATGGAGAACCCGGATGACTGGGAGTGACGATGGAGACCTAGAGATCCCTTGGGTCTTCCGATTTGTTCCTCAGCTGTCGTCGAGCTTTACGGTGGCAGGATGATGGACGGTTAATGGCTGGCTGTGATGTGATGTGACTGACAGGCTGTCGGGTGGGCTTGCTGGCATGTGACTGACTGGCGGATGGGTCGTTTGGGATGCTGATGGCTGGCTTGAAGTCAACACGCAGTAGACGGCATCGTGATAACTGTAGTATGAGCCAGCGCATGGTGACAGGCAATATGGGGAACAAACTGGCCAGATGTATGGAGAACCCGGATGACTGGGAGTGACGATGGAGACCTAGAGATCCCTTGGGTCTTCCGATTTGTTCCTCAGCTGTCGTCGAGCTTTACGGTGGCAGGCTGATGGACGGTTAATGGCTGGCTGTGATGTGATGTGACTGACAGGCTGTCGGGTGGGCTTGCTGGCATGTGACTGACTGGCGGATGGGTCGTTTGGGATGCTGATGGCTGGCTTGAAGTCAACACGCAGTAGACGGCATCGTGATAACTGTAGTATGAGCCAGCGCATGGTGACAGGCAATATGGGGAACAAACTGGCCAGATGTATGGAGAACCCGGATGACTGGGAGTGACGATGGAGACCTAGAGATCCCTTGGGTCTTCCGATTTGTTCCTCAGCTGTCGTCGAGCTTTACGGTGGCAGGCTGATGGACGGTTAATGGCTGGCTGTGATGTGATGTGACTGACAGGCTGTCGGGTGGGCTTGCTGGCATGTGACTGACTGGCGGATGGGTCGTTTGGGATGCTGATGGCTGGCTTGAAGTCAACACGCAGTAGACGGCATCGTGATAACTGTAGTATGAGCCAGCGCATGGTGACAGGCAATATGGGGAACAAACTGGCCAGATGTATGGAGAACCCGGATGACTGGGAGTGACGATGGAGACCTAGAGATCCCTTGGGTCTTCCGATTTGTTCCTCAGCTGTCGTCGAGCTTTACGGTGGCAGGCTGATGGACGGTTAATGGCTGGCTGTGATGTGATGTGACTGACAGGCTGTCGGGTGGGCTTGCTGGCATGTGACTGACTGGCGGATGGGTCGTTTGGGATGCTGATGGCTGGCTTGAAGTCAACACGCAGTAGACGGCATCGTGATAACTGTAGTATGAGCCAGCGCATGGTGACAGGCAATATGGGGAACAAACTGGCCAGATGTATGGAGAACCCGGATGACTGGGAGTGACGATGGAGACCTAGAGATCCCTTGGGTCTTCCGATTTGTTCCTCAGCTGTCGTCGAGCTTTACGGTGGCAGGATGATGGACGGTTAATGGCTGGCTGTGATGTGATGTGACTGACAGGCTGTCGGGTGGGCTTGCTGGCATGTGACTGACTGGCGGATGGGTCGTTTGGGATGCTGATGGCTGGCTTGAAGTCAACACGCAGTAGACGGCATCGTGATAACTGTAGTATGAGCCAGCGCATGGTGACAGGCAATATGGGGAACAAACTGGCCAGATGTATGGAGAACCCGGATGACTGGGAGTGACGATGGAGACCTAGAGATCCCTTGGGTCTTCCGATTTGTTCCTCAGCTGTCGTTGAGCTTTACGGTGGCAGGCTGATGGACGGTTAATGGCTGGCTGTGATGTGACTGACAGGCTGTCGGGTGGGCTTGCTGGCATGTGACTGACTGGCGGATGGGTCGTTTGGGATGCTGATGGCTGGCTTGAAGTCAACACGCAGTATATGGCATTGTGATAACTGTAGTATGAGCCAGCGCATGGTGAAAGGCAATATGTGGAACAAACTGGCCAGATGTATGGAGAACCCGGATGACTGGGAGTGACGATGGAGACCTAGAGATCCCTTGGGTCTTCCGATTTGTTCCTCAGCTGTCGTTGAGCTTTACGGTGGCAGGCTGATGGACGGTTAATGGCTGGCTGTGATGTGATGTGACTGACAGGCTGTCGGGTGGGCTTGCTGGCATGTGACTGACTGGCGGATGGGTCGTTTGGGTTGCTGATGGCTGGCTTGAAGTCAACACGCAGTATATGGCATTGTGATAACTGTAGTATGAGCCAGCGCATGGTGAAAGGCAATATGGGGAACAAACTGGCCAGATGTATGGAGAACCCGGATGACTGGGAGTGACGATGGAGACCTAGAGATCCCTTGGGTCTTCCGATTTGTTCCTCAGCTGTCGTTGAGCTTTACGGTGGCAGGCTGATGGACGGCTGATGGCTGGCTTTCATGTGACGGCTGTCGGTGGGCTTGCTGGCATGTGACTGACAGGCGAGGCGGATGGGTCATTTAGCATGCTGATGGCCGGCTTGAAGTCAACACGCAGTAGACGGCATCGTGATAACTGTAGTATGTGTGCAGTACACCCGACTGAAGGCAATACCCTGGTTGTGATATGTAGATGTGATCAATCAGGGTATTATTTTCGGTTGTTGCAGTGGAGATCAGCTGGCTGTAGCCTTTGGACTCAAACTCCTCCTTAACTAGTTTCCGGTCCGTCTTGAGCAGGTCCTCATTGAAGTCTCCACAGACAACAACAGGCTGGCAGTCCATCAAGGCCAAGGATTCCAAGAGGCGGCCAAGGTTGAGACAAAAGGCGCTTTTCCTGTATTTGGGGGGTCTGTAGACAGTGGCTATGAGCGCTTTGACTGGGGCCTCAACTCTGACGACTGCAAACTCGAGATCGGTGACATTGTGAACGGCCCTCCGGGCGTCTGCTAGAAGACTACTTCTGTAGTAGACCGCGACTCCACCTCCCCTTTCTGTAGCAATGTCCTTAGTGTTGGTGTACGACACGTGTCTGTTGCGTGCAAACACATGGTATCCCTCCAGCTCGATGCCAGGGGGAACGGAGGATCCAGTCAAATGGGTCTCTGTCATGCACAACACATCGGCGTGTCTGAATTCGTGGTGCGCTTTCACGTCCCCAATGTGCGACATTAGCCCCTGTGCGTTGTGATGCACGATGGTCAACGTCGGGCCGATGTTGTCTGCTGACTTGACAAAGTGCAACAGTGGTCTCGTCATTTGGAACGAAGCACGAGTCATGCTCTCCATTGCCGCCTTTATGTCTGGGTTGGCATAAATCTTCTTCTCGTTGAAGTCTGTGATTTTGAGCCCTTGAAGGGAGGTTGTTCGGCTCAGGGCGACATAGGCCATTCCGGGTTGAAAGATGTGCTTCAGAGACACCACTGCATAATCCATGGTCATGCCTTGCACTTTGTGGGCTGTACACCCAAAGGCAAGTTTGATGGGAAACTGCCGTCGCACCACCGTTGATTTGGTCAGTCTCTCCTCAAACCTTTCGATGTACACCAGGTCATCAGTTGGCCCTTGAATCTTCCTGCGGAACGTCCGACCTGCCGTGGGATTGTCCAGTTGGAGGCCAAGCAAATCCACAACGGTCTGCCCGTTTGCAGTGGTTGTGACAATGTTGGCTATTGTTCCAAAGGTCCCGTTTACCATCCCATCTTCAACGTCTAGATTCCTGATGACCATGACTCGCGCTCCTTCAGCAGCTTGGAAGGTTGACGGCAACTCCCTCGAGTTGCCTCTGAAGGGACAGACCAGCGGCGTCATGTCTTCGGAGTTTCCGTACTTCCGATAATCTTGAGCTTGAATCGTGGAAATCTGGGTGCCGAGCTCGGTGATGACCACATCGTTGTGGGCATCGACCTCCTTGTTTGTCGCAAAGATATGAAGGACATCACGTGGGCAGTCTTTGCTTTCAGCCACAGCCTGTGCGAGCAGACAACTGTCGTGGGCACTCAGAGCGTCCGCCTTCCCCTTTACTCTCAGCCTGTTCAAGAGTTCGGCGAAAATGAGATCATCTTTCTGACGCATGATCTCGGTAAGGTCGACCATCTGAAAATCTGCCCAGACACCTGGCACAGCCTCGTTGACAATGCAGAGCGCTTTGCTATTACCAACGGGTGGCAGCTGGTAGAAGTCTCCAACTGCGAGGACAGACATGCCACCAAAGGGTTTCCTGTTGCCCTTGATCTGCTGCAATCGCAAGTTGACAAAGTTAAAGAGCTCCTGGGAGACCATGGATATCTCATCAATGATCAAGATCTCGGCGTGGGCCAATACCCCTCTCACGTCGTCCAGTGCATTTCCAAGTGAAACATACTGTTCCTTCAAACTTCTCGGCAGCTTCAGCAAGGAGTGCAGGGTTCGTCCATTGATGTTGAAAGCCGCAGTGCCGGTAAACGCTGACAGCAGCACCAAGGGCTGGGTCATGTCTGCTTCGTTGCGATAACTGGGCAGTTGGCGGAGAATCTTGGTACCCTCCTGATAAATGCACTTGATGACATGGGATTTGCCACAGCCAGCACCCCCAGAGATGAAATAAAGAAAGGGCTCAGGGTCGTCACGCAAGACGCGCTTCAAACACCATTGACGCACGGTGTAGAAGATGGACGCTTGCGTTTCGTTGAGGCTCCGGTACATGCTCCTGACATAGTCCGGGCTCAATTCGGGAGCATCGATCACTGGCATCGCTTTACTGGCGTCGGGATGGACTTGGTATTCGGGAACGTCGTCTCGCTCTTGTCGCTCGTGGGGATCGCTGGGTTTCCGAAGGCTGATGCACTCCAAACGGTCGAGCTCTACCTCTGGCGCAAAAGTGTTCCACGCATTGAAAACTGCTCCTTCTTCCGCAAGCGTGTCCAGTACCTGATCCACAATTCTCCCCCGCCCTTCATATAAGTCCTTGTTCTTATCCACAATCTCCTTCACACGGACGCGGAATCCAATCCTTGTCCTGGCAAGATCATGTTCGTAGAACTGCTCATACGTGGCATGGGTCTCGCCTTTCAGTTCCCTGTCTGCTCTGTGTGGAAAGTACAGTTTCAGCATCCCTCTGTAGTACTTCTCCTTGTTTTTCTGCTCGGAGAATCGAGTGAAGCGAATAACGGCGACTCTTTCAAGGTTGGTCCTTTTCTGAACATACCCCATGTCGTTCTGCAGGGGCAGTGCGTTCTGCAATTTGCTTGTGCTGGCCAGAACCCTGTATTCGGACGCAAACTCAGCAAGACACATGTATTCGAACTCCGGCTCGTCTGGTCTGTTCAAGTACTTCTCGGGAATGCCTGACATCCACACATCTTCTGCGTCTGGGTCCATCTCCTTCAGTTTACTCATGGGCTGACTCATTCTCAGGCCATCCTCATCAGTCTGTAGGAAAATGACCTGACGCGTGCACTTTTTAAGCGGGAGACTGCATACACGCGCGACAGACTCCTGAGCGCTGACCTCTCTGTGCTGAACGTATGTGTGCATGATGTGCTTCATTTCATCCATTTCTTTGGCGTCCGGATTAGACTTGCGCGCGTCCGCAACGACTGCGCTGAGGAGCTCGGACATCTCGTGTTCCGGTTTCGCCACGTAAGCCATCATGTACTGGGCACAAGATGCATCGTCTAGTATATACTGGATGTCCATGTTGGCGTCCCACACTCGCAGCAGATGGGGATTGTACGCATTTATCCAGCACTCATCAGGATGACGCCTCAGGTGAACTTGCGGTACAGTGCTAAGGTCAAAGACAAATTGCAGATACCGCCCCCGAGTAAGGTTGCATTTCTTGAGCAGTTCTGGCAAATCCCTGAATGAGGCTTCAGGGTCATTGAGCATGTCTCTCAGTGGTGCCAGCTTTTCCTTGGCCTCCTTTTGTTTCAATGTCTCTTTCCGCGAGCCTTTTCGCCTTTTGCCTTTAGCTTTCTGGCCACTGCCGCTGTTGTCTTTCTGACCGTCATCGTCATCATCTGAGGACAGGAGACGAGGAAGTGCGATGATAGTTTCGTCCATGGGTAGTTTGGGGAACCCAAATCGACAAGTCACATTTCCTTTCTTGCATGACCTGGAGTGGTTCCGGCTGTGAACTTGAACTTCAGACACGATTTTGTGGAGCTCGGGGTCTGCATACTGGTCAGGCATCCTGCAACTGACGTACTTGTTTATGAAGTCGTCAACACCAGGATCCTCAGCATCTGGTGCATTCTTGACCCAAACCATCATGTGTATGTGAGGGCTACCACGAGCCTGGAACTCCACGCGATAGAAGTAATCCTCCACTTTACCGACTGGATGTGCAGGCGACAGCAAAAAAGCGACGGCTGCGTCCACTCTCTTTTCAAACAATCGCATGAGAGTGACAGGGTTGCTCCGGAGAATGTCGCATTTTGCAACCCAGTCTAGCTCTGAGAAGTCCCCTTGTTCACCTTGTTGTGCTTTGATGGCCTTAATGACTTCTGGCCACCTCATCTCCGCGGCACTCAATGTGATGAACCAGTTGGGCTTTCCGAGCTGTCTGCACATAGCGTGGAGATCTTTAAGCGCTCTGCTCCAGAACGCCGGAGTGCCTCTGAGGGGCTGCATGAAGCGCGTCGCATCCCTGTTACGGACGAGCTTCACTACCTCGTTTTTGTCCTGAAGCATTTTGTTTGACAGCGTTCTTCCGTCCCTGGTATATCTTTTCCCCTTCCGCGTCTGGATGGACATGCTGTTGGTAGCCTGCTGCGTTTCTGTCACAAACTGCGCAAAGAAGAGGTAGGTTTGGTCGGTGGCAAAGCGGGTATCGACAGAAAGGAGCCTCGCATTGAAGTACCTACTTGGGGACAATTTGATGTCTCTGACCTCATCTAATGTATTCTCTCCGGTTGAGAACTGCACGGGAAAGGCCATGCTTTCAAGCTTGGGGACGGTGAAAATACCCACAGGTCTGTTTCCTTGGGCTGGAGCGATGCTGAATACCCCCTCACCGTACGATAGGATTTCCTGTGCGATGTCAGGAGGCTGCATGCAAGAGTCAAAGATCAGACCGGGTCTAAGTTCCTCCTGTTCGCTAGACTGCTGTTCGCTAGACGGCTGTTCACCTGTTGTGTCAGCAACAGGTGACACAGCCTCTTGCGCATCTTCCTCATCGACTGACAGTTCATCCTGGAGGCGGTCAAACGTGGCATTATCATTAATGACTATGTCACGGTATTCCGGATGAGTCACTTTCAGTTTCCTCAGTGCCGCCAGCACATCTGTCATGTTCACCGTGTGGAAGTGCTGATATCCCTTGTACTTGATGTTCCGCTTCAGCTTAACCTGCAACAGCTGGTCTTCATGTCTGGACCTCGGCAGAGCATTCACCGTGGCTTCCACTTCCGACGGTACACACACAACTGGACCATGCACTGCCCTTTGCCGTCCTTTCGGCAACGAAATAATTTTAGCAAAGGGTATGTACTTTGCGATTAGCTGCCTTTCCAGGTAATTCAACAGTTGCAGCTCTAGGGGAATGGGTGCTGGTTCCAGCTTATTAGCAGCTGCTATGCATGGCATCCTCCCTTTTGTTAGGTTGTCGTCACAGCTGTAGCAGATATACTCCTGTTTTCTCTCATTTGCAACGTCACACGGGGCTGAGCATTCACAGTCACATATGTGCACATACTTGGCTGTCAAGCAAGCAGTTACCAGGTGTGGGTTTAATTTGAGGTACTTTGCCCTGTTGCACCATAGGACCTGATTGCCGAACAAAACTCTGTGGCACACCGTACACACAAATGTAGGCCCTAATTTAATCCGTTCTCGGAATTTCGACATGTGAACTTTCATAAGAGCTTCCATTTCACGTAGAGACTGGCGGTTTGCAATATGTATGGATTTCCTCTTTAGTCTCATAGCACACTGCAACTTGTGGTGGATACGGAGTATAGTATCTGCTGCGAGTCTCTCCATCTTGTTCTTGGTGCACCGTTGTATATGGCGCCGCCTGAATTCAGCTTCATTGTGATATCTTTGATGGTGCTTCTGTTTGCGTGATTCACGGAAAACAGCATCGGTGCTCCATCTGTTGTTCTGCTTCTGTTTGTGTGATTCACGGAAAACAGCATCGGTGCTCCATCTGTTGTTTTTCTTCTGTTTGTGTGATTCACGGAAAACAGCATCGGTGCTCCATCTGTTGTTCTGCTTCCGTTTGTGTGATTCACGGAAAACAGCATCGGTGCTCCATCTGTTGTTCTGCTTCTTTTTGTGTGATTCACGAAAATCAGCATCAGTGCGCCATCTATTTGTCTGCTTCTGCTGCCGTTTTTCACGAAAATCAGCATCAGTGCGCCATCTATTTGTCTGCTTCTGCTGCCGTTTTTCACGAAAATCAGCATCAGTGCGCCATCTATTTGTCTGCTTCTGCTGCCGTTTTTCACGAAAATCAGCATCAGTGCGCCATCTATTTTTCTGCTTCTGCTGGAAAACAGGATCAGTGTTCCATCTCTTTTTCCAATAGTTTTTCATGAAGGCTTTATGTGTTTCACGGAATCCAGCATCAGTGAGCCAGCGTGTGGTCCTGGATTCATTCTTGTACTCATGTTGTTTCTGCACAAGTTTCCGCTGATTCTTTATTCGCCTTTCTTTATTTAGTTTGTAAAGATGATATGCTGGAGTCTCACTGGAGCCGTGGTCAAAGAAGGGCACACTGTGAGGTGGTGCCGCTGGTGCCTCACTGGAGCCGTGGTCAAGGGAGGGCACACTGTGAGGTGGTGCCACTGGTGTCTGGTCAATTTCAAAGACAACAGGCAAGAGCTCATATGACGCATGAGTAGGACGGCCTTTGAGGACCAGGCGCAAGTGGCAGGCCAAGTCAGTCACGTTTTGGAAAGTCAACATAATTGCTTTTCCTCCAGATATTGGCATACCCCAGTCATTTCTTGAGTGTGAATCAAACAATCCGTAGCGTCCTGATCTGTCCCGAAACACTGCAAAGCATTCAGGATGAACCATCAACACTGCATGGGTGAGATCATTTGACAGGCACTGCAGCTGTTTGGCAAGGGAGTAATTCTTTCCTTTTGTTTTGTTCAAGGGACCAACTTTCAGGTCTGACATGTCCATGCGAACGGTGTAAACACTGTTCTCGCCGAAGACCCGATTTGGCAACTGCTCCATGGTCAAGAGATCTGACTGATGCGTATTGTCCAAATGCAGATGCTGTATTGTGTCTTCGTAGAGAACATCTCCCTGGACAAGCACTTTGTCAAGGCAGGCCGTGTCAAAACCAACTCCCTCATTGTGGTAGGCAAGAAAGGTGAGAGCCATGCAGGTGCACTGAGTGTTTGACCTCTCTGACTCAGGATTGGTGCGTATGTCACCTTGACACATAGTGGCACTCACCAATTGTGGCGCTCGCTGCAGACCCTGCTTTGCATGCCACCTGTTGCTCCGCACTGTTGGTACTGCTGCTCTAATTGTCACATGTGTTGACGGTGCAGGAGTCTTGCTGGAGACATGGTCGATTGCTGCAGTAGCTGGTGTGCTTGTCACACTTGTTGACGTTGCAGCAATCTCGCTGGAGCCATGGTCGATTGTTGCAGGAGCTTGCGCACGTGTCACATTTGTTGACGGTCCAGGAGCGTCGCTGGAGTGATGGTCAAATGAAACAGGCACAAACTCATACCGCGCTAAAGGAGAACGCTCTTTGAAAAGCATGTCAAAGTGGCGGACCAAACCACTCAGATCTTGGAACGTCAGTAGAATAGCTTTTCCTTCAGGCATCGGCAAACCTGTCGCAGATCTCGAATGGGAGTCAAAAACGCCATAACGTCCTGATGTGTCACGGAACACTGCAAAGCATTCGGGACTTACAATCAGGAAAGCACGGGTGACCTCTTGCGACAGGCACTTCAGTTCCTGCTCCAGAAACAGCATATCCTTAGGTATGTTAGTGTGGTGTTTGGCTGATGGGTTCACATAACCAACTTTCACATACCACATATTGACACTGTAGAAATTGCTCTCAACGACAACCTGTTTTGGCATCTCCTCTATGGTCAGATTCCTGAACGTAAGCTTTGCTTCATGGTTTTCCACAAAAAGGTGGCGTATATTGTCTTTGTAGAGATCATCTCCCTGATAAAGCACTTTGTCAAGGGAGGATGTGTCGAAACGCACTCCATCAGTGTGGAAAGCCAGAAAGGTGAGCGCCATGCAGGTGCACTGACTGTTCAACTTGCCTAGCCAAGGCTTATAGGGGTTGATGTAGGTTATGTCCGCTTGACAGATGCTTGCCCTCACTGACTGCACAGGCTGCTGACTCTGCCTCACCGCACTCTTCTCCCGACGTTCAACAGGGGACATCTGATGTAAGCAAGAGCACACAAACCGTTTCATCACCATTTGACATAGCGCCTCTTGGACAGTATAAACATTCTTAGATTTTACCAATTTATCTGGGTCAGAAAGGGAGAGAAACTTTTTAAAACGCTTCAATGTCAACATAAACATTGCATCCAAATTACCTCGCTGCCACATGGAATAGCTGGGCGACCCACATAGCTGGAAACATGGGATCGGACGGCAGCATCCATCGCATCTGAGAAGTCACGGGGAAAAGACACAGGATCTGGTCGGATGGAACACTCAGCCAAGTCCACCTGTGGAGCAAAGTACGTCAAATCATACACATCAATGATAATGGTAATATAATATTGGCTGCATGTTAGCATGCATGTTAGCATGTTGACATGCTAATTCTAACATGCTGATGCTAACATGCTAAGGCAAAAATTATAATGCTAACATGCTAACATGATAATGCTAACATGTGCTAATGTGCTAACATGCTAATGTTAACATGCTAATGCTAACATGCTAGTGCTAACATGCCAATGCTAACATGCTAACATTACCATGCAAACATGCTAATGCTAACATGCTAACATGCTAGCATGCTAATGCTAACATACTATCTAACATGCTAACATGGTAACATGCTAGTGCTAACATGCTAGTGCTATCATGCTAACATGCTAGTGCTATCATGCTAACATGCTAATGCTAACATGCTAATGCCAACATGCTAGCATGATAATGCTAACATAATAATGCTAACATGCTAATGCTAGCATGCATGATAACATGCTAGTGCTAACATGCATGCTAACATGCTAATGCTAGCATGCATGATAACATGCTAGTGCTAACATGCTAGTGCTAACATGCTAATGATAACGTGCATGATAACATGCTAGTGCTAACATGCTAATGCTAACATGCTAATGCTAACATGCTAACAAGCTAATGCTAACATGCTAACATGCTAATGCTAACATGTGCTAATGTGCTAACATGCTAATGCCAACATGCTAACATGCTAGCATGATAATGCTAACATAATAATGCTAACATGCTAATGCTAACATGCTAGTGCTAACATGCTAGTGCTAGTGCTAACATGCTAATGATAACGTGCATGATAACATGCTAGTGCTAACATGCTAATGATAACGTGCATGATAACATGCTAGTGCTAACATGCTAATGCTAACATGCTAATGCTAACATGCTAATGCTAAATGCTAATGCTAACATGCGTTAATGTGCTAACATGCTAATGCTAACATGTGCTAACGTGCTAATGCTAACATGCTAACATGCTAATGCTATCCTGCTAATGCTAACATGCTAGTGCTAGCATGCTAACATGCTAGTGATATCATGCTAACATGCTAATGCTAACATGCTAATGCCAACATGCTAGCATGATAATGCTAACATAATAATGCTAACATGCTAATGCCAACATGCTAATGCCAACATGCTAATGCCAACATGCTAATGCCAACATGCTAGCATGATAATGCTAACATAATAATGCTAACATGCTAATGCTAACATGCTAACATGCTAGCATGATAATGCTAACATAATAATGCTAACATAATAATGCTAACATGCTAGTGCTAACATGCTAACAAGCTAATGCTAACATGCTAGTGCTAACATGCTAACATGCTAACATGCTAACATGTGCTAACATGCTAATGCTAACATGTGCTAACGTGCTAATGTTAACATGCTAACATGCTAATGCTAAATGCTAATGCTAACATGCTAACATGCTAACAAGCTAATGCTAACATGTTAACATGCTAATGCTAACATGTGCTAATGTGCTAACATGCTAATGCTAACATGTGCTAACGTGCTAATGCTAACATGCTAACATGCTAGTGCCAACATGCTAATGCTAACATGCCAATGCTAACATGCTAACATGCTAACAAGCTAATGTGCCAACATGTGCTAATGTGCCAACATGTTAATGCTAACATGCTAATGCTAACATCCCAACATGCTAGCATGCTAGCATTCTAACATGAAGACAGAGGGGGCGGGGCTTAAGCAAAAAGTACAGCTCATTCCCATTGGTGGTTATAGCTGTGTAAAGGCCAGCCAATAGGAATACAGAGGGGGCGGGGCTTAAGCAAGTACAGCTCCGTTCCTATTGGTGGTCTACATCTATGGACCAAATTGCGAGGCTGTAGCATGTTGCAAACCAAAGTTATGGCTCTGTAAAGGCCGGCCAATAGGAAGACAGAGTGCGTGCATGTGTATGTGTGTGCGTGTGCGTGTGCGTGTGTGAGAGGTGGTCAACTTGACCTTGAATCATTAACAAAGTATAATTTTCACCTGGGCTACTCTATGCAAACGCAACAACTGATTAGAGTGCCACTCACTTCAGACAAGTGTGATTTTGTTTTTACATAACTATGATAAAACATGACAAACCTGCTGCTCCCGAACGAGCCCCCTTGTAGTAGACTGCACACTAGGCTGGCTCGTCTGTAATGAGAAATAAGACATGCAGTTTGATGTATAACAGTAAATAACTAAATACAAATATATGTTGTTCAGACATACTAACAGAACGACAGGCATTAGTCCCACAACATGCGTTGTCGATTGCAACTAACCCGTGGCTACTGACATGCGTGGTAGGTAAAAACTAACATGTATCAGGTTAAAAATGTGTCTGCACCTTTGTTAAATTGACACGCACACACTCCTCTCTCTCTCTCCCTAATTAATTAGTCTCATGTCCTGCAGCTGCGTCTAGTTTCTCCTGGCGGATCCTGCCGGGAGCTGCCTATGCCATAGAAAGCATAGATGAGTTCCAGTCTAGGTTAAAACTAACCCGTGGCCCCCGACATGCGTGGCAGGTTCAAACTAACCCGTGGCTTCCTGTGAGGTTAGGTTTAGGGGTTGGGGTAGGGTCGTCAGACTTATGCCTGTCGGGCTGTTAGTACGTCGGACCAAACACATGCAACCGTCACAGTTACAGGTTACAAACTCCTTACTGTGGCAACAGGTGAACGAGCTGGTCTGCTGATCTGACGGCTGACAATAACTCTCGGAGACACGCTTCTGACGGGCAGTGGTGTCACTGGAGAGGTGGAGGGCGATGGCCTACGACTGACCTGTAATACAAACGGAGCTAATGATGCAGGTGTAGTTTCAGACTCATTTAGCATTTGCAGATTGTGGAATAGTTGTAATACACGATACACATACACATAATACATACACATACACATAATAGTTGTAATACACGACACTAGCTAAAAAGCAACACAACCATTGAAGACAAAAGTGAGGACGCATATTGTGATTGGCCATAATGACATGATGAATGATGATGGATGATTAGAGCGCCCTTCACTTCACAGAAGTGAGATTTTGTGTTTGTTGAACTATGATACAACAATGATAAAACATGACTGTGGCTAAAACTAAACAGTGTCGGAGTTACAGGTTACAAACTCCTTACCGTGGCAACGGGTGAATGAGGCACTCTCACCTCGCGGTGTGATGTCCTAGGACTGACCTGTGTATACAAACAGAGCTAATGATGCATAGTCAAACATTGTCCAATACATTTATAATGTCAAACAGTGGACACTGCAAACCCTGTGTGTACCTTTTACTTATTTAGATGCGTGTACATTAAAACACAAAGACGCAAAACAATGTAAACTTTTCAATGAAATTACCTTTCCACCTGATGGAGCAGCCACATTCATTGCATCCAAGATGCTAGGGCTAAACCAGACAGGGTTGAGTGGGATGGAACTCTCTGGCAAGTCCACCTGTGGATGAAAAGAGAAAGGAAATGTGACCATGCATTAAATCATACACCGCAATAATACTGTTGTCAAATGGAAACCTTCTATGTCAAAGAAAACCTATTTCTGAATACATGGAAATCTGTGTTGCAACAGGTCCAATGTAGTGGTTGTCACAACCTATTTCTAATACACTCCATTGGTTAACCCATTTTGGGGAGGAACCCCTTTTGGTGTTAGCATTATGTTATGCTTTAGCTATTGAAAAATAGCAGCTCTACAAGCTCATAGCGCTATGAGCTTGTAGGTCTGCTATTTTTGAAAAATCGAAGAACGACTTTTTCAGAAAACTGTCAGGATGTAGAAGACACTTTTAGAATCTGATCTCAGGTCACAATGGGTTAAACACATGCATACAGGGATTAAAGCAAGGTTGGTGTGATATGGCCTGTTGCACATTGGCACATTGTCAACCCAAAGCGTTTCAATTCCATGGTGGCTTGCAACTACATGTGTCTACTTGCAATCATTTGGTTGCAAGGCGTTGCCTGGCGACCCATTGGTGTGGTTTGGAGTTTAGGATTAGATCAACCCTCCAGCCTTTAATTAAACACTAGACTACATCTGTGTAACATTTGTGCTTTGGCTATTCAAAAATAGCAGATCTACAAGCTCATATTGTCTTACATCTGTGACACCGTACGAGCTTGCAGCTCTTTTCCCACTCATCTCAACTGGTTATAGTACCGAGTCGTACATATCAAGGCAGGAATCACACCTGCTTTAATGAGGTACTGTGGTCAGGTATTGTTGATCAATGTTAAGATAAGGAAACCTTTGGAACATTCAGTACGTAAGTAAGTGTGTACTGCCAACACAGGCAGATACAGTATTGTTCATCATGGGGTGTGCCCACTGAACTGGGCAGGTCTTCCCCACCATAAAACAATACAGGGTTTCAGTGGTTAAAGATGACAAACCTGCTGCTGCTGCTGCTGCTGCTGCGACCAAGGAACGGTAGGCTGGTTGGTCTGAAAGGAGAAATGCAGGTTGATGAGCACAAAGTAAACTAGAACTGCACTCTGTCGAGTGCCTACTTGCTTGTTGCACACAAGTAAGTGCGCAAGCAGAGCGCAAGTACTGTCGACCGCTGGTGACTTATATGTCGATCAGTGTCGGGTGGATTAAAGGAAATGCCTCTATGTATATGTAATTTGTAAGTTGATTAGCGTTATACTGTGGTTACTTGCCCCGTTTGATGCGTATGTATCGTAGCAGCATATGACGTCAGGGTATAACTAGCTCTCAATGATGACGTAATAAAGATGTGGATTAAAGGACCCAATGCCAGGGTGTAATTGGTTTTTGATGTTGACGATATGTTTTAGTGTCGGGAGGATTAAAGGTAATGCCCCCATGTATACATGTATGTAATCTGACACCACTGCCATATCAAGCACAAGTAGTCATTACGTCATACGCTGGCACGGCGCATACATATCAAATGGCGACATACGCATCGAAGCACTGGACTAAAACTATTACTTGTGCGCTCTGCTTGTGCAAGTAACTAATATGATAACAGAGTATCCCTTGTCACAAACCAATAAGGGGCAGCAGTGACTCAGGGATACAGTAGCTAGTTAATGTCAAAGTGTCCTTGAGCAAGACTCTGAAATGCTCCATTTACGATATTTACCATGAAGCAGTGACACGATTCGACTACTTACAGCAGCAGCTGAGCGGGGTACGTGCACTTCTTTGCTGACAAGAGACCTGGGATACACGCTTCTGACAGGTGCTGGTGGCAACACAGCTACAGACTTGCGTTGTGGGCAAGGTGATGTCCTCCTAGCACTGGCCTGTGCATAGAAACAGAGGAAAACGTTTACAGGCTGGAAAATAGGAACTCCGCCATCTTAGATTTTACTCATTCAGATTTAAAATGCTCGGACCTGGTCTGCTCTCAGCTGCAGTTGTTCGTGAACAGCAGACGACAGCAGCTGTGCAAGGATTGGCATACCACCGTCATCGCTCAAGTGTACCTGACAGACATAAGACACATTCAGATAAATATTTCAATTACCCTCTATCTGATATGAATTTTTGCATTCATATGATCGGCAAATAATGCAGATTCTCCACATGACATTCCACTTACGTTGTCTCTGCACCACAAGTCCAGTTGTGTGAGCGGGAATGCCTCTACTGCACTGATGTAACGGACACCTTTTAAATAAAATAAACATGATGAAGTAATCATAATACAGTATTGCATGGATCAGCGTAAACAGACATAAGCGGTTGGGTATGCATTCTTATTATTTACCGCAGAAGGCCGCCGTGCGCTGGAATTCCTGACGCAAACACATTTCCTGTTCAACGTCCACATTCAGACGGGGAGGGAAGTCCAGAACACAGACCTGATAAAAAAAAAAAAGGCTTCTTCCTAAAAAACTACACCTTTGAGGCATTACAGTAC